>NC_132987.1:91470000-91805000 GCF_048564905.1 Vicugna pacos
TAACATTCCACGTCTAGGCACATGGGCATACTTCAAGGGATGCTAGCAAACACAGTCCAACTATATGCACTGGAAGGGGCGATATTAGTAAGCAGTTAGTATAGTTTCTGCCTTGCTACTGTAGGTTTATTTGTACCACTACATCTATATATGCTAATGCTTCTATATTAAAATTGGTGTTGATACCCAGGAATGATAGAAAACAATAGATAATAGACTGTCTCTAGTCATAATTCCACTTAGTTACTAAATTATAAAAAAGAATTACAAATCTATTGTTTACAAACATGTTCTCCTTAACACCTCCTTGGATTCAGCAGAGAAGAAATATCTATAAAAGTAATGCTAATTATGTTTCATTGACTATGTCATCTAAGCTATCAGCATGACCTTAGTTTTACAAAACGGGAGAGGTCTACAGATTCTTCATATAATGATGGGATCATCTAAAATCTCTAAAACTTGAGAATTCCATATAAACTTTTACTAAGATAACTACTGGGAAAGGAAAACACTGCTAGCACACACACACACACACACACACACTCATATACTATTAGTATATAGTAATTTCATCTCTCTGACAATCCATACAGTACATTTTGATAAAGAATAAAAGTAGTTCCAAGACTGTAAATCACATATGACAAATACATAATTTAAATTTGGGAAGTATTTTCACTGGACAAGAGAACACTGAGAGTAGATGAAGTGGTTACTGACATGTGAATAGGAGATCATACTTATCCTGATCAAATCATTGAATTTGAGAAGCTAGTAAGAGGTCCATTTGGATTTGATACAGAGACTGTCTTTCTATTTATTGAGCTCTTCACAATTGTAATTAGGAAACTCATGAGATAGTGGGCTCTGTCAAAAACGTTGTTTAATTAATGGCAACCTGGTCTCCTGCCAGGAATGTTTAAATGTCTTCCTCTCATTGCAGGAAAATATGTTCTAAGTGACTTTCGAAGTCCCTTGCAACGGTTTTAGGAACCTACTTTCGAAATTTACAAATTCAATTTATAAATTTGTTTAATCAAAATATGCCCAGATGCAATAACCAGGAATCACTAACTCAATGGCATATCATATTTGATGTATGCTTTCATCTATTAAAAAAAAAAACTTCAGTAGATTTTGAACGTGTCTTCAAACAGTGAGTTACACTTTAATTTCATTAATAGTATTATTTATCCATATTTTAAAACCATCTAATACAAATTTATACTTTGTGCTCAATATATAGCTGAAATTTGACTGAATTTTAGGTTGAAAATGTTGTCATTTATAAGTTAATGGTTCAATAAGAATTGCTGAGATAATTGAGTATATTTCAAAATTTCATCTTTAGAAAATTAGTATGCATATGCTCAAAATGGTTTGTCTTTCTCTTAGGTTTCAGTACTCCCATCAAACAAATGCAAAAGCAAATGTGTGTGTGTGTGTGTGACTGCAATGCATAAAATATTTTACATCAGATGATTACTTTTCCTTAATATCATCTTGCTGGGATAAAAATTAGAGGCATTACATTCTTATTAATAGTATTATCTCTCTCTTCAAAAAATGGGTTAAGGATAAAAGAATATACCATTTGTCAGATATCATAATAACATAACAGAAACTTTGCTCATGAAATTCACACCTAAAGTGCCAAAAGATTCACTTGATATACAAAGCATTTGGAAGAAAAATCAAATATACCAGTACTAGTAGTAACCTATCAAACATGTTCTGCAAATAATATAGCAAAGCTCAATTTTACAACTTTAGTCTTCAGAATGCTCTTCACACCTCAAAGTTTAAATAATTTACAAACATACAACAGCAACTATGATGTATTACTAACACAAAATGCCCCAATGTGGCTATATATGCAACTACATTTTAGTTTGGTGAATTAAGACCATGTTTACTAGAAGCCTTACCCTAACATGAATACAACACAATTTGTAGTTAATGTATATTATATCTGTTCAATATCTAGTATGGGTAGTTTTATGAGGCATGATTGTTAATAGATAATAATCATAATTTAATAACTATAAAAGTCTGATAAACATTTTCAAAGACTTATACAGACAAACTTTTCTCCCCCATCTCCCACAAATAAAAGTTTGTGAATATTTTCTTGGCTTCTTCAAAGAAGTATTTCTCTAGGTGTTTGTCACATTATTTCTTATTTTCCTTGGGAAAATATCTTTTGGCTTTTGATACAGTTCACAATTTGATACAGCTCACTATTTGCCTGCTTTCAAGAACAAGAAAACGATGTGGTATTTGAACTAAATAGTTTCTGTAAGCTTTCATTCTCTCCAACAACCTACAATATACCAGTCCCCTCAAAGACATATGAAACTAATTTTTTTACATCCCACCATAAAACCACCGTATGTAGCCATGTGGTATTATTCTCATAGAGCAGTTCTATCAAAGAGACAAGCAGATTGTATGTCATGCTATTATGGAAATGTATACACAAAAGTTAGCTGAGAATGAAAAACATCTGCCTTCATTAGAGAAACCAGCCTTTGGTATTTGTGATCTTTTACCTTTATAGGGGCCCATACCCTGTGAAAGCCTGGAATTGGCATTTGTAAAATACGAAGAGAAAATGACTCAAGAATACTTTGTGTATGTTTCTTAGGATCTCAAAGTCTCATCTCCTACAGTCTGAAGTTTGGCTTAAATTTTCATGGTTTTGCCTTCATTTTGTGGACAATATTAGGTGAAATAAATTCCATAGTATAGAAACTTTGAAAATCTAGGCACCTGTTAATATATTTAAGAAAATCACTTTTATACTTTTAAATTCAGGTAGAACCACAGAGGACATAAATATAATACAGATTTCATTAATATTAGTCCACTGATTCCTATGAAACATGTTTAATATTTTTCATTGCCAATATGTATTTGTTACTGGATGTTTCACAACTTGATCTTGTTTCTGATCAAATGGCCTCAATTTCTCCACTATGTTTCCTCCTCTTGTGGGGAAAAGGTGTGTATGAATCTTCCAGAAAGTAAATACTGCCTCTAAAAATCAACCCATTAATAATGATCATGAATATTGTTTTTAAAATATCTTCTTGTATAAATCAAACATTCCGTGGGAATGGAGTCAATCTCAGAGTAATAAAAATAAATCACAATTTACTGTGTAGAACTGAAGAATGACACCCAACTTTCTAGGCTTAAAGCATTGAATTTTCTTATTTTACATCATAGTTTGATTTTTTTTTTGTTCTTTAAGTGAGTTTCTAAAAATGCTACTCAATATTAAATTACATGATAACATTTAAAAGTCTGGTAATGTGTTAAAATATATGGCACTGATATTTTGCTTATAACAAATTTTAGTGAAAGGTAGATAATTTAGTGACTATAAAAAAGAAAATGCAACATATCTTAATATGTCACTACAACTAAAATATAAAATATTAGAAAATTTTCATATGTATATATTATAGAATGTATACAGTTTTATATATATTTAGTTATATTGTCTATATAAGCTCACACATTTTATATAAATACATACACTTCTAGGGATATATGTTATATATATAAATAATCATATATATAAATAAATAAGGCAATTTAAAATAAAGTAGGAAAAAAATTCATTGTACAACTGAAATGATTGAAGCTGAGAAGCCCAGGAAACATGAGGAGTGACTGATGAAAGCTAATTTGATAAAAGGCTTTTTAGGAGTGAGTATGGAAAGGGACTTTTTTTTTTCCAGTAATTCACACAAGTAATATTCCAAAACTTACTGAAGAGAAAAAATAAACATCAAATTAGACACATCATGTGAAATCTACAATAAAAGAGGATGTTGTGCTTTATTGCATTAAATGTAATGGTTCAGCAGTAACCTTGAACTCCTACTTTGTAGCTGGGTTGAATTGAGATACACCGTAGAGGTGCCTTCTGAAACCCACAGAGAAAGCACAACCACACACTACTCCTGCTAATTCTCAGGAGGCAGATCCATAGTGTGACATGCACTGCTTCAAAGGCTCCAGTACTCCCTGACTCCCTGGCTTTCCAACCAAGCTCTGAGATCTGGACTCAGGACTTTGAGCTTGACTTGGCTTTGGAGACTGAGGTAGCCCAACAACCAGCCTACTCCGTAGAAAAGATCCTGGCTCTCTCTTGGAGAGCTTTCACTGGGATAATGGCGACTGTATGAAAGGAAAGAGTATATAAAATGGCCTTCCAATGAAAGGAGAATAAGAAAAACACGTGTTTTAGAAATAATCTGCTACAAAACTGTATTCCCTTTGTACATTTCACAAAACACTTAGAGCAGCCTTACTATGTGAATACTTTCTGGGATTTCCCTACTGGACACACGAAAAAGGCCTTTAGTCACTAAATAACTGCTGCTTTCACATCAACCAGAATTATGTTCCCACTGAGCCCCACAGATCTTATGTTCTAAATAAAAGAAATACCTCACCAGCAAAATTAGAAGTGGCAGTGGTACATCACAGAGGTTCAAAATTCATAAGGAAAATGTAGGCAGAAGATGGAAACAGGGAGAGCTTTTGTAAATGCACCATGAGGACTGCAGCAGGACTGAGATCCCAGAAAAATTAGGACAGTTGAGATCCCATCTAAGATCAACAGAACCACCTTAAGCCACCTTAAGCCTCCCTGATTAAGCAGACTACAAATTTGGAACTGTGCTAGGAGTTAACATATTCATCTACCATCCAGTTGCAGAATAGGAAGGGAACTGAGAAGAATATTTGCATTTTGAATGCCATCACTAATTGATCTGAGTAGATCTCACCCTATTAAAAGAGGAATGAGGCTAGATGACTAGATTTCTAACCCCTCTCCCCCCCAAAAGTGCTCTCCATTCCATCTTTAAATCTAGGAGGTAGTTGACCAGAGTAAAGGTTGTCTGAACAACCCCTTATTTTGGATTAAAGCAATGTGACTAGATTTAGTCAATGAAATATGGATGAAGTGATATATTTCACTTCATTGCTGAAGCTTTTAAGAAGTTGGCAGAGCTTCTCTACCCTCTTTTCTTCCTTCTCTGGTTTTGAAGTGAAGGCTTCCAAAGCTCTAGACAATGAAAATGCCACAGAATCGAAGAACTGTGGTTCTTCCCTGTCCCTGAATCTCCTCAGGGTGAAAGGTCACAGATGCAAAAACCTTTTGCATTGAGTACTACTTCAGAGAAAACTAAATTTGTATTGCCTTTAACTCCTGAAATTTGTAACTTTATTAATGAAACTTGCACTAATGTAATTAATAAAAATAGGTTAAATAAAAAATAATATGGTTTTATTGAAAAATACCATTGATCAAAAGAAAGGGACATAATCCCAAAGAATTACTATAGGATTTGCTATAGAAACCAGAAAAAATATTAGATGAGTGTTTAGGAACCTCAGTAGGCTATAAGAAAATATAAACTCTTTTTAAAAAGGCAGAAAGACATATAGGAAAAATAATCTGAAATGTAATGAAAACAAGGTACAATAAAAAATGAAGATGAAGGTAGATTAAAAATACAAAAAAAATCAAGTCCAAAACTAAGGCAGCAGTCAAAGCCATATAAATGCAGTGAAAATGGAAACAATGATGTTAGATGGCCAACTTGAGATCTCTCAGAAGGCAGGAGAAAAGGTAGTACAAGCAACAAGAAAAACTATACATGTAGTTTTTGTGTGTGTGTGTGTGTGTGTGTGTGTGTGTGTATGCGTGTAAACACAGAGAGAAATTACTGAGAAAATTTATACACTGACAAGTGTATCTAAAGATGCATTAGTAGAATAATTTACGTGGCTAAAATTAACCTATATTTTTATTCTGCAAGTTATTAAGCCTCTGAAACAAAAGGATTAATTTCATCACCACTTTGAGAATGAGAGGTGATAAGATGAAAATTTTATAACCAACCAATTTATCTTTTAGATGATATTGCAGTAGAAAAAAATTGTTAGATATGCAAGATCTCAGAAAAAGATTATTTCCTTTTCTTAAGAAAATCATTTGAAAATATTTTATTCCAGAAAGAAAAAAAATCAGTAGAAAAGGCTGTTGATTATAGGAGAGTACAGACCTGGTCTCTCCATCCTAGTAAAAGTTATTTCAATTTTAACCAAGATTTATGCACTAAAATAGCCACCATAATGTGATTTAGAGTAATGAAAAAATATAAATAAATTTAATATGCAATATGAGGAAACAAACTTTTTAATGGAGTATGAGAAAGCCTTCATATTACAAATAAAGACCTTTAACAAAGGGAAATGATGTAAGCGTAATTGAAAAAAGAAGGATGCAAAATTCAGTGTTGAGTATGGTCTTGACTTTATGACAAAATAGAAGTACCTAATGGAATGCTGGAATTTGGGATCATTTTTTCCCCTGCTTCCTTGCAGTTTTCTGAATTTTCTCATTTCCATCAACTACGTTATACCATATCTATTTTAAGAACATTAAAACATTAGAAAACATAGAATAAATAGCAAATTATATTTTTGGTACTTTATAAATGGTACTGAAATTGATTATTAAGTAATTATTGAGCCATTTCATTTATTCAGGCTTCTTTTTAGCAATGAACGTAACATCAAATCTCATTGTAAAACGTGGACGTAAGAGAATGTCAAAGTAGCTGGTGTTTCTGAAAACAGAAAGAAAAAGAAAAAGAATGTTGTGATTATCATATTAATCATATCAAAGTCTTCTTATACTTTCTTCTTCACCACTTTCATTACTATTATAGCTCAGACATCCATTTTCTGAACAAACATACATTATTTAAAGAAATATCCCATTCTTCATAAAATAAACATAATTAAAAATTTTTAAAAAGTATTTATTGTAGCACTAAACACTTTGGGGGTTTATGTTAAAAATTTTGGAGTTCTCTGTTTGATATACATGTTACATAGATGTATAAAGTCATTACAGTTTCATTGTAACATAGAATTTTGAGAAAAGAAAATCCACATATCATTTACTCTTTCATGGATTTAAGAAATATTTTCCTAGAAAAAAACACCTCTATATTCTGGAGGCTTTGGCAGCAGCATAAATGCTCTCAACTGTGGTAGAGGACATTATATTACAGGAAAATATTTCCATAATAAAATAATATATAATAAATAGGCAGTTGGTGTGTTTATTTATGAGGATTATGAGGAAAACAGCCTTGAAGACAAATAGAAGAATACACTAAAATGTGACAGACTTGAGTGATGACATAATACCCTCTCGTCTGTGATGGTGACACAGAACGGCAGAGGACACAAGACTGTCAGTCTTGTTGTTTATCTTCTATCTGAGCCTAATAAAAGGAGGAGGTGACTGACGGCACAAGACACAAACATCGTCTTAGACATACAGTTGCTACCCTTTATACATATATAAAAGTACTGTGTTGGTGGTTTTAAGGACACCTTGCTTTTTTAGCTTCCTAAGATGCTATCTTTGCCTAAAAAAGGAAACTTATAGTTTGATTATATGAAACGTTATGCATTACCCTTCTTAGATATTACTCCTCCTTGATATTTCATTTGTGCTCAGGTTTGTGTGTGTGTGTTTATATACACATGTCTGCGTTCAAGCAGGGAGAGAGTAGAAGAGTGTTAGTGAAAAAAGGCACCAAGAAATAGAGACAAAATGAGAAAAATAACCACCCAAAAAGAGCGCCTCGGATATGGATTCTTTTTCCTAATATACGTTTCTTCCAAATACAAAATTAATTAAAACATTTGTTCAAAACACTGAATATGTATAGAGGAAGTTCCAAAGAAGTAGTAAGTGCCTGTACTGATTTTTAAGAGCTTGCAATTTGTTTGGAGGAGATGAAACGTACAGATATAAAATACGTAAAGTGATAATTGCAAAGCAATGTGAAAACAAGGGAATGATAATGCAGCAAAAAAATCCTTAAATCAGAGCTAGGGATAGGAAGTAATTAAATAAGAATCTAATGATTTGAGAAAACCATTTTGGAAACTTTGTTATTTCATTTTATTTTATTTTTTACCTTTTTTTTATTGAGTTATAGTCATTTTACAATGCTGTGTCAAATTCTAGTGTAGAGCACAATTTTTCAGTTATACACGAACATATATATATATTTATTGTCACTTTTTTTTCCTGCTATGAGCTACCACAAGATCTTGTATATATTTCCCTGTGCTATACAGTATAATCTTGTTCATTATTCTGCATTTTAAAATCCCAGTCTGTCTCTTCCCACCCCCCGCCCCCTTGGCAACCACAAGATTGTATACTATGCCTATGAGTCTGTTTCCGTTTTGTATTTATGTCATTTTGGAAACTTTGAACATGGGGTTAGGCCAGGGACTGGCAGCTTTAGGCAGAAGAGAATAAAGGTCAGAGAATTAGCCCAGCAAAGGGAAGTGGGTTTCAGTAACGGTGCATGGACCCCAAAAAGGAGTATGTATTTCTACACGCACAAATAGATTCTGGTTTCTGTCCATCCACACCCATTTTGCGCTTCTCAGCTAAATGTAAACAGTTAGTGTACACCTGCCAACTTGCCCACTTCTGGGTCCCTGTTCTCATGACATCCTCTGTCTGTGATGTCCTCGTACAAACCTCCCAATTTCAAATTTTTTTATTTTGAAAAAGTATTTCTCTCATATTCCTCTGCATGAAAATCATGCTTCCCAACATCATTCAAATGCTCCATTTCTCTGAATTGTTTAAATGTAGTTCTCATTTGGGATTTATTGACCTCTAAGACATATTACAATTATCTGCAGTAATACTGCCTCTATTATACTTTAAGTTCCTTAAGAGTAAGATTTTGTGTGTACCTGATTCTTCTATGTGCCCCTCACAGCTTAATAAAAATCATGAAAAAAATAGACATGGCTATAATAACTAGAAAATATTATACTCCTATTATAATAAACAAACATTGCTTTCAACAGAAATAAACTTTCTTTTCTACATTCAACTGCAAAATTTTCAAAAATGTTTTTTCCTGGGAGTGTCAGTATAGTTCACTAAAAAGTTGTTTTATTACTTTTATATTTTACCAACAAATATGTATCCTATCAGGAAAAACTGATTCAGATATATCAGACATACTAGGGTTTCCAGGTAAGATGGTGTAGAGGTTCATATTTTGACTCAACACATTTATTGAAGCGTAAGAATAGTTTAAAAAAAGAATTACATATGTATACATGCATGTATATATACCTACATATATACATATACATTTATATACACACATACAAACTGGCCCACCAAATAAAATAAGCAGAGAGGAACCATGTAACAAAGTGGAGAGTGGTAGCAAGGTCTGAAGTTTGCTCCTATGGAGTGAAAGCGATTTAAGTGCTCTCAGACAAACAGGACCAGGAATAGAAAATTCTTGAAACCAAGGCCTGCTCCCCAACCCCGAAGGCAGCTAAAAATAAAACTCATCACCATCTGGGCTGCGGCTTCAAACAACCTGCAGGTCTCAGGCTGTGAGCACATAGAGAAAGTCTTCTCATCAAGAACTGAGTGAGCGATCTGATTAGATCACCACACCCTGAAACGCCTAAATTAAAAAAAAAAAAAGCGGTTCTGGGCTGGGGGCCTAGGGAAACCAGTGATGTGATAAGACGACGTACAACCTCAAGACTGGAGAGAGTGAGCACAGGAAAGAGGGTGGAATGGGGAAGGAAAACAGGGAGGGAGGCAGGGAAAAAAGTGTCCCCACTTTCAAAGAGTGTTCAAGACAAAACTGCACAAATACTGCATCTTAGTTGAGCAAAGAATATAAAATGAGTATGGCTGAGATGCCTCCAGTAGTCAATGACAGAACAACTTTCATGAAAATCAAGTAGAAATTTGCAAAACAACAACAGGCAGAAATGAAAAAATTATATATATGTGTACATAGGTTAACATGAAAAGAAGTTAATTTAAAATATTGTTTGAAAGTACAGTCACTGAAATTTAAAAATGGAATGATGAGATTTGTAGCTATTTTTGAGGAATTCAGTGGCAAACAGCTCAGAAAGACAAAGTATATATACATCAGTAATAGCAGTAGAGCAACCAGAGGCTACACTGACAGCCCCCAACATTTATCTCATAGTATATCTATTCTATACCAAAACTGAAGAGGTACTTTAAAAAAGGAAGTCACAGGATAATCTCTCATGAACATAAATGTAAAGAAAACAAAACAAAAAATTTAGCATGTAGATATTATTACATCCTTGCCAATTTGGGTTTATTTCAATAACGCAAGGTGTTCATACATATAAAAAATCAAACACTGTATTTTGCTATACCAATAAGTATAAAGAAGGGAAAAACCCTCAAAATACATAAAAGCGTTTTCTGAAATTAGTAACATTCATGATAAAACTTATAAACCTTGAGATAGAAGGAAACTGGTTATTTTAATTTTATGCAGATCATCATTCCAATCACGCTCATTGTTCCTTGACTTCCTCTCCTCTGAAAATCTCCCCCTCCAGCCTCCCTCAGCCACTCTCCGTGGATGTGCTCTTCACTTCATCATAACCGACACGTGCAGCCCTTCCATATTTTCCACACATCCTACTTTCTGACAGCTGACTCATCTCTCCAGTGCATCCCTCTGGGACACCTTTAATTGAACCAGAACCTTAAATCCTTTGATCCTACCACACTTTCAATGTCACCCACTCTCTTTCCTCCCCCTCTTCCTACCTTACCCACTGTCAGTTTCTAAATGTATTCACTCAGCAAATCTGTATTGTCAAGTGCTGTTTGGGGTTCTTGGGGGCACCTTTGCAACCAAGATCACTCCTTTGTATTTACTCACAACCTCCTCATATCTTCTTTACTTCAGTCTCTTCACTTGGGAAGATCGCACTTGAGTTTAACAGAATTCAGTCTATTTCCCTGTTCCTGCCTATAATCTGCATATAGAATGATTTCATCTTGTCTCAGAGCTTCAATGTCATCCATAGCTGACAATTCCCAAATTTGTATCTCCCATCTGGACTTTCCCCCTGAATTTACAACCTATGTACTCAACTAATTTGACACCTCTACTGAATATCTCAAAAGCTGCTCAGAATTAACATGTCCTAAGTAAAGTTCCTGAAAGCATTTCCACTTCAAACCAGCTCTTTTAGTCTTCCATGTCTCAGTTAACAACTTCAGTCATATGGTTATTTTGGAAAAAAAAATTTTGTTTGAGTTGTTCTATGCCTCTATTTTTCACCTACAAGGCATCAAATCTATTAGTAAATGCTGGCAGCTTTATACTCAATATATGCCTCAAATTCACCACCTCTCATCTCTACTATGTTCACTATGGACCACGCCATCCTGATATCTTACCTGGATTACTAAACATTACCCTTCCCTAATCAGTCTATTCTGAACATAGCATCCCAGTGACCCTATTATAACATAAATCAGAGTATGTTACTCTTTTGTTCGAAGCTCTTTAGTGGGTGCCCTTTCACTCAGAGGAAAACTAGAAGTCCTTAACCTCATCTTCAAAGCCCTTGAGATCCAGTCCACTCTCCACTCGTTTGCTACTTCATCTTTGTTCATTTAGTAGGCACTCTGCCTTCTCCTTCACACAAAAGCTCTTTACTTGGAAATGGTTAACTCCCTCATGCCCTCCAGGTCTTTACTCAAATTTCACCTAGAGCAAAGGCTTCTCCTGCCACCATTTTCAAAATGTTAACTCCATCCCTACTATTTCACATTCACTCTCCCTGTTCTTTTTCTTTTTCCTTAGGGTTATTATGAGATAATTGCTCATCTCCTTTATTTTCTGTCTCCATTCAGCAGGATTCAAGCTCTAAAAGGGCAGAATATCTGTTGTGTTCACAAATGATTTCCAAGTACCTAGAATAGCACCTAATGCAGAGGAGGTGCCCATAAATAATTACAGATAAAGAAAGAAATAATAAATTGCCAAAAGGTAGATACTTCTTTCAGAAGAAAATGTAGAAAATATTTTTGTAACTTCAAATAGCAACAGTTTTCTTAAAAGACAATAGAACAAAACATAGAGAGACCATTGCTAAATTTGACAACATTAAAATGTACAACCTCAGTTCAACCAAAGACACATTAAAAATGATAAATGACAGCTGTGTGCCAATTTTATCTCAATAAAACTGAAAGAAAAACCATGGTTAAGGACAAGTTGCCCATTGGATAAGATATTATCAAAACATGTAAGTGACAAAGAATTAGGATTCAGGATACATAAAAACAAATGTATCAGAAAAAGACAAACGTTCTTTAAAGAAAATTAGGCAAAGTATATAAACAGACTAGAGTAAAAAATGAAATAACCAAGATTTGTAGAAAAATATTGCCAAACCCACTTGCAGTCAGAAAAATGTAAATTAACTGCTTTACACTTCTGGAATTGTTAATAATTTAAATGTTTGATAGTATAAGCAAGCAATGGCAAAAGTATGAATAATAGGATCATTATGCTTTGCTAATAAGGCTATAAATTGATACGAATACTTTAGAGAACTAGTGAATATCTAGAAAAGTTGAAGACATTCTCACTTTTTAACTAAATGTTTCCCATTTTCCAAAGACAAGTAAATATGCTACAGAAATTCTTCTCACATATATAAGAACATTCCTCGTAATACTACTTACAAATGTAAAATTTCTATGGACGAATTATTGATACACATGGTATTTTTCTCTATAGGAATAGGAGATAGCAGTGAAAATTAATAAATGTGAATAGTGAATTAATGTGGATAAATCTCAAAATCACCACTAACTGAGAAAGCAAAACTTCAGGAAGATACATATAATGTGATTTTGTTTATAATGTTTGAAAGATGCAAAATGATACAGCTTGTTGATACACACATATGCAGCAACAACATAAAACTCACCAGGAAATGATAAACATAAAATTAAGGACTTTAACTATTTTGTGGGAGAAAATGACTATAACATGATTAGGAATGAGGAAACAGGGACTTCATTTTGTGTAGTTTTATTTTCTCATATAAAATCTGAAACAAATATTGCACAATAAAGCAATTTTTATGATGCTGGGTAGGGCAAACACTGATGTTTGTTATATGATTCACCATGCTTTTTTGTATTTTTAAAATACAATAAAATAAAAAGTATTTGAGAAATTATGTTCATCATCAAAAATAATTTATTGATCTCTCGCTTCTCTAAAATGCATTTCTTTCATTTAACGTGGAATGTATTCTTTTGACAAAGACCAATTTTCAACATAAAATAATTAAATAAAAATTTCACCTCAGTTAAAAATATATAAGAAAGGAAAAGAAAAAAGGAGAAAACTGGCTCTCATACATTGAAAAATCAAATCAAGGTCAAGTGTGTTAACTATATTTCACATTTCATCTTACAATCAAATTAATCTATAAAAATAGTTTGATATCTGGTGACTCCTATCTATGAGATAATTAATAGAGTAACTAAAAATAATAACAGCATAATGCAAAAAAAGTAAGTTATGATTAATCTAGATGAAATAAAATTAGTATAAATTCATATTATTTTCATTTTGTAAACTAATATTGTCACCACTGCCCACAATGTACACTATGTTGGCACAAACTTGGAAATATTCTAGAAATATAATTCAATGAGTTGTGACTCAAAAGCTTTCTCTAAGATTTCAACTTTAGTATTCTGTGGAAAGTATACAGTATACAGGATGCCAACAGTTTAGAATTATCTAATCAGGTAGGTGTTATATACTGTTTTTATTATTCAATTATAAAATTGTACTTCCTTGATAAGCACTTAGAAATAAATAGCAGTGAAGAAATTAAAAGGAAAATAAGATGTATCCTAATTGTGAGGATCAAAATTGAATGTATATGTTTTTAATAATATACTAGGACATGTTATATTAAATTTTCTTTCAAGTTATATTTGACTTACATATATTAACAGCTTTGAATTATTCTCACTTATTAGAAGAAATATAAATCATAGCAAATACTAAATGGCCTATCCATCCCAATGTACTTTAAGACATATGAGGGACGGGACAGTATTTCTTAGTCATCATTATATTTCAGCACCTGACAAACAATTTTTATTAAGTTGAATTTCTGTTATTATTACCACTATTGACAAATATCTAATGACTAAAACCTAGGCTAATAAGTTTAAGAATGTATAACCATTTCTTCAAGAATTTCTATCTGCAGCCTGTACCTAGCTCCTGAACCCCAGAGGATACATACAACTGCCTATCCACAGCTCTACTGGGATGCTTAGGAGTCATCAACAATTTAACACATTTGAAGCATAATTCTTAGAGTGGCTCCTCAGACTTCTCCTCCAGAAACTCCTCCATCTCATGGATAGTACACTCTCAAGGGGAGAGCAGGCAGGCTCAGGTGAGTGGCTGCCCTGAGTTTCTTAGGCAAGTTGGTTACACAGGGTGTAGAAATGAATGGGTGGTAAATTCACTGGGGAGGGAAGGGTTTAGGGTAGTACTCCCTGATTCTCATCCCAACTCCACCTTCCTGAAGGGAGAAGGGAGTTTTGATTATTTAGTTTGGATTGGAAGGGTAAGGGCGTCGGTACATGATGGGGTACTTCTAATCTGCAAGGCTAATGTTATTGAAATGAAGGCATAATAAGCAAAAGGTTACATTCGGACACTGGAAATTCCTGCCTTTTCCCACCTTTCTTTGTCGGCCTCCAGGACACTTGTCACCCCCAAATGTGTGATTTCTCATCAGTCCTGAGGTTCCTGCTTTTCTCTGTCTACCTAGGGACCTCTGTTGTTTACATGATGTATGGTTTCCTGCATTTGGCCCTCTGCCCCTCTCCTTTTTGGCTCAATTCCTGCCATTTGGCCTGTGTCCCTCTTTCTCTGCTCGTATCTAGCTATCTGCCTGCTCTAACAAAGCCGCACACACTTCTCACCTGGATTGCTGAGGCTCCTAACTGATATTTGTGGTTACCTGATTACTCAGTGTGATAGTTATGTGTCAACTTGACTAGGCCAAGGATGCCTGGATATCTGGTTAAACTTTATTTCTGGGCATGTCTGTGAGGGTGTTTCTGGATGAGATTAACATCTGAATTGGTAAAATTTCATCTCCGCCTGTCTATTTGAGCTGGACATTGATTTTTCCTCCCACCAGTGCTTCTGGTTTTCAGGCCTTCCGACTCTGATAGGAATCTACACTATTGGCTTTCTGGCTCTTTGGCCAGCTTTCCTGGGTCTCCAGCTTGCATACAGCAGATGGATCATGGGACATCTTATAGTTGTGTGAGCCTATCTATTAAAATAAATCTCATTTTACACAGATCTCTGTCTCCCTCTCATTCTCTGTCTACATCTGGATATCTATATTCAGGTGTGTGTGTGTGTGTGTGTCAGTCTGTGTGTGTATGTATGTATGTATGTATGTATCTATCTATCTATCTCTGTCTTATTGGTTCTGCTTTTCTAGAGAATCCTAATAAACCCTCTATAGTCTGTTCTCAACACAGCAGCCAGAGTGATCCTGCCCAAGCCAGCTCACATCATTTCTTATGCTCAGATCCCACCAATGGCCTCCTGTCCTACTCAAAGTAAAACCTCAAATTCTTACAGTGTACAGTGGTCTATTTGACCCTATACAATCTGCCTCCCTTCTACCATTACTTCTGTGAGCTTCCATCACACTACTCTCGTCCTTGCTCACTTTGCTCCAGCTGAATTGATCTCGCTGCTGTCCCAAGAGTACAGCAAATACATTCCCATCTCAAAGCTATTCTGTGATGCTTTCTCCCTGATAGGCATAAAACAACTTCTCTCACTTCCTTTAGGACATTCCTGACTATCCTATTCCCCCAAAGAATCTAAATATCTATTCCTCTTTCCTGCTTTATTTTTCTCCATAAAACATGCATTATATAACACAATGTAAGTATTATTTGTCTTATTATCTGATATCTTCACTAATCTGTAACCTTCCTGGAAGCTAAGATTTTTGGGGTTTTTGTTTCATACTGTACCTCCCACATCCAGAAAAATGCACAGCACAGTTAGAACTCAAGAAATATTTTTTGAATGAATGAATGAATTTGATATTAAGTATATAGTGTCCAAGAGTTTATAGCAAAACTCTTGAAATTACATAGAGTTCAATGAAGTTTCTACACTTCATAATAAATATACAAATGTCAACAGAGTCATAATACAACATATACAGCTCAAGATATAATAGATAAGAGTCACTCAATTATTAATTCAAATATCACTTAGGAACAGGGTATGTTTTTAAAATTTAATACATGAGTAGGTTAAATGAAAATGGAAAAAGAATTGAATGAAAAATTCACTTAGGAAATGGATAGAATGAATATTATAAATATAACAATACTTTCCTAATTGATTTATAAGTTTGACACAATTCAAGCCAAAATCCCACTGATTCTTTTTTTTTTTTTTTCTTCAAAAACTCATACAAACAAGAACAACATGAAAACTGACCTAAGAACTACAAAGAAAATGTTTGAGGTGCTCTGAGGGCATTTAATATAGGAAAGTGTTCTAGCAAGGAAAGTCAGGAAAATCACCCCCGAGAAGGTGATGACTGAACTCAGATATGAAGAAAGAAAATTGAGTGAACAAAGAAAAAGTGTTTAGGGGTGGAGGAGGATTCTTGGTGAGAGGAATTTGCAGGAATGTTTAATGGCATAGGAGAATGTTTAGGTTACTTCAGAAAAGCACGATATAACTTGTATAAATCCCTAGTGATGTTTCCTAGTGTAAGAAGAAAAACTAACATGTCAACAGAGGTTGTACCAGAGATGGGGCTGTAGGTGAGGCTTACTTCCTTTTCATCATTTCTGTACCTCTCAAATATAATACAATCTGCATGCTCTATTTTCACACTAAAATATTCCAAAATGGAAAGTTTTTTGGCTCAGTCCTTCAAATACATTCCTCTTGTCCACAGATATTCAATAAAAACTATAACTAACATGGAGTTAAGCTCATTCTATAGTGTGTCAGAAGCATCCATTTGTTTATTAGCCTATCAAATAGCCCATTTACTTGTGTTTTTCTATATATTACAGTAGTAACAATCCACTCCATGTCAGGCTTTGGCACATGATTAATGTGTCAGCATAAAGGTGCTTTAGTGGCCTCTGGCATTCTATTGCTAAAGTGAACTCAGCAAAATCCAGCAAGATACATTTGCCAATCCTATAAAAATACAATATAAACTGTTGATTTGCTGGTTGCATACAACACGGAGGAAGGTGTAACTGTATTCAACTCACGTACCTCAGGTAATAACAGAGCAGTTTATTATCATTGCAGGTGCAGAAACCTGCCAACATTTCAGCCATCTGGGCTTCCTCAGGGCAGGACACAAGTAAAATACATGAATGAAATATATGAGTTGAATAGTTTTATTCATTTTTTTTTCTGTTGTGGGCTCTAACAAAACTGCTTTACATATTTTGGAAAAGCAATTCACTAATGTTAGTTTACTTTAGAAAGCCATCAACTTTTACTAATTTAAGTCCATTAATGATTTCACTAAATTGCTTATGTTTGAATGATAATGGATATTCAGATGGTATTTTATAACAAGAAAACTGTGCTAAATGTAATATACTTGAATAAACAAAAGTTATAATTCCTGAGGGGTTAATGAGCAATCTATCTTTTAGCATATTTCATCAATTGCAGTATGATGACACAGAGGTTCTATTAATTAGCAGTTAAGCAAATGTTATCACAACTTATCAGAAGATTTCACTTTTAGAAAAACACACTAGACCCCCCTTCAGTGCTAAAGTCAGAGATATTACGTTGCTCCAGAATGTAATTTTTCAACTGAAACATGTTTATTTCCCATCAATGGGTCATCAGAAGTTTCTCCATTGCTAACACAAAACTATATAAAATGATTAGGACTGAAAGTTAATGGTAAGATCAATAAATAAGCTTGTTATTATTTCCACTGCTGCATCTCCTGCATCCAATAGAATGCATGGTGCGCAATAAGTAATCAAGAAATATTTTGAATGAATAAATGAACTTTCTACTTAGCATGTAAATAGTGTCAAGGACTATATATCAAAACTCTTAAAATTATATACAGTTCAACAAAGTTTCTACAATTCCTAATAAGTATACTGAGGTCAATAGATTCACAATATAAAAATCCAAACCACTCAAGATACAATAGACAAAAGATTTACTTAAGTATTAATGCAAATAACAGGAACAGGATATGTTTTCAAAATTTAATTCATGAGTGGGTTAAATGAAAAGAGAACTGAATGAAAAATTCATTTATACATTGGAAAGAATGAATATTATAAAGATGACAATACTTTTCTAAGTAATTCATAAATGTAATATAATTCCCAAAATAAGGGAAGTAAAATCAGGCTTTTTGTTTTGTTTTATTTTGGCTGACAGTGCAAGTATAAGTAAGCAAAGATGTTTATTCCCCTTAATTTGCATTGCTGATGGTGGAAAAATAAAATTTAATTGAATTTAAAATACGTTAATAATAAAGAAAACACTGATGCCAGAAGTTTCTCCAAAAAACAGTGTCAAAATGCTCATAAGCTTGAAGTTTATGTGAATATTGTTATGAGAACTGATTACAAATCCTCAGCACCAGTTTGTTGTTTTTTTCCCTTTAAAAAAACTAGGCACACCTACACAAGGCAACCTGGGCTCTATACAACGAAAAACAAGAGTTTATCATAGGCCCTGAGAATTCTGCTGCAAGTGTTCTCTAAAACTCCCCTGCTTAGTCTTAGATTCCTCGGGCTTTTCTCCACACTGTGACTAATGTTAGAGCAGGCAGACAGCTAGATACGAGCTGAACAAGGGGGATACAGGCCAAATGGCAAGAATTGGGCCAAAAGGAGGGGCATGGGCCGAATGCAGGAAACCATACATCATGTAAACAATGGGGGTCCCTGGACAGAGAAAGAAAAGCAGGAACCAATGGACTGGTAAGTGGTCACACATTTTGGAGTGACAAGCAGCCGGGAGGCCACCCCAAAAGGTGGGGAAAGGCAAGAATCTCCAGTATCTGAATGTAACATTTTGCTCATTATGCCCTCATTTCAATAAAGTTAGTGTTGCAGACTAGAAGTATCCATCATGCATCGATGCCATGACACTTCCGATCCAAACTAAATAAGGACAAAAATCCCTCCTCCCCTTGGGAAAGTGGAATTGGGATGAAAATCAGGGAATAGACCCTCAAACCCTTCCCTCCCCAATGAGTATTCCTCCCATTCATTTTTACATTCTATGTAACCAACTTACCAAAGAAACTCAGGGCAGCTGCTCACCTGAGCCTGCTTGCTCTCCCCTTGAGAGTGTACTATCTACACCTTAATAAATCCTCACTTTACTTTCTTAACCTCTGTGTCCCATCTCTGAATTCTTTCTGGGACCAGACAAGAACCTGTAAACCAGCTACATCTACCAGCAACATTGCTGATCCTGACTCTCAGGCGTCCATCCTCTTGGCTTGTATATTTTACTATGTCTCTGACCATCCTTCAGAAAATGTCTTGCATGGTCTGTCCCAGGGCATGGCGTCACCCATATCACCCCAACACGAAAGGAGGGAAACCTAAGTTAACATCTCAAGTTTTGCATTTAGCCATTTCCAAACAATTCATGATTAAGTGTATGTTGATGCCTATAATCCTTGATTATGCTTCTGATAGTGATTTAATGATCTGGTCTGCAATAGAAAAGAAAATCTTAAATATTCTATAATGTTCCTGAGGAAACAATGGATAATACACAGTTTGCGGAAATCTCTTACTATGGGGACAGTATTTCATTATCTTAGGTTAAATAAGTTATGTTTACAGTAAGTTTAGAGAAACTGGTCAAAACCCAGTAAACCCTTTATGAAAGAGTCAGAGTACTTAACTAAGTATGTTATTTTCCTTTGTAGTTCTTGCAGAATATGTGATTTATTGCCTGTATATTTGGAGATAAAATGGAGGAACACAGATTTCTGAAAGGAATGAATCTAAAATAATGATGCTATAATAGGCTAAAAACTTATATTCTAAAAGATATTATTTTTATGATGCTTACCTAAGTGGAACTATACAAGCTTTATATTTTCTCACTGCCAAAGGCCACTAGAGTATCACAAAGAGAAAAGAATTTCCATTACTATAAGTAAAATATTTCAATTCCCAGAACTGTCAAAGAGGAGGAAATTAAAGGATAAGTGTGAACTACTGTAATGTGTTGCATTGCTCTCTCTCTTCATCAGCGTTTAAGTAGTGTATGATTGCTTAAGATTAAAATGCTTCTTAAAATGAAGAAAGAAAAGGAAAATGTTTTAAAATCCTTGAAGTCTTTACAGAAAGAAAAGAAAAAAAAAAGCAAATATTGCCCAAATCCTTTTGAACAAATCCTTCATTCTATCAAAAGGGAAGGTTGGAGATCTACATATCACTGAATCAGAACCCTCTGGATTTAATATGAAATTTTAAATTAACAAGGGAAGAGCAATATAATCAGCCTGCAATGACACGGGTATATTTTATTTGTCCAACTCCTCTGCAGGGCAGTGCATGGATCTTCAAGACAGTTTGGGAAGCAGCAAGGGCTGCAGAAAGAGACCCAATGGCGAGCTTGAGAGACAAGAGATAGTGATTTCACTGTGTTCTAGGGAGGGTGCTCCTTGCACTGCAGACCCTTTTATATGCTAGGCGGCAAGCTGACTGGGGTGGGAAGGTAATCATCGGGATAAAACTGTGTAATTCTGAATAGTGGAGCAGAGGATGTGGTAGAGGGAGGGGAGAGTAGACTAGAACCAGGAGAAAACCTTTCATGGGAGCATGACAAGGAAAAGAATTTTGATGGAGTCTGATAAAAAAGTTTTCCATGAGTACATGATATAAGCTTCTAACTACAAATATTTGGTAAATTCTACATAGTATATTCATAAAGTAGAATATTCTGGGCCAATGTGGGAAGTTACTAAGACATATCCATATAATTAATAGCCAGAAAAACCAGGACTTCAGGTGGATATCTGA
Organism: Vicugna pacos; assembly: GCF_048564905.1. Taxonomy (NCBI): domain Eukaryota; kingdom Metazoa; phylum Chordata; class Mammalia; order Artiodactyla; family Camelidae; genus Vicugna; species Vicugna pacos. Next base: position 91,491,053 of record NC_132987.1, read on the forward strand.
GTTAGAGACGTGACAAACACACATACATTATCTTAGAAGCTCTTACAGGGTGATGGTGGATTATGGCATCTGGAAGAAAATTCTAGTTTTTCTACCTACAGGATGACTAGGGTAAATAAATAGGTGAATATTTTCTGCGGAGTTGTAATTTTTTAATTTATCTCTAATAAACATCATGTCCTACTATATCCTAGATACCAGGTAGTTCCACAGTCAGCTGCCCATGTTTGAGTTGGTCTCATTCACTAGTTCACTAGCTTCTAAGACTTTTAATAGCATCACCACAGATTAGAATGGTATCTTTTACATTTCTGCATTTAAAATTCGCTAACCATAAAGGAGGAGTTTGACTCTTGGAGAAGTTAGTCCTTGAGCAATGACCCAGAAAAGTTTATTCTGTTGTTTTATAAAAGTGGAATTTCAAGCATTAAATTATTTTGATTACCAATAGCATTTGCCTACTATTTTACTGTTGCCTTCTTTTTAAATTTTTCTGTTAAAAACATCTAAATATTAGATGAACCACTGTGTATTTTCCCATGATCTTAAAAAAATAGTAGTGTAAATATTATTTATTTCAATCTCACTGTATAGTTTCTAGTTTCTGTTTCATGGAAGAAATATTTCATATTTCTCTAAGCAATTCATTCTTTTTTTCTCCCTACGTTCTTTTTGGGTGTATTACACATTTACAAGAAGGATAAAAGGAAAGTAACCATGCATGGCAAGGCCATTTTAATCAAGTCATTCTAGTAATTTCATATCCCACAAGGGTAAGAGAATTATCTAGCTTATGTTTTATAATTTAATAATATTCAGGCTTTGATATAATTTTTGTTTAATTGCCTTTAATTTTGGATTTTGTATTTTAAAAAAGTGAAAAAATGGAAATAATTTAAGATAAATGTCCTATTCATTATCATTATGTCTTATTTTTGATGGCTTTCTTTTTACACATGTATTTTTGATTTTATTCCCCTTGGCCTCCAATGCCTCTTTTATACCTATACATTTGATTATGTGAAAAAATGTAAATTCCTTCCCGCCCATGATGCTTAATTGTTCTTTTTCAGCTGTCCAGTCATCTAGAACTTCCACTTATGGTTTTAATTACCGCTAATGTTCTAATGACAATGCTGGCAGAGAAAGAACATTCTTTAGGAAGATTGTTTAAAATTAAAATGACTTGCCCAGCTGGGATTTTAAAAGAGTTCTTACCTATACCCAGGACTTTTTAAAAAAGTTTTAGGTTGAAAAGGATTAATTATTGGCAGTATGCATTCATTAATTCAATCAGCAAAAAAGTACTGATTGACTGCTGTGTGCTGCGTGCTGGGGCTACGAGGAGGGAGCCTTCCTGTGGGGTAAGTTGTTTGTAAACAAATAAGTACAACACAAAGTGTTTAGTCCTTATGTGCAAAGAATAATGGTGATTAGACTATTTTAGCTGAAACAAAATGTCACAAGATACAATTTTAGACACCAAAGTTATCACATGCCTATTCTGTTTTCATGCCTTAACATTGCCAGTTTCTAGATCTGTATCACTTTTATTTTTCCATATCCTTGTCCTGACCCTTTATACTGAAACATTTTTTCCTCTCTCCATATTTCCTACGAAATAGGAAAACATATTGTAAATTAGGTGACCTTTTTGCAGACAAATTCTGTAACTGTTCAATTGAACAGTGCATCTCACTTGAATATCCATGAATCAATGGGTATTTATTTAATGTCCATTAGTGTGTTACACAGGGTAATGTATCTGGAAGAAGATTAAGACAAGATCTTTGTCTGCAACTAGCAATCAGTCTTTTGGAGAGAGAAAAGACAAATACACACGTCTCACTGAAGTCTTTAATCTGTTTATCTATTCATTCCTTTATGCAGGTAACAAACATTTACTGAGTGTCTATTATGTACTTGGAGCTGTTATAGCCACAGTACTTTATCTCCAAGAAAATCAGTTAGCAGGACCAATGAACACCTAAAGGCATACTTAATAAGCAAACAAACGCAGTAAGCATTTGGTGCACTCTGGACAGAGGAAATGGAAATCTAATGCATTACAGGTGATCACAAAGATTACACCTGGAGCAAAAGACCAGTTATTTTGACAGTTACTGCAGTAATGAGGCAAGCTTCAGAGTCTTAGACCCATGTGCTTATATGAAATTTCCATGTAGATACATTACAGGAATCTCAAACTTAAGAAACATGTAAAATAACACATTTACTTAATTCAGCCTCATCTCTACCCCTGACATACATCTATTCCCCTTCATGCTTTATTATCTCACATATAGCACCCCAGCCACCTAAATTGTTCAATCTAGAAATTCTTGATTTCTTTCTTTTCTTCATTGCCTATCTTCATAAAATCTTACGGATTTTATAAATTCTGTTTCCAAAATCTCTGTTTATTCTGCCTATTCTCATCCCCTCTGTGACTCCCCTGCTACAAGTTTAGTTAGCTAAGTATTACTTTTCTGTTCTCAGGTAAATGTATTTCTTAAGATTGTCTTGCCCTTACCAAATTCTCCTTTAGTCTACATTAGTTTTTCCTATTATTCTTTTTCAGAGCACTCAGTCCTTTCTTTGTTAAGATAACACTTCTCACAATATATAATTACATTTTATTTGGGAGGGTGTCTGGTGAGCACTTACTGTTTGTCTCTGTCACCAGACTGAAAATATATTGAAAGGAGCAAACACTACTGTTTTGTCTGTAACTATGTACTCGGTTTGGAAAACTCAACCTGGTACCTAAGCACTCAATAAATACATTTTAAATGAGCGAATTGCTATCAAGATTTAAACGTAGGCACTGAAGCCCAAAATGCAAACTTTTCACTTTCGTAGCAACTCAGAGAAAGCCTGTACCAATGTTTTTCACAGTCGTGACTTTGAGAAGGGAGTCCATGCCCAGGCATTAGAAAAGGAGTGAGGGTTAAGATGTAAACTGGAGGAAGGGTGTTCAGGTAGTGGGCATCAAAAATAACTATAATCCACTGAAGGCATATGGTATAAAAGCCTAGAAGAGCAAAGGAGATTCTCATTTGAGAAATGATGGGAAACAGACCTTGAATGATTAAAACAAATAATCTGGAAAAGCAGAATGAAGTGCTTACCAAACAGGCAATAAGAAGGATTTGGAGCTTTTAGAGCAAGTTGAAATAATCTGAAAAAATATTTTAGGAAGATTAACCTAATCCTGATCAAGAAATAAATAAATGCACATACCCAGAAGTACAGAGACCAGTTTTGAAGTGATAGTGGAAAATAATCTGCAGTAATAGGATGACATTGGAAATGAACAAACAGGTTTGGTTACAGGAAATATATATTTTACATAAGCAACTGAATAATTTAAAAACCCTGTTTCAGAACGATTTGTTTTGTTTTAATTTTACTTTTTTAACCAGCTGAACAGCTCACATTAGATATAGTTCAAACTAACTGTACATCATTGTAAATAAACATGGATTTGTTAGACTGTTAGATTAGTCGGGGCCACTGTGTAGATGGGTGGAGGAGAGGGAGGATGGTCCAGATGATGGTGTTATGCCCACCTCCAGCATAAAGGGACTTTACTTCTTCTAAATGAGTGCCAGCAAGAAACCGGTTAGAACCTGACAGCCCCAGCTGTGCGTTAGTGAGAAGGACCTAACCAGACATGACCCAATGCTCATTGTAATATGCCATTGCGGTTTAGGCATCCCTCTCCATGGGCTTTTCTGTGTATGTCATGGGTGAGGACATGCAAAGGGGACAAACATGACCAAGCATTCCAAGGAACAGCCATCAATCAACCAAAAGACCACCTCTACGCGAGGGTGTAAGAGAAAGGGTAGACAAAGACCACTGCTAGTCTGCCTTGGATCAGCCTGTCTCCCATTCTTGGAGGTTTAGTTTCCCTTTGCTAATAAATCCTTTAAGATCTTCTGCTACACAGCACTCTCTGTCTCCCATCTGTAATCTTATCTTTCAGGTAAGACAAGGACCGGGGTCTTTTCCCTTTGCCTTTTCAGGTAACAGATTTATACAAACCAGATGATTCGCTTTCGAGTTCCATAATGAGAGGTACACACTTAATTTTTAATATTATTTTTGTCAAACCTGAATATCTTTGTATATTCTGTCAATATATATCTAGTTTCTGATATCTAATTTAAAATTTGCATTTTCCTGTATGACAAAATCTTTGATAGTAGGACGCTGACTTCAGAAAATTTATATTCAGCTATGTTTACAGTGGATGTTACATTCACGAAAAATGACAAAGTAACTAGAATAATAGATGCAGTTTGTTACCTTTGGATATTACAAAGTGATACAAGATTTGGTCATAAAATCCATTCTATTTACTAAGAGTAGATATGAGTTATTTTACAACCTGGGGATGTGGTAAGCGGCCGAACTTTCACCCTTGTTTGTAAAATGATTTTACGTGAAAAGACAAATAATAGAACAACTGTGAGCAATTTAAGAAAGATCACTCCAATAGGGAATCACAGCTGGGAAGAATCTTCACCTCCCTATGCTTATTTCAATTAACCACAAGAAACAATTGCAAAATGTCACAATTGTCCTCTAGACTCTAAATTTAAGACAGGAAAGAGAAATTCTCTTGCACAAAACAATCCAAACCAGAATTTGACTGTGAACACAATCAAAATATTTTAGTATATTTTATAAAACAATGGGCATAAAATGATTCAAAAGTTTACAGGGGAGGAAGGATTTTGAGGGTTACATGGTAAGTGCCATTACATCCAAGTTTTTTGAAGAGAGGAACCCTTTCAACTGGACTGAATTAGAAGACAGACCCCTTTCTCAAAGGATTTCAAATGCCTCTCCTTATGTTGTAATGTCCTGGAGGCCTCAGCAATCAGTGTTAAGACCACCATGACTCTGACCAGCCAAAGTGACCATATTCCATTCCCAATGTTTCACAGCAGGCAGCCACATTTGTGCAGAACATAATGGAAGGAACTGTTTCCTTCACAAAGCTTTCTCAAGACACTAAGATAAAATTTGTATTTAAAATGAAGCTTCAAGGGGATGAGGGTACAGCTCAGCGGTAGAGTGCATGCCTGGCATGGAGCAGTTCCTGGGTTCTAGTCCCAGCACCTCTATTAAGGGGGAAAAATGGACATGATGCCATTATCACATCTAAAAATGAAAATAAACAGTAAGTATAAAAAATTAAAAATAAATAAAATGACACTTCAGGTCATATGAAGCACTATGGGAATGTCCAGGGTGTGTGTGTGTGCCAGGGGGGAAAAAAAAAACCTTCAGCATTTGAAGATGCAATAAGTAAGAACTCTATGCAAATCAAAATAATTCAGAGCCACAACAGATACACACAAGGCATAGGATGAAGCACCCTGTGACTGGTGCCTTGCATTACAGGAAAAGTGGCATTTGAATAAACCAGAACAGAGAGAGTTACACATCAAAAGTTTCTTTGTGAACCACTACTTGTTCAGCTGTGACTGACCAGCACTGCGATGATAATCCCCTCAGCCCTCCAGAGATAGAGCCTCAACCCACAGCTGCCAGCCACCAGCAGCACTGTCTACTTACCCACAATGTGTCATATAAATATTGTCGTTTTCTATCCGTGCCTAGACATGAAAACATTTGGGAAGCATCGAGTTAATGGACAGTAAAATATATCAAGTTTTCATTCCTTATTACAGATTCAGTCATCCTTCACGCTCTTGATAGGATTCTGAATTGAAAACACCTTCAGTGTGTCCCAAACTGAAACATCCACCTGTTTAATCCTTTCCTTGGTGATATTCTGTGTGCAAGAGCATCTGAGAGCAACATCTCTGAGAAGTCTTGTACCTGAATAAATTCACTGTATTCTTGAGTCTACTGTGTACTAAATTCGGACACATCTTACCTCAGGGAATGTCTGTTAAAGTCAAGCCCCTAAATGTTCCATAGAAACAACACTAACCGAACCAAACCAACAAATTACTTCCCTAATTTGGAAATCATGATGCTAAATAAATACCTGAACTGGAGAGGATTACACATGATGACTGACACTCAAAACTTGGTGCTTCTGGTGAGTTTATATAAAAAATATAGAAAGCTGTGTCAACAGGGTTTATTTTTAACTGAGTGTGCTCTGTTCCATCACGTTCTTAAACAAGGTGTGATTGTTGCCAAATTCTGAAGCTGGAAGTATTTTTCAGAAACAGGTTATTTTGAAATTCAAGATATGTTTTATAAGAATGTTGATTTTAATTAAAAGGAATTCATTTGGGGTTAAAATTCTTCAGAGGGACTGATAACAAAGTTCAGTAATCAGTGGTATGTATATACTTCCTGAGGTAATAGTAGTTGTTTAAATGGAGAGCAGCATGACTACTGCTACAACTATAGAGTTCTCTGGAAGCACACAATCATACCAATCTTTCATAATGCTACTGAGACTGACTCTAATCAGTGAACTGGCCAATAGCATTGCCCTGAACATAAATAACCACTGGCTCACGTTTAGGTAATGTTACAGAGACACAGATGGCTGGCTGCCTCCTTAAATGCAGGGTCCTCCTACTGTTCTGTGGAATTGTCTCTGGGAAGCAGAGAATACATCCCCAGGTCTGCTTTCATCTTTTTCGATCATATGGTTAACTTTTACTAACTGGGCTATGAGAAGTACAGACTGCCTGGATTCACATCTTGACTCTGCCAACTATCACTGTATAAATTTAGCAGCATTATTTAAATTCTCTGAGGCTCAGTTTTCCCCATCTGTAACATAGCCTAATAGAAGATTCCACTTCTAGGTTGATCATGAGGATAAATAGATAGGCGCCTAATACTAATTACCCATTAAATAAAAATTTTAAAATATTCATAGTTTCCTCCAGTTATTCTGTGTAATTCGTAAATTTATATTCCAATCTGGGGGAAAATTGTTTAAAAATATTACTGAATGAGTAAAATAGACAACTCAAAATAACTCACTGAGAAATCATTTTTTTCAATTATTTTCTTCTAGAAATATTATATGCTGAAAATGTAAATACTGCATAAACCAGAAAGATGTGAAATGCATCTAGCCAAAATATATTTATTAAATACGGTAATAGAGGAAATTAGCAAAATCTTTGTAAAGTTACTCCCTAACCTCCTGAACTGTAAGGCTGAGGATGAGAGTTAATGTATTACATACTGAGATAAAAATTATTGATAATTCATTTGGTGTATATACTTAAAATCCATAGTTGTTTCTCTGTTTTTTCGTAGAAGAATGATCTGAGAAACATTGTCTTCCTAGTTGATATACTCAGTTTTTATTAACTACCCTAGTCAGTCTAGACTATGCTTTGGGGTAGAGATTAGCTAGTGTGTAATGAGAAAAGTCTCATAGGAAAAACAATCACCATTTTGAACAAATCCTATCATGTTCAAGTTAGTAGGCTAGAGTGGAAGTTATTAACAAGTTGGCATAGTGTTAATATCCACATGATTACTGGTGTGTGTGTGTGTGTGTGTGTGTGTTCCCTAAGGGACATCAGGAGGTCCTGTAAAGACCATGGTGTTAGTAATGGAATACACTATGACTTGCAAATAATATTCTGATGCACAGGATTCTGGCAACAAAACTGAACAGTCATATTAAGCAAGCAGATCTCATCCTAATATTAAATATATCCTGGGAGGATTTGTTTTTATACAACTCAATGTGACAATGGTCAAAGGGAAAAAATAGGCACACAGTCTTGAATTTGTAATTTCATTATTGCTTAATTGCAAATACTTATTTACCCTTAAAATTCCATCTTTTTGGCAAAGTATTCACTGAAAACCCTGTCTCTCACTCCCAACCCATGCACTGTGTATTTTGCACATCTCCAGCTTGGAGAGTACCAAATAGGATCATAAGAAATTGAAGTAACAAAAAAATCTACTTCTTCCTAACTGTCTATGGCTCTGTTGCTCAGTCATCCTAGAGTATAGTAGGTAGGTGCTTTTTGTATATTGGTTGAATGATTAAGCAAATAAATGAAGGTTGATTTCTCTAAATTAAGCATTTGGAAATAGAAAGTAAAATGCAAGGCTAGAAAAAAATTCTGAAGTCATATTTTTTCACTAAAGATCTAGTAATATCTCTGTTAGTGAGAGATATTACTCTTATGACCCATTGTGTTTTGCAGTTTGACACCTAATATAAAATACAGGAGTAATAGCAAAGTTTCATAATTCAAATGATCTCGCTGTCTTCCTCTGATTCTTTTTTAGAAGTATGGCCTGTGATTTCCTCTTCACTTGGAATCTCTCTCTTTCCAGTGACACAGAGGAGGATCTGGTATTGCCAGGTCCAGCCAGCCCCACCCCCACTCCAGCTAGGACCTTGTCTCTCCCTAGCCATATGAGTTCAGTTTGAGTCCAAAGCCACCAGGAAAACCTGATTCCAAGACAAAGCCAAGTCAAGAGCCACCACCACCAAGACATCCCTGAAGAGAGTTAAATATCCCACACAAATTTCTGACCACAATTTAAAAGTAGCTCTGTTCCTTAAAGGTTGCTTTACCATCTCTCCTTATGTATAGTATACACATAAGTGTATAGGTTACTACTAAACTGTCAGGAATGATTAGGAGATTAGACTCCCAGCGTAAAGGTATAGATTCTAGATTTGTTTTTCAATAGTGGTTATTTTATATATAGCAATATATGAAAAACAAACGCCAATTTGAATCACTGATGAACTGAATATTTACTTCAGAAAGTCTTTCACTTACATTATTCCAAGTATAATTGAACAGATTATTACTTATTTTCAATTCAGTCCTCCTATTTTTTCTTCTTCTCTTCATTTTAGGAGTTTTTATTGTGGCTATATCAATCCCCCTAAGCTAGAGCAACGAACATGATTTTTATATTTGTATGTTTTTATTCTATTTTAAAATGTGTCTCTCTTTATCCATGGGGTTAAAAAAGTAACTATTATTGACTGAAACTTGTCAAAGGACCCCTAAACCTCGAGAGGGTACTCTAAACTCATGCTATCAAGTCACAATCTGCTCTTCAGGATAATAAATTAAGTGATCTTTTGTAACTGACTATTATTTTGTTATATGAAGAAGAACTTCTTTGAGGCTCATGAATCCCTGATAACCAGATTATTTCATATATTCCTTTCAAAAACTCTATGAGAAAGATATTATTAGTATTAATATCCACTTTGGAGAGATAAGGAAGCTAAAGCTTAGAAGGCTTCATTCCCTGCCCGACATTGCAGCTATAAAGAGGGACTGGACGAAGAGACTCTGGCTGAGAACCAGAGTCCTTAAACACCCTGAGCCTCCTGGGTGGGTCCAAGTGCGTGGGAAGGGAGGCAAGAGTGGGAGTGCTTTTACTTCCTAAACTAAGGACATCAGGTTTGTTGTTTTCATGAACTGCCCTGAATATACACACACATACAAACGCACACATATGCACGCACACACACACAACTGAATCATTTTCTGAAAATACTTCCAATAGAAACTCGTGCTCAAGCCTTATTTTTGGAAAGTTATAAAGCACATTTGCATTAGAGTTCCTCCTGGAGTTTCAGCTTCTGCTGTTTACCAGGAGCATTGAGGTGATCTTCAGATGTACTGTTGGGCTTGGGAGAAAAGCCAGCTTAAATGTCTATTAATGATAATCCTGCTTAGAGCTAGTTAACACTTCCCCACCCCATAATTCTACGAGGGTAGAATTATTTTTATATTTTTCTCTTATCTATTAAACTAATAAGAAAAAGTCAAACTGGATGTTTATTACCTTTGAATGGAATGGTTTGAAAATCTCATATAAATATGTGTTACTTTAAAAAACATGTGTATTTAAATAATAAAACCCTATGGGATTAATTTTTAAAGGGCTAATTAACCTTTCACTTCATAATAAAAAGTTAAAGAACTACCATATATCCTATTATAAATTCATATTGAAAACTAAAAGAAGGGGGTGGAGAGAGAGAGAGATCATAGCCTAAGATGTAAAGATAACTGTACAGTTAGGAGGCAATGATTCTGCCTTTATTTTGATTCCATGTATTAATGTCAGCTAAAAAGAAAAACAAAGTAAATTATCTAAACAAAACGTAAGATTTCTCAGTTTTATAAATGTGATCACAATATAATATTTTGGTTATTACTCCATGGCTTTCCAAAATGTATTTTTAAAAAGATGCTTCTAGTTTATGTAAAACCCATGGCAGTTTCCAAAGCCCCAATGATACTAAACATTTCATCATAGTCATATGGTTTCCTTTTCTTATTTCCTCTGCAAATGTACATAAGTACTACTAGTACATAATTACAGTTATCCATTTCTGTTTCATACAGAAAGCACCTGTAACTAGTGTTGTATGAATGCATGGTCAGAATTCTATATTGTTTTTTATATTTTTAATCTGCTATTTAAAGGCTAGAGGTTAATGCTAAATAATTTTTATCTACAGTATCTACTCTAATAATTTATGAATTTATGAATATCTAAGGAATCAATCTATAACCATTTGTGAATCATAATCCTGCCTCCGGCAAGAAGTTAACAGCAAGGGCAAAATCACAACTGAAAGGGACATAAGGATGAATTCAATAAACAAAAGAGAGGTTGAATGAAAACATATGTGACATCCTCTCTTTATCCTCAGTTCCTGAGCAGGGTCTGCAGAGGAGGCGTGGAGAGACATGGCTTTCCTGCCTTTTTATCTTGCCAAGAAGACGTGATGGTGCCTAGTATATAGGAGAGCTTTCTGAAAGAAATTTAGATTTGAGATGAATTTCAGTGACCATGAACAGGAAATGATTTGATCCAGGAAGATAGACCTCATTGATCCAGGTCTAGTTTTTGCCACAGAGCTTTGACAAAAAAATAGCAGGTGTCCTGGTCTGAAAGGGCGACATTTCCTGAAAGAGAGTTGGGGAAAACAGGCAAATATGGCTTGCATTCAAGCAGAACATTTTATTTTCTCTATCACTTCAGCTGTTGTTCCTCATCTCCCAGAGGCTGCCCGCTACGATCATTTCGGAAGTCACAACGGATCTATTCTATTCAATCCTCTTGTGGGGATGGGCCATTACACCAGCGGTGTGGGACTTCCCAGAACAGATTTTCCTTCTAGTGCTAATTTGTTTTTCTCTGGAGCAATATGCAGAGGCACTAATCATGATGGTTCATAGTGAATGTTTTCTTGGTAGACTTTTTTTAACCTCTGCAGCAGCTGCAGGGTTGGAAAATATAGGCATTAAAGCAATTAAATATAAAAAAAATGTAAAAGACACAACATACCAGTAATGTGTATGTGTGACAGAGGGGTTTATTATAGAAAATAAACATATATTAAAATTAGTTACAAGACAAAAACTGTTGATTTTACAAAATACATGCCCTGAAAATTTTCTAACCCTATCATAAGGGCTTCTGAATAAAAGCATATCAGTGAAATTAGAGAGATTAGAATCATTTTAAGGTCAATCAAAGGAAGATGTGACAGATTCAGTGACACTGCTTAAATATGAAATGAGGACAAATTGTATATGCATATATCTTTATTGTTATATACTATCTTTACTGCTGTATATTTATGAGTAAAATCTGTGAATCTAAACAAACATCATGCTATTCTGAAAGTTATATAATGTGTACTAGAGTAATTCGATGTATTTCCCTGGCTCCACCAATTATCACTCATATGGACTGATCGCGTAAAATTAGAACCCAAGTGTGAAAGTGACAACCTTACAGGTTTAAGCTTAAAACCAGTATTTCAGGACCGGCTGAAGATAGTGTGAACTGCCTTTAATGATAGGAAGTTTTCCCTAATAGGAATGGCCAAAGTCTGAGGGAGCATTTGGAAGAATAATAGGGAAATTTAAAAATATCAGAAAGAAGGTAGGTCTAGATGAACTTTAAGATCCTTCAGATGCCAGGATTCGTATTTTTTTAAGCAAGATGAACTAAACTCATATAGTACTAGACATAGCTCCTTTTCTTCTCTGTAATGCTCTTCTGTTACATTACTCCCCTTTCCCTCCTTCCCATAAATAATTCTAACCGAGCACTGGAAAATGCATTTAAATATGTGCCAAATGGATGCAATTACCTGCAATGCTTAATTTTTAGTTTTGCAATTGTTATTTTTTTCTCTGTTTCACTTTAACAAGGGACTATGGTATAATAATCAATTTAATCAATCCTTTAATTGGCTATTTACTTTTCTTACACTGAACCTCCAAAATTATATTGATTATTATACTAATATTACAATTATTACAATGTAGATTATAATATAGAGTACTACAAACCAATTCAGAAAAGTTGATATCTGAATGGTTGTCAATAATAATATGCAGTGTATGCATAGTTGTTCTGCTCTTACTTATTAATGTTTAGGGGGGAGGCGGAAGAAATTAAAAGTTTTAAATTCCCAGAGAGGACCCAGTTCATAGTTCAAGTCACATAAATAAATATCAAAGGGTTAATATAAATGATATGAATGCATAATGTATTATTATAATTTTGTACATGTTATTTAAAATAGTAAATACATCCAGGATGTTAAAAATCATAACTCATTACTATAAAGTTACACAAAGTAGTTTGGGTGTCATTTTATCCTAAGAGGTAACAGTTTGGTTCCCCAAGACAAAATGCACAATAAAGTTTTGACAAAATACAGATATTTTGTATCACATAATTGAATACATGAATAGGTAATCAGTTTAACTAAATTGACAGGCCAATGAGAATTCTAGAGTTGTCTTAAATAAGTTTAGTTCTTTTAAGATTAGAAAATCAAGTTACACTATTTTTTCTTTTAATAATCAGTAGCAACTCTAAATATGTAAGTCCGTGGGAACATTCCTCCAAGTTACCACGACTTTGTATTATAAGTCTTAGGTGAGGGCTTCTGGCGAACATCAAGTTGTAAGTCATGGATATCCTCATAGAAACAAAGAAAGTGGGTGTCATTTTTTTTTTCTAAAAATGGAAGGGAAAACAGAAACAAGGCTCAAAAACTAATTAAACTTGCTGCAACAGAAATGAAAGCATTTTGATGCAACTTATTAAAGGGAAAATGCTGTGAAATTAACAGTAATCAAAAGCTAATTAAGGTTGATGCAATAGGAACAGTCAAAGAATGCTTGATAACATTTATTGAACTAAAGAAACATGACTGTCAAAAAAGGACACATGCGGAATAAAATTCAAGTAATTACAGAAAAAGGCTAAAACATAGAAAGCACTGGTATATTATACACAAATACAGAGAAATATGAAATACACAATTTCTAGAAGAATCTTGATTTTAATTACTGCATCTTACTGAGTAATAAGAGATGGGAAAAAATGATGCTATCTTTTATTGTCCCCTTTTACTATCCATAACTACTTGGAATTCTCAAGGATAAATTGGTTCTTTTCGACTGTATGAACCATTTCATAAAATCTGTAAAGAGTACACTGACATTTACTTAATCTAAGCGACAGTAACTAAATTTGGTATTTTTCCTGAATGAGCGATGTATGGACATAGGATACTGATGTTTTCCTCCTCACCATGAAATGAGTGACCGTTACTTCCATGTTTACACTTATAAAATATGATTGCCTTTTCACTTTCAGCTCCCTTCCCTTAATCTTGGTTAATGTCAAGCAGATAAAAAGCTGAATTTTGTCCATGAGTTGAGTATGCCAATGGCAATGTGCATTCACTGAGCTCCATAACACATACCACAGAATAGCTAGTGTAAAGAAAGTCTCAAGGTTAGAACAAAGCACAAAGAATAATAACCACGTGTTTTCACTGTTTATCACTACTTATATTTAGCCTTTTTTCATAAGACCTAAGTGCAGAAGAAAAAAAAAATACAGCCTGTTAGAATAATTTCCTTAAATATTACAACAGGGACAGGAGTATATAAAAACAGCAATTTCCATATAATCCAGAATAGTTATTTAAATAAATAGAAGGGAAATTGCACTATTTCAATAACTAAAAAGAGGTTGATGCAGCTAGTTAGACAAAAAAAAAAAATCAAAGGAGATTTTTTTATTCCTCCCAGGCACTGTGCTACGCAATGAAGTATAGTGACCAGGTGAGCAGCAATGCTAATTAAGGTACTAGAATCTCAGCTGTTAGATTTACTTCAGGAAAAAATAGCTGTGAGAGTAGGCATGAGGCACTGGACAATTGCTCTTAAACTTTCATGCACACCTGTTCAAGAGAGGAGCTTGGTAAAGTCCCTGTTCTGAGGCCCAGACTCAGAGATTCCGATTCAGTAGGCCAGGTTGAGTCCAAAGCATCTGAAATTTTAATAAGTGCCTCTAAGTGGATTTGCTGCAAGGGCCTTTCAATTACATTTGAGCTGTAGGTTATAAGTGCCTTAAAGGCAATAATTGTTTATTCACCTCTGTACCATCCAAATGGTCTCAGTTACCTTCACAACCCCATCCTTACTCTATTATTGCAACTGGGCAATTTAAAAAAAAAAAGTATGACAGGTATTTTATATATTATACAAATATAAAATATTACACAGCACCAATAAGAAGTAATTTAAATACCTGATGATTTTCAATCTTGGCCACACATCAGATTCACCAGGGGGATCTTTAAAATAAAACTGCTGGAGCCGGGCTCCAAACGAACTGAATCGGAATCCCAGGGGGTAGGCCTTGCACATTTTTGTTAAACCTCCCTCAGGTGGTACTGAGGCACAGCAGAGACGGAGAGTCAGTGACCATAGGACAGTGAGAGCAATTTATCAACAGTAGTAAGTTTCTAACAAGAGATTTTGAAATTTCTGATAAACTTAATTACTGTAGACTTGGTTTAGTTAGTACTTTCTCCTCCTCTGTGCTATGCTCTGATAGCAAGGCTTGACTTTTTTCTTCCTCAACTTTTTCCCTACTCACTGTTTTAAATCTCTAGGTTAATTTCTCTCTTCTTAAGAGAAGAGTATAGTTTCTCTTCAGAACTTAATTAGCACCTCTGCCTTCACAGTCGCTGCCATACTCTGGACACAGCTTCTGCTCCAGTACTCACGTCTGTACCAGGTAAACAAACATCCCCAAACCCAACCATAATTTAGCAGTCCAGGGTGCAGTATTTAGGTGACCAAACACAGCAGAATCCTACCTCTTTCATTAACCCTTCTTTACAGTGCAAAAATGGGAAGTAAGACTCCCTCTCTGATCCTGGGAGGCAAATGATGTAAACAACGTCGGTTGCTGGGAACCTTTTTTTTTTCATATTCAACAAGCCAGTTACTATTTTGAGAACATAAAGGCAATAAGCAGAAAAAAGCAACAGTATAAAAAAAAGAGAGCAAGTGGATTTTAAGTCCAAGATTGCAATCTGAGACCTAACTTTATCCCAATCCTCTGAATTGAATTACCAATATATTCCTATTTTGGGTACCAACAGCAACTTGGGTTTCCATCACCTGTGCCCAAAGCAGTCTTGGATATTAAAATCTTGGTCTAAGTAATCTTCCTACAATCCAGCCTCCCACGATCACATTGCTCTCCTCTAAAGATCTTCCAAAAGAAAATTCTCTAACATAACTTTGTTCTGCTTGACCTGTTACCGCTCCCGACATTGCACACCTCCTCCAAATGAATAAATAATACCATTTGACCACCTGGCTTTTCAGAGGCAGTATTTTGTTATTACCTACAATAGCATTAAAACTTCAAAACAGAAACAAAATAAAGGTTATTAAGTTAAAATGTTTTTCAAAAAAAAATTATAGCCAAAACACTGCAAATAAAAACTGAAGAAAATAACTACTAAAAATATTTTGAGTGCTTAATAAACATGTGCTAGGAACTAGTCTATGTTCTCTCCACTTATAAACTCATTTACTCTTCACGGTTCCAAGCTGGGTCACACAGCTCTCTGTGCTTAGAAGGGCTCCACGCTTGGCTTAAAGTTCTGCTGTTAATGGTTTGTTTAACACTCTCCTGTTGTTAACCTGAAATTGCTCATAAATTTTAAACAAAGGGCCACACATTTCCATTTTCCGCTAAGACCCACTGATTAAGTAGCTGGTCTTGACCCATGAGATCAAGATTTCGATTTCTGTCTCCTTTTAAAGATGCAGATACTTCAAGTCCATTGTTCAAATTCACATAGCTATTAAGTGGTGAAGTGAGATCCCCACACTGGCCACTTGGCTTCATTGACTGGTTCCTCAGGCACTTGAAACTCAAATTGAGCATGTAGATGAAGTGGTTATAAAATATAGGTGTCAAAAAAGAAAGAATGAAAAAAGCTTGAAGCTTATCTAAATGACCAAACATTTCATTTGACTTATGTATGCTAATAACAGTATCATCATGAACTGATGGCAGTGTACCTTACGCCAGTAATATACATCTTACAAGGGCTCCGGAAGAAGGAACTATATGAAGAATTAGCCATCGTGAAGACAACTTACTTCAATCTTTTTTATTACAATATCTCAGTTAAATGATTTCCTATTATTACATAAGACAAGGTGCCAACACATTCTGATTATATAAAACCCCTTCAGTAAAGTCTAATTTCAGAAGTTATATTTTACGGTAAAAATATACAGTAAGGCAAAAAAGTGACAGAGTAGAGCACTTTTTAGTTAAACAGTATATTATTTGTCGGAGTTTACTTAGCTATTTTTTAAGAAAAGCTTCTTGTTCTAGTTCAAGATTCTCGTGTGTATAGAACCTCAAAAATGATGGCTGAAGCACGTCAGTTCCAGAGGATGACGACAAGACATAACTGACATGCACGTGGCAACCCAAAAACAAAAATAAACACAAAAACCGCTGTGCACAAAAGCGTCTTTCCTTCCCTTGCTCCCTTTGCTCCACCCAAATTCTGATGCTTTCAATCTACCACAGTGGACTATTTTTCCTTAAGGTTATAGAATTTCTTTGTATCTGAGTTTCTTTTCCTAATGGAAATTTAGGCAAAAGGACTATTATAAGTGCCTAGTTGGGTTTCTATTTCAAAAGCTGGAAAATACTACATAGTTCAGGTAAACAGTGTGCTTATTTTCACTTTATTTTTGTGGCATTGGTTCACACCAATGAACGAAGCAGAGACCCCCCAATTTAACTTGGTAAACATAAAATCTCCTAACATAATTGGCTATGCTGATTTTCATTTGTGTTGTTTAAACCATGAGGACTATTCTAAAATAAATAAGATTTGTACATGTTCTTTATCACATCAGACCATAAAATGTCCCTTATTAACCAACCTAGAGAGTAGTACATTGTTTTTGCCATTTGCTTACTTTTTTTTTTAATTCATTGCACTATGGCCTATGGAAACTAAAACTTTCATTTTCAGAGCTGAGGAAGCTAACGGTCTCTCTGATGACCGTCATGATCAACAAGATCAGTTTCTCTCTCAGGTTTAATTATAAGTCACTGACAAACTTCACCTGTTATCTGAACTAGCTCCCTCGATTTGGCTGGCCAGCCATAAACATGGCTGTATCGATGCCACTTTGCTCATATCAAAATCTTTAAAGATACAAACTCAGAGTCAATAGATTAATACTCAGTTTCATGTAAAAGGAAGATAGTTTTAAAATGCCTATCCTGCTTCAGTTATGCAGGAGGATCGTCTCTGAAGTTTTCCTGACCACCTTCTTCTGTGCACAACATAAATTACTCCAATTCGGTTTCTATTACCCTCTATTCCAGGCCCATTAAATCTTTCCAAATAGATATCCTTTCTGTCACACACGTACAGCGAAATCCAAGGCCCTTTTTATCATATAGTTAAGGGGTGCCACATACTGCTCTCAAACACGGAGAGTAATTTCCACATTTTAAAGCAACAAATTAATCCTGACCTCTGCTATTGACATTTGAAGACGCAGCCTGATCTTCTAGGCCTTGATCAGTTTGCCTCTAAAAATTTCTAATTATTGTTAGCAGTTAGCAGAAGGTGGAGAGAATCAGAACCTGAAGCCATATGTGACCACAATATCTTCTTTTCTTTCACTGGAATAAATTATCATCTCCACCAGTAGCAAATGGTCATTTTTACAATCATGCCTTCTTTGTTTTTTTCCTTTGACTATTCTCAGCTCACTATGCTCTGAGAAAAATGCACTTCACTAGCAAGTTACTATAGTCTTTAAAGGGAGTTTTCGCTTTTTCCCCTGAAAGCTCTTTAAATAAGTGATGATAAAAGGTCAGATGCTATCAGTGTGCTTCAGTCCCTTCATTGCAAGTCAATAACATCATTTTTATTCCATCTGGCATCTCAAAACTAAAACTCTTTTTCAGAACTGACAATTTATGGGCAATTAATGACATTTAAAATATCTGCCTGTACAAGAGTAGTAGAGAAATATTTTCTTTATTGAGGGTTTTTAAACACACGCAGTGCTTTATAGCCAGGACTTAACTAGAAATACGATGTCGTTTGGTAGAAATAAAAGGAATAACATGAAAAGACCTAATTAAAGGGAAAATTCACTCACAAGTAGCATCAGTCTATATGAGTCTGTCTTCTGTAAGCATGGCATCTCTCTCTCTCTCCCCCTCTCCATACACACACACACACACACACACACACACACACGACACTTGTTATAGCCACAAACAGGGTCTCTACAATTCCCCCCAGGAATCAAACTGCAAGTGCCTTTACTAAAAAAAAAGTAATAAAAGACAAAGTACATGAGGCTCCTTAGGAAAAACAACAATCAAAAACAAACAGAAAACATTACAATTCTCTAAAATACACCTGAGTTACAGGGGAAGCAAAATTCATTCAGAATCCACACTGAAAGTTTCTGTGGCTCGGCTTTGCCTACAGGTTCGCAGTACCTAGCACAGCTTCTTGAAGTTTCCAAAATGAAAAATGCCCCTGTGATCTCCACTTTAGGCAACCTTTGATTATTTCCCTACAGCTCAGAGTAAACAGTGATTAACAGGATAAGGCCAACAAGTCAGGGGGAAAAAAAAAATAAGAGGCAGAAACTGTTCTTATAGTAGCTACCTCTCACACCTTTCAAATTTTAAAGTGTAGCTTTTTAAAAGGTATCAAAATATGTCTATCAAAACATTAATCACAAGTCTACCAGGAAAAAGGAAAGGCAACTCCAACAAAGCTACTAGGGCTGGAGGCAGAGTAATGCTTCTCCTTTTTTCTTTTCTTCTCTTCTTTTTTTTTTTTTTTCCACTGCAGGTTTGACGTCTTTTAGGAAGCTAAACATGTCTTTTATTTTAATGTCTATCATCTCAAGGAAGTCGAGAGGCCATCACACCTGTGATTTCCACATTCGCACACGTGCATTCTCACGTGCTGGAACATTCTCACACACCCACACGCTGTACAAGTATCCAACTAGCTCATTTTAATTTCTTGGCTAATATAGTTAGATTTCAGCTGCGCCAGTTATGAGTTCGATCATTATTAACAGTTTAACTTCTCTGGGCCTCTGCGTTTTCAAGTTGAGGAGATTAAAAAAAAAATGTCACCTGTGAAAACTCAATACTGTGGGTGATACACAGAAATCACCCGTGAATGTTAATTCCATTACAACACACCCAAGGCCAAACTCTTCTTCCCCTAAAAGGAATGGGGAGAATTGAGCAAGCAGTACTTGACCCTGCAAATGAGGCCACAATTGTAAGCATTCTGCTCCCCATGTATCCAGTAGATTCGTCCTGTTCTATTGCCTCAGTAGCTGTAACTACAAGCCAAATTCAGAACATGAATTATAGAGACTGAACAAGGAATAAGTACTGATGAGTAAAAGTACATCATTTATTCCTAGAAACATAGTCACCACAGAGTGAGTCAGAAAGAAGGCATATTTCAATAATACAAAATCACAAAATGAAATGTGATTAAGAGCAGAACGTGGATTTTTCTGTTTATGCCCCAAATCCATCTCATTAGCTGATGATTTTTAACTTGTCTATTTTTGAGCTGTGCTACAGCCAAGTTTTCTTAAGCCCATGTAATTAAAAACTCTAGCCAATTAAAAGCACCATGGAAATCTTTGATTTGCATATAGGATAGTATTTGTGTTTAGCTTGCTTTTCCTAGATTTATGATTTTTAAGGGTAAGTAGTGTAACATTTATGGACATTAAATGACTTGTGAGTATACAATAAAATTTTCTCTCATTTTAAACAAAGTCAAATGTAAAAATGTAAATAAGTACTAAATCCAGGATATTTTGCCTTTACTTTAAGATATCTTTGACAATCATAACAATGCTATTTTTTTTCATAAAATAGAGCTTTTATAGATGGTTGGTGTTTAAATGCTATAAGAATTCCTAGAAGAAATATGTAGAGATTTCTTTATATGGTTAAATGTATTTGAGGAAAACACAGGACAAAAGCATTCACTGTTCTTTCTAAACACTTCTTGAAACAAGCCTCAGGAAGACTTACCCTGTGAAACATTTCAAGTGAACCTCTCTAATCAATTGTCCCGTTAGTAGTCTCTGTACTGACTCCTACACAATAAAGCAAATGGAATTTCTAAAGTGATAAAACGGGTTGAAAATAATTAAGCTTTATATAAGTAAAATAATCTCTCCATTGTCTAATTTATTGTGAATCACTCGAATTTCTAGAGTTTTATAACTTCCTTGTCAAAGTTTTTGATGCTAGAGAAAATATAGTATTTCCATGAAACTACACAGCCCACTACACAATGCAGTATATATACATTACCACATGCACCTGAAAAAAAGTAATAAAAATGCATATTTTATGAAATGTACTTGAAATGAAATGTACTAGAATTTAGACAGCCATTACAATTTTCTACTGAGTTACCAGCCACTAAAACATTTGTGAGAGATTGCAATTTCCACAAGCACTGCTGGAGGGCTATCAAGTTTTCATGGTCATATATTTTCATATTACGTTGTCCAAAAATGATTATTCATTTACTTAAATGATCAATTTTATTCAATAAAAAGAATGATCTCAATGAAACCTGCTGTGATTCCCTTAATACTCTCACTTTGAGGTCATTGAAAGAGGCAGTATTAATGGTGCTTTTCAGCATCCTTGAAGCAGTTTATAGCCTGCTTATGTGACCTTCCATTTTGGGGTCAACTGGGGATAACTTACTGAAATTACAATTTTCAGCATAATCTCCAGACCACAAAGAATTCAATAGTTCCTGACTACGTTTATCTTGAAATCAGAATATAACAACACTATCTCAATTCTAACTTGCACTTCATTTGTAATTGCAGTGATACTCTTTAAAAGTGGCTGCTCATTTTTCAAGGAGAGGTCCAATTCTCCAACTGGGTTAAACAGAGTCTCCATTTAACAAAACTAAAACTTTTAATATACATTTTGAGGCGGGTTAATAGTCTTTTTCCATTAGGATAAAGGAGCACACACTGAGAGTATCTTTCTGCCATCTGAGTAATCAATGAGCCAATATGGTTATAAATCTTCCAGAAATTCCCCATGGTTCAATTCAAGGAAAGAGTTTATTCTTTTCGGCCCCCAATCCTTCATTTTTTCACTATCATTTGGTAACTGTAGAGGGAATCTTTTCATCTTGCAATTAAGAGAAAGAGGGAGTATTTCACACTTTCTCTTAACATCTGCCTATTAAAACAATCCCTATTATATACATGTATGCTAATCATGAAAGAATAAGTGAAACAAAAATTACCTGGAAAAGAACTATAAAAATCCTACCATCAGGAAAAACCATTAATTATTGTTATTTTAATGATTGAAATGTGAATATGTGATTGGTCATTATTTTAACAGAAGTAGAGTGCAAAGTAATGATTACGTCCAAGCACATTTGTTCATTAAATAGTATAGTGGGCAACTTTATCCAAAAACGTCAGGTTTGCCAGTAATTACACATATACCATGATAAACTCACTGGTACTGTATGATGCTCCAAGTAAAGTGATTGATAATGTAGTTGGAAAATTTATAATAAATGAGTCATATCAGAATGAGGTCTTTTAAAAATTATGCTGATTTTCTACAAAAGTACATAATAATACAAAAGGTCAGTAATTATACTGTCTTGATACAATTACAAAACTAATCTTTTAGCTTTATTATTCTCCTCCCAAAGATTTATTACTGGGATTGTGGAACACAGAAATTATTAATTAAAATAGTTAATACTCTAAATCATTTGAATACAATCCACATTTCTCGCCAGTGAAGAAAGCATCTAAAAAAAAAAAAAAACTTTCATAGCATTGAAAGTCAGCTTTCATACCTGACCTGGCACTTCAAAGTAACTGCACATAGTGACTTTAAAACAGATAAAGTTCATTTGGAAAATATTAATAAAATATATATTCCAAATCCTACAGATAGTCCTTTTTAAGATTCCTCAGTGAATAAGTTTGTTACTCACTGTGGTTGTGTCTGATTTCATCATTTCACCTCTGTACACCAAACAGCCCGAGCAGCTGACCCTCTAGAATGCATCTCCCCAGCATCCAGCCCTCAACCTCTGTCCTCAGGTTTCCAATTAAGTTCAGCCAAAGAAAGGCAATGCCAGGAGACTGCAGGGCAGGAGAAGGGCAAGGCAGGGTGTTCCTTTTGGCTTTGGTACTGGCTGCACGTTCTGAGTATGGTTTAGGTCATGTGCCATTTCAGGCTGAGGGAGAGGACTAGCTTCTCACATGGTTGGTGTCTGAGTCATCGGCATTTTGTTGGTTTCTGTAAGTCTCCCCACACCTTTATGAGTACTTTCATTATTAAACCCTCTTAACTTGAACATGTTGATGGTGGCATGTGTTTTTGGCTGTGATCTGGCTACATATTCTCATGGTAATTTCACTTTAAATGCTTATTAGTTTTGTACTGTTCTCAAACACCCAAACTGAGCACACTTCAGTTTATATAATAACACATTTATGTATGCAAATCATTCAATACAAATTACCCTTTCTTTGGAAACTTTTCAAAAACACTCATCATTCTCCCTATTTTCATCCATTTAACTGTTTCCCATTCATCTTCTCCTGAAGTCCTGATTTCTTTTTAGGGCATCATATTCTCAGGAGTTTGAGACCTGAGTTATTACTGATTTTAACTGACTCTTGCCCACAAGTCCCCCTAAATTATATATTTGGTAAGTTTACTGCCTCTATAGATTCAAAGTTCTCAGCGCTTCTCACAGTTGCTTATTCTTTTCCTTCCCCACTTTCTGGTTTGGGTCCTTACTGTTTTCCAATTGAATTACTCAGTCTTGTTGCACATGGGAAAGACTGCCACTCCACCTGGCAGGCAAATACCCAAGAGCGGAGACGTGATTGGAGCGATGTAGCCCTGCTCTTTCCTCAGCCTTGCTTCTCACATACAAGGATGATTCGGGGCACTTCAAATAGCTTAAACCTACAACTGATTTTTTTGCGACTTCATGTACTTTGTAAACTTAACTAAAGAATGAAATGAGACTCCGCCCTGCTTTTGTGCTTAGTTCACCCTCAACCCACTTGTCACTGACTCCTCGGGCACAGTGCTGCCAGTGAACAGGACGGCGACACCTTCTCCCCTCAGCCATCTGTCCCAGGGCACCTTGTGTGCTATGAGCTCACCTTGAGTTTTCTGGGAAAACCTTGTGCTTATTATTTTCCCCGTGTGAATTCACCCTAACCTTTCCATTCTTAGCTCCCACTTAGTCCACAGGAGAGGGCACTGTCATCTGCCGGGGAGCACAGGCTGTAAGTGAGGTCCCACAGCCTCCGATTATACCCTTGCACGACTGCTCTCATTTCCAATTTGAGCAAGTGACTGCACTTGTCTCTGCTTCAGTAGCCTTATATGGAAATTGCATATAACAATACCTCCATCATGAGTCTCTATGAGTCAAAGCTTTTCAAACACTCTCAGCTAAAACAGACTAGCCACGATTTCCCCAGTACATCCTACATGGGGAAAACTGTGGCAGGAGACAGGTATAGCAGCAAAACCCACAAGAAGCTTTGAACGCTGTCTTAAACTGCAGCAACTTGTTCTGCCATCTTTTTAAGTCAATCTCAAAATTGATCTTCTCTTCTGAGTCTTTTTCTGCTTTCTCTAATTTGATAATAATTACTCTGTCTAAGCTGTCACCACTCTTTATCAGTTTGTTAGTTTCTCTTACAAGAGACACTCTTAATTACATACCTGTATCTTTATAACTATATGTAGATACATAGGTAGAGATAGACAAATACATTTCTCCATAAGATTCTCCACATTTTTAAGTTCAGATAAAATGTTTTATCTATCTCTTCCTGCAAATACAGGTTTGCTCAAAATGGACTATATTGTATAATGCAATTTAACAATCTTTTAAATCAAATATTTACTATTTGATAGTCACTTTCCCAAGATTATTGTTAATCTTAACCACACCTCTGTAAAGTAGGTGTTATCTCCATTTCAAACACAATAGTGCTTCTCAAAGTGCTAGTTACAAACTTTCTTACTAGCAAAGAGATAACTACAGAAGTTGAGAATAAATGCTTAGAAACTTTTACAGTAACCTGACATTGCCATGATTTCCAAGCATGTGATATCTGTCAATAAATTTGGTTCGTACCTTAAGTTTTCTGTAGATTGGCATGCCACGGTATCAGGGAAACATTTTGGAGTAATCTGATTAAAGGAGCTAATGCAGACCATAAACTAATGTACTGCTTCTTTCATCAAAAAAAGTTGCTATACAATAAGGACAAATCAGCTATCAGGGATTATAGCGGTGTAGTAAAATTTTCAAATTATCTTAAAGCTAATGCATTAAGCGCAAAATTATTCTCTTTTTCATATGACAAGATAAAGTTTATTATAGACAACTCTACTGCACACCAAGGCAAAAGCTATAGCTTGAAAACTTCTGTTGAAAATGTCTGAACAACAAAAAAGCTCTTGCTTCTACAAGATAAGAAACCAGCCCATTCTCACATTTTATATATGTGAGTTAGACAGCCAGCCTTCTTTATTTGTCTGATATATTTGGTGTCTTTGATAGTCTTAATACTTCTTGCAAAGAAGAAATGCAACATGTTTTGCAATGACAGGTAAGGTGAAAGGGCAAAACAAGTCAGAAGCTTAAAATAATTGTAGAAAATCTATTCTTTGAAGACATGATCTATAAATTAAGTACAATTATTAGTGAAATATGTGATAATCTTGATATTGCTCATTTGCAAAAAAGTGATCACAGACTATCCTACAATACCGAAAGGACATTTTGAATTGTATATTTCATCAAAAAAGAGCCACACATAGAAATTCATAGATCCTGAAGCAATATCTTTTATCAAAAATTTATTTAACTATAACGTCACAGGATAAATACTGGAACTGACTAGTAAGAAAGGACTGAAAATGAATTTTGAACCTACCATAAAACTTGCCTTATTTTGGATAAAAGTTTAAAATGATTCTCTTAAGACTGCTGAAATTGCTTCAAAATCTCTTCCATTTCTGCCAACATACTTGTCTGAGATTCATTTCTCTACTCTAAGTACTATTAATATAAAACATGGAAGCAGTTTAGATTATACATTATTCCCTGCAAAAAAATGCTACAACCAATTGAAGGAGATGAGATAAATTAATGAGGAAGCACATGTCACATTAAAATATTTTAATAATTGATATATACGATGTTCATTCAAAGTGTGTATATAGATTGTTAATATGAACAATTACTATTTATTCTGTAAAGTTTTGTTTTGTTCTGATTACAGGATAACAAAACAATTACAAGGATAATAATAATTCTCTGTACTATTCCCAATACACCCATACTCAATGAACACACACAATTTTGTAATGCTGTTCTGTTTTCATTTGCTATGTTTGTAAAATGTAATAATGAAAAGTCAGGACTTTCATTTTGTATGCTTTAGTATTTCATTTGCTAATAATCCATTTTTATTGTACTTTACAGAAGTATGACTCGGGCTTGATTTAGAGAAAACAGACGGCCCTCACTGCCAATGACGTGAGAAGCATTGATTGGGCTCCACGAAGGAGGCAGTTTGTTAGCTGTGGTCACTATTGCAGCTCCACACCCAGGATCTTGCCCTGACAGTTGCAGGAGGCGCATCCTCATGCATGCAACCAGAACAAATCGCTCCCCTCCCTCCTACTTCCTATAGCAAAACTGGATTAAGCTAAGGGAAGATAAAGATTTAGGGAGTGTTTTGCTCTGTTTACAGCTGTTCTTGCTCTCACTTTATTTTCTTCAGTGATAGGAGGGAACTTAACTTAAGAGTAGGGAGTGGATGGTTCAGTTCCATAAAAGGTTGGAGATGTTCTAAGAAGCTTCCATGGATGTCCAGGGCCAACTTGGGAATGATCTCCTGCCACTTCCATGGCCTTCTGGTAGATGTCATTTCCCTAGCAGGGTACCAATGTCTGAACCTCCTCTCTCTGACCTTGACATCTCCCTGGGAAAGAGGACAAAGTATCCCACCTGGCTATAAGGATTTTGAAGGTAAGACAAGGAAGGGCACCCTTAAGATAGAGAACCTCATCTAAAACACTTACATGTGTGAAGAAACATGGTTTATGCAAAGAACCACAATAGCATCAATTTACTTTCTGGATAAGTATAATATATATAAACGTCAAAGGAAGCAAATGAAAGTTGGGATGTTTGCAACTGTTAAATTGCAAAGAAAATACTAATCAGCTTTCAGTTCTATCACTATATGCTTTTCAGAATTATTCCACAGGCCAAATGCTGTAATAAACAGGAAGTAGGGGAAAGAAAGGAAAAGAGTATTCAAATTCATGATTCAAATAGGCATTCCTCCTCACCTCCTTAACCTGTTGTTAGTGATAGATTCCAGGGTACATTTCTTTGACCACTTTCCCCCAGAACCTCTTGGAAGAACCATCCACTCTGATGACACATGCCCACTCTATGTTTAAGGTATTCAACTTGAACCAGTCCCTGGATTCCAGGCTATATATCTAATTGCTTATTATATAACCCCCTCTTGTACATGTAATAAACTTGATGTAATAAAGCCGAATCCAAATCTTCCCCAAAATAGTCACCACCCCCATCGCCTGCAATCTTGTCCATCTCCTTTTCAAGTCCACTATTTCAGGTGTTCAAACCAAAAGCCTAGAAGTGACTCCTCTTTCTCTCTTCTACCCCACATTCTTGCCATCAGTTAGTCAAAATACTTTCAAATACGCAGACTTCCATTTACTCTCCTCACCTTCATTGCTATGTATCTGGTCCAAACCAGCTTCATCTTTCACCTGGTTTATTCGCAGTGGCTTCCTAATTGGTCTCTCTGCTTCTGATCCCACCCCACCCCCTACCCACCATAGTCTGTTCTCCC
Organism: Vicugna pacos; assembly: GCF_048564905.1. NCBI lineage: Eukaryota > Metazoa > Chordata > Mammalia > Artiodactyla > Camelidae > Vicugna > Vicugna pacos. The sequence continues at coordinate 91,518,409 of NC_132987.1, forward strand.
CATAATAGCCAGAGTGATACTGGTAAAATGTCCAAAAGACAACCTCACTGTTCTGCTCAATACCCTTCAATGGTTTCACATCTTACCCAGAGAAAAGCCAGAATCCTTCAGTGGCCAACAAGGTCCCACCTGCTCACACTCCCCACATCCTTACCTTTCTACCTTCAACGCCTCTCTTCTCCCATTCACTCTGATCAGCACACACTGGCTAAGCCCTTCTTCAAACATGCTCAGAGCTTTCATTTCAGGCTGCTCCTCTGTTCTGCACACTGTGCCCAGAAATAGTAGCACATTTAGCTCTTTATTCCCTTTTGGGTATTTGTTTCCACATCACTTCCTTAATGAGGCTCTCCCTCAGACATTATATAAAACGGCACTTCCTCTCTCCCTCTTAAATGTTTTTCCTTCAAAGAATTCATCACCCTTGGACAAACTATGTATGTATGTATTTATTTCACTACTGGCCAGTTTCCTCCTACTTGAACGTAAGTTGCATGAGGGCAGAGTTTTGCCTGTTTTGTCCTCTGCTACATCCAAAATGCTGAGAACAACTCCTGGCAAAAAGCAGCTCAGTAAGTGTTCCTGAATAAATGACTGAATCTTAATTTTACTTTTAATAAGCATGTAGTGTCAAATTGTAAAGATACAGTAAATGAATGTCTACTAATTTATTTTGAGTCTATAATCTTAGGACCCCTTAGGAACTGAGAATTAAAATTAATTTCCTTTGTTATACCTTCTCTGACATAAATAGATGGTGGTAGATTAATAATATAATCAATCTTGTGGCTACTCAAAATTAGATCCCTTTGCTCCTGGTTTGAAGTCTAGAAATTAATTTTTGGTTGACCAAGCCTAGACAATTCCTTGCTTGAATACCTTTTGAATATATTCTTTCTATTTCTTTAGCTCTCTTTTTGGTCCAGGTCATCACCACATCACACCTTAGCTGCTAAAATCATTTTTATCTTTTCACCTTTCTATACTCGAAGCCTCCCCTCCCCATAGCTGTTCAAGTACTGAATTTTTTCTTTCATTTCTCTAATTTTAAAAGGATGTATACTGTAGCTGATGTGCTCAGGCAGGAAACAAAAGTAGAAATGTGGCTACTGAAAGGCAGAAGCACAGTTATTTGTAGACAATGCAGGGTAGTATAATGAGAAACTCCAAAAGAAGTTTAAAACACTACTAGGACTAGTCAGAGAGTATTTAGTGAGGAGGTAAAACCAAAATAGAAATATGCATTTTGATTTGCTAGATATCCAGTGACTATATAGAAAGAGGCAAAGGAATCAGTCCAAGTAGCTGCCAGCATTGGGGTATCAGGACTGGTTTTCATTCCTGCTCTATGCCACTCTGCCACACAGACTCAGTGGCAAATATGTAGGAGAGAGAGCCTCAAGCTCTCTTTATGAAAATCTCATACTGCAAGAGCTCACACTCAGCATAAGAAGAAGTGAGACAGAGGCACAAACTACTGTGTAAAATGTACAAGCTACAAGAATATATTGTACAGCACAGGGAATATATTCAATATTTTACAGTAACTTTAAATGGAGTATAATCTATACAAATATTGAATCACTGTGTTGTACATTTGAACCTAATATAATAAATCAACTACAATAAAAAATCACGAAAGAAATGAGGCAAGGAGGACAGGGAAAGAACTCCCTTTCCCTCCTAGGTTCTCTCCTCCTAACTTGTCATCCTTCCCCCAAAGCCCTTAGGGTAGCAACTCAGCCTCCAAATTAGAAACCTTCATTGCACTTCACCTTCAGCACAGGTACAGCACCTAGGAAATGGTGAAGCTAAATACTGCCATTGAAATACAGGGCCTCTGGCTTATGTTCCATTATCTAAAAGGCCTATTCCAGGTATTTACCAATTGACAGCCACTGTCAGTCGAAGGGTAGTACTGAAGATCTCAACTTCCTGTTAGATAGAAACTGTTTAAGTCTTCAATGGCAGACTTTTGTTTTGCTTTTTATTTCATTTGATGTTACAGCATCAGTTTTCCAACATTTCAAAAAGCACAAAACAAACTCTGAGAAGAGTTTCAGCCTGTACACCTGGACAGCAGCAGGTGGCCCTTCACAACCCATTGGCCTCAAGAGGCCTACAAGGTGGATCTGAGATTGGTTTATGTAATTAGTCCAGGTCAGTTCAAGATCACGCACAAATCCATGGTGAAACTGGGATTCAAATGCAGCTGTCCTGACTACAAAGTCTGTAAATTTCAACAAACCAATCTATCTATAATGTCTGCAAAATTTCATGAGGTCAGGTTCTAAGTTACATAGAAATCAGTGACTAATAACCAATGATCATTTCCACAAAACAATATAATTACTGGTCCCCTGAAGATATTTTTATCATAATTCACGATTTAGGAAATATCTCATTCAATCTCACACCATGGAATTTTCAGCATTAAAATACAGGTGGGCTATATGTATCTGAAAGGGTTTTGCAAGTTCAAACACAATATGTTACATCTATATTCATAATAGTATCATTCTTTCTAAATTACTACCATTCTTTCTAAGATGTAAAAGTGAGTATCATAGAACAGGCAGTCCAATCACTCAGCATTCTCCTCCCCATTTTCCATTTGTCTCGAGTCCACCTACCACTCTCAATATAAATAGCTGTAAAACCGAAGCCTTCATTCTCACAAACACCCACGCTTCAGCACCAAAATACCACTGCTTCCTACATTTCACAGTGCTGCAAAATGCTCATTCACTGCTGTTTCCAAGGATCGCTCACAAGACCCTGCTGGGACTAACGCAATAATAAATTAAGGAAAATAGAGTACTTACACTAATTTATAACTCTTCATGCTCACACAATATAAAACAATACATTAAAAATACTTATTTGGGAACAGGTATTTCTCAGTTGTTTTATTTTGTTTCAATTGTGGAGAAATGTTACCTGAAGAGCTACGGGAGAGAAGAGAAACATTCAGCATTTGTAAATATAGGAAATATCTAAAATAATTGAAGAAAACCAAGTGAATAAATTGAAAAGATCATACTCATTAACTTTTTAAACCACAATAAATTCATAATTTAATAGTATTTTAATTAGTACTGCCATTAATGAATGGCTATGTGGGTTTCTATTTCTACTTTTTGGTACTTAGACCAATATTTCCAAGTTACTTATTAAAAAAAGCTTCTTGGGATCAAAAAGAGGCTGTACTTATTAGGGGTATCCAAGTAATGATATTTAAAATGAGGTTTCTTACTCATTTTGTACTTCATGTTATGGTTATTTTCACAGAAAATACTCTGTCAAGTGAGAAGAATATTCTGCATGGATTCTACATAGTGAGCCTATTGACTAGAACCTTCATTGAAAGTAGAAGATGAAAATCATATTATTGCTGGGCTCAGTGGCCACACACCCCTAGTTATACCTTAAAGCACAGTAGAGGCACCTCGTATAAGCTTAAGTGATCCATTTCTCCTGGGAATTTAACTCTAGAACAGAGAAGTTCAGTGGACTCTAAATTTTTGAGTAAAATGACTTTTATGTCAGCATTCTAGCACTATTTTATCAGCCTCAAACTAAAAAAAATCAGCACCATTTCTACAATGTAGATTCACATAGGGTTATGTCTCTCAAAGTTTGGTGTAAAATATTAAGAAAAACATAAAATGGGAAAACACACTAAAATTAAATAGTAAAACTATAAACACTATGTTTAATCTAAAATAGAATTATATCAGTCTGAATCAAAATTATGTAATTATAAATAGAATTAACCTTATACTTTATGGACAGTATTTTTTGATACTGTTAAGATTTTCCTATGGAACTATAACACTGATGCTATTTTGAAATGAACTTACTTAAAAAATGTTAGATTAAATTCTCCATGGTCTCTGTGCTGATTAAAAGGCTATTCAACATAGAGACTGTATCAGTATTTCAAAAGGAAATCAGGTCCCTATATAGTACTTGCTATTTCTTATATTAGACAAATGGTACATAATAGTTTATTTACAATTACTTCATTAAAATATTATCAAAAAGGTATGTTTTCAGTAATGTATATTTTCAAGTCAGATTATTTTTTCCTAGGTTCATTTAGGATATATTTATCCTTTATTTGGGCATTTTACATCTTCTATAATGAGCCTTATTATGCGGCAGGCAGAATTACATTTAACTACTTGTAAAATGCTTGACCCAATACTTTCCCCCTATATCTGCCACCATTTCTACATATAGGCGATATACAACAACTTGCTACTTGGGGGCAAAAACTCATGTTTTATTTATTTTAGTAGTTCCAATGCTCAGCATAATTCCTAGGACAGAGTAATATTTCACAAATATTCACAGAATTGAACTGAAACTGACTTGGAAATCTTTTCAATAGCAATATGCTTAGGTATTTAGATAAAGAACATTTACTTAGTGAAGTCTGCTTTCTTTAATAACTACTAATTCTAAAAGTTGAGGATCTGAAATGTCACAAAAGATATCAAGGCAATTCCCCAGAATCTGGTTGATGATTGCTTGCATTTTTTAAAATTGTTTTAGAAGATGAAAACAGATGGCGTGATGCTGTTGACTATCCACCCAATCTGACTCTAGCCATCATCCCACTTCTAAGGCCATGACCATAAAAAGTGGTACTCACCAGATCGTTTAAGATCATTGAAATCACTGCTATGTACTGACTCTGTATGTCTTACAGACATACAAACATATTTGTAAAATATATGCCCAGAAACATACATGATTAGACACTAAAGGAAATCTAATTCTAATCAGGACAACCTGTCTTTCAAGTAGTTCTATTCAACATAGAACGGGCTCCTCAAAAATCAACATGCTACAGCAACTGCAAACAACCTAGCACAACGCTTATCACATGGCACATGGTCAATTATTTAATGAATGAAAGATAGAATAAAAACATGTTAATCATCAGAAAGTAATAAAATATTTTGGTGTTGCAGAAATAACTTTTCTCTTTATGAGGTTTTGCTACAAAAATGCTAGTGAATGGCAATGTGAAATAACTAAGAGGATTTAATTCAAGAATTTGGTCATTTTCACAGAGGTAATTATTTGTGGTAAATTTTATTTTTATTTTTAAATAAAAACATTACAAAAAATAAGGTAAAAAGTAGTAATATCAGTGAAAACTAACTTCTCTAAAATACAATATCAAGTATGGGAATTATGCTGAATTCTAAAATGTTTAAACATTAAAGTTTGTGGAAAGCGTTAGACACATACTTGTGGCTTTGAATGTCAAAGTTTCAAATCTTGATGCTGTTATAGATACCATATAATTAATACAACTTATAGTGTATATGATTATATTTTTCTTCAGGTTGCTAGGTTTTAGCATAAAGAGATAAGGGTAGGAATCACACAATGTACAACTGAAAATTTTCCTTCTGCTTAGTGAGAATTTACAATAATGGCTTTATCATTAGCAGACTAAGTGAAAGCAAATTATTTTTGTAAGAAATTTAATAGCACACAGTTCAAAATATGTATTAAAACTGAGGGATATAACACTGAAACAAGTAATGTGTTTTGGAAAAGGGCTGAGTGTTGCAACTTATTTCTCCCAAAAAGAAGCAATCCAATTGAAGGTAGTTGTGAACACAGAGTGACATAAGGTTTCTGATGGTAATTATCTTTACTGAAAATTGGACAGGAGAAATATCTATTTATGCTTGGTAAATTGTACTGGTTACCTTCTGCTTATATTCCAGACCCATTATCTTCCCTGGCCTTTGCCCCGGGAGACTCAACTACCCAGGATTCCTTGACCTATGGTTTCCATTTGGGCTCTGCCCATGGGAAGCATTGATAAGAGATCAGAAGGTAGGAGGAAAGAGGAGTCAGTTTACATATTTCCACACACCCCTCCTTCCTAACCAGCCTCAGCTTCTCACCAGAAGCCTGTTTCCAAAATGGTAGCTTTTGCTCCCTCTGTCACCCTTTCAGGCCTACTGCTGATTGCCTACTGTTACTACTGGTTTCCTACTGTTCCTAGCTCCTGGATGCCACATCATCTTGACTAGGTTCCTTAATTAAGACTGTACATCTGTAAATAGTGTGTTCACACGTCATTAACTCAAGTGTATCATTTATTTCCTAGTGGGAACCTCATTTCTACTCATTTAATATGGATGCACTTGCTAACAAATCTGCTAATACATATTAAATTATTTGCATGATGTGGTTAAAATATGAGCTAAAGTGTGTTCAGGTGATCTATCACTGCGAGGGTGACTTTGGAGTACAGACCTAAAAGAAGTGATAATTCCCACAGGAAAAGTAAAATAAATAAATAAATAAATAACAACAAACTCCCAAAAAGCAATAAAATGAAGTCCTTATCAGAATGATACAGCATGAAGTGAATTAGGCTTGCCTTAAGAAAATTCACATGTTATCATTATTTTATCATTTACTACTTGAGTTATTCAAGTCTGCAAATCTCAGTTTCTTCATATATAAAAGGGGAAAACTGATTGTACAGGGTTCCTGCGAATCCCACAAGAAAAAGTAAACATGTTGAGTGATTTACAAATTGTAGACTATTGTGTAACTGTAAGTTGTCATAACTGATTTCATGTTCTCATTGTAACTTTTACATGTTATCTGATTTTTCCTAAGAAAGCAAAAAGGAGGGTGATATTGGCCACCTTAATATCTGCTTTACTGAGTTAATCTTCGCTATTTTAAAGGCTGTCACATTGATTGAAACCAGTTGTGGGACTAGATGCTGTCAGGTGACATTGGTTGGCATGGAGCCAGGAGAACGTGTACTTTCATTTCAGGTTCATCTCATTTTTCTTCTCTTTATCACTGCTTGTTCGAGGGAACCCTACTCATGTTCTTCCTCTCTCTCTGTCCCCAGTATTAGTGTAACATTATCAGCAGAATAATTGGATAATTAACACCAGTGATTTTTGGCTATGCCCTTAATAAAAATTTATTTTCATTCCCTCAAGAATAAAATTTCCTTCAGGAAATTTTTGAGATTCACTGAAGCATAATTCAAAAAAGCAAAACTACTATAAAGAAGAGATATCAGAAAAAAAAGTCATGTATTTAACATTTTGATATAAAAACAAACACAAGCACACACAGATACGTCTGTTAAATGCATACACTGTGCACTCCTGGAGATGTCTGTTCAAAGTATTTTCTGTCAATAATAGGAAGGAACTGAAGTGTTCTTTCCTGAGCATTAAGTGATCAGATCGTATAATTTCGGTTGTTTTTTCCCCATACCTGCAGAGAAACAAACACAATGATCTAATTGATTTTTTAAAAATTTCTATTGCCAAATACCACACAGCATTCATGTGGTGTTTCAATGAACTCGCTTCCTTACTCTCTCAGTCTCCCTACTCTATTCCAAATGCTTACCTACTATTTATAACAGATGTGGTAACAGTTGTGTAAAAAGAAAGAGAAGCAGCCCATAACAAGTGAATGTTGCTTCAGCTACATTTGTTCTAGGTCCCTCTGACCCATAAGAACCTGTAAATTTTCCTCTTAATTTTTATTTTCTATTTAGATTTATAGGTTCTTAAGTGCTATAGAACAAATTCTTTCAACACAAATTATGTGAAGATAAAATGGAATTGTAACTGAATAGCTACTTCACGGGTTGATGATTTCTTGTCTTCAGGTGCACACAAAGTAGAGAGGGAAATTGTTAAAAATGCAATCCTGATCCAAAGACCAGAGGATCTGATTTGGTGGGATATCAATGAGCCCCTTTTCATTCTCTGCCAGGTGATGTCAGAAACAGAATTAGAAGTCACATCTGACTCCCTGTCTCCTACACTACAATGTCCCCATCAAACCTGTGCAATTTAAACAGCGAAATTTCATGTACTGAATATTTGGTAGGTTTTTATGATGACCTGGGGTTTTCTCAGGTGGAAAATCCGTATTTTGCAGCCAAGGCTGGAATTGAACATGATCTATTTTGGCATCTAACAAGTAAATCATGGTCTACAACTATGCTTTTCAAATATACATGGCTTTTGAGGACTTGAAACATGGCTAGTGTAACTAAAAAAACAATTTTAATTTTTTTTAAAATTAAATATAAGCTAAGTATCCACCCGTGACTGCTGGCTACAGAATTGTTCTACCCAGATACAGAACACTGTCATCATCATGGAAAGTTCTACTGAGCAGTGCTGACTATAATGCATCCCTCTGTCTTACTGTATGTCCATCTTCAAGAGTCTGAAAGGAACTGCTGCCCTTTAACTAAAAGGCAGCTGCCAAAATCAATGGCAGAGGCCACCTGGGTTATACTTAATGTGACCTGTGCCCAGGCACCTTTGTTCTCAGCATCATTCTAGTTAAAACTAACATACACCACACCTGGATTCAAATCCCTTCATTGCTAGCCATTAGCTGAATGTCTGTGGACAAATATCCTTGAGTGTTTGACTCTCATTTTCTCCCCTTGTACTTGGGGAAAGGTACTGATCACATTTAATGTGCCAAAGGTAGCAAAGCCTGAATGCACTGACCTCTTCTTTATTTTGCCTGAGTAAGAAATACACTATTAGCTTCACTGTAGCCAGTTTCTCCTCCATCACCCCCAGATACCTATCTCCCTTGGGAAGAAATTCCTGAATATTCACATTTAACCTCCCTAACTCCTAAGAAAAGGAGTTCAGCTTAATTTTCCATTAGCTGATCATCAACTGCCCACTCTCTGCATGCTTTACTATAGCTAATAATTCCAAGTAAACAGGAAAGGCTTATTCAATTCTAATTGAACCAATGGTCCACCATCCCAAGAGATCCTTGTTCAGTCCTCACAGCCAGAATCCTTAGAGACCTCCAGGTAGCACAGAAGGCTACTTAGAAATGCCTCTTGGGGCTCGTAGTGGCAGCAGCAATGTCAATGAGAAGCATTTGTTTTGTTGTTCTGGCTTTCTCTCTCCTCTTCGTCCCCCTCCTTTTCCCCCCTTCTCTCCCTCCCTACCTTCCCTCCTTCTCATCACTCTATGTCAGTATAGAAATTAAAGCTCTGGGATATGGAACTCACGTGAGAACTGACTTGCTACATCCAAAGCTTCTCAACCTCAGCTGCATTTTTAATCTTTTGAGATGCAATTAAAACACTGCAATACGGCAAGCATACACCTGAAAGAGTCTGTTTGGAAAGCTCCTGAGAACAACTGGCAACGTAATTTGAGACAGAAATAAGAACAGAGCCATGGATGAAGCCTTTAAGTAGCAGCCACCTGTAGAAGCTGGTGAAATTAGTGACACAGGCAACCCTTTCATCTTCCCTATTGTTCTCCTGAGCAGCTGTCACTTGCACAACACGTGTGGGTTACTCTAGTCATGCTAACCCACATTTAGCTTTCACACTTCGGCTCTGGCACAATTTAGCATGCTTGTTTGCTCGAAATTAGACTTAGGATTGAGGAGATCTAGGCAGGTAAATGCAGACAAAAAGACGTTGTGGGGAAAACTGTGATACAGAATCTTCAGAAAGTGCTTTAATTTTCTAACCCTTGCATTTGACAGACATCAATGCCAAAGATCCCTTCTACTACAACATCACACAGGAACTGAACCAAGGACTTGAGAGGGATAGATAGATTGGGTTGCCATTTCTGAAAGGTTTCTTTATTCAATACTTTTCCTCATTCTGTTGCAACTGATGATTAGAACCACAATAGAATTAGAAAAAGTCCAATACCAAAAATAGAAACCTCCTACATCACACACACACACAGACGGGCTTTTTTCAACATAGCTCTAAGCTGTTAAAACAATTGGGAAAGGCAAAAAATGAAATGAAGCAATGCATACTTCAACAATACATAGGGTCAGATGTATTTGGTGTTTTGTAGCAGTGTAAAGATTTGAGAACATTGCTAAATATCCCAAATATAACATGATGGGTTTTTCTCACCATGACTGTCCCACAGAAAAGAGGGGCTTTCTAGAAATAAAGTTTTTATAAATATCATACTACAAGTTTCTCTCTCTTTTCTACGGGATAGATGCATTGCTTGAAATACTCTGAATCAACTCTTGTTTTAGATATTCTATGGGGGATACCTTATAGAATCACTAAAAGAGAAGGCAAAGATATTTCATATAGATTTTGGTTCTGTGTCTGAGTATTTGACCTCACCGTTGTAGATGTCACTATAAACATGACTCAAAGATCTCCTTAAAAAGCAGTACAATAAGTTGATATAAAATAGAAGTCATTATTATACTCCTGCAGGATGAATGAACAAAAATTTTTCCCATGCTACAAAAATGCATAGTTGTTGCTTGAGACAAATTTCTCACTGATAGTATATTTTCAAAAAAGTGCTGCTAAGCAAGATTATTGTGTTAAATGCAGGAGTGGAAAAAAGCAGTATTTCTAAATTAATTTTTTTGATTATTTGGTTGTTTTTTGGGGGGAGGTTAATTAGGTTTATTTATTATTATTATTTTTTTAATGGAGGTACCAGGGATTGAACCCAAGACCTCATGCGTGCTAAGCACTGCACTCTACCACTAAGCTATACCCTCCCTCTCATTATGCTTTTATATTAGTTTAAATAGGTACATATAATCAAATTGACAAATTAGTCCAATTATATATTTAACTATTCATGAACATTCTTAAAAGTCTGCTATCTCCTAAAACATTTTCTTCTGAAATATATCATTGGGCAAATGAGAGGTTTCCTTAAAATTGGAGTCACCTTATTTTTGGGCACATATGTTTGAAATATTTATTTACAAAAACTTGTAATCAATTATTATCATAAGCAAAAAGAGGTTGTTAAATCCCTGTATGAGACTGTTTGCTTATGTATTTAAATTTGTAACTAACAGAACTTCATTCTTTGGAAAGTAACATAAATCACTTGATTTAAAACAACAAACTCCTCCAAACACCATGAAGAAGCTAAGAGAAGTAAACACTGGAATTTTTTTTTTAGTCAATGTGACTTCTCTACCCTAAAAGCACTAGTAAATTTAAGATCAAAACACAAAGCTTACGTAACGCTAGCATGATAAAACCTAGATATATTTTTGCTAGAAACCAATGAAAAAAAAAATTTATACTTTATTTTCTACTTATACAAATTTCATTCTCATTGAATATATCTGAAGTCTAAACTAGTTTATGTGGGTTATATTTGTGGAACTTTAAAGCAATTAATTAATTCATAAAATCAATTTTTAGCTATTGATTAATTTAAAAGCATAAAAATATCACATTAGATATTCCTTAGTTATTTCTCAACTTATTACAGGAATCATTTCTCGAAATTCTTTCAAACTCAATGATTTTATTTCATGAAAATAAAATCACAAAACTTTTCAAAATCATATAGTATCTTCTAAATATCTGAACTAAGGTTAATAAAAATGACATATCCTATTGCCAAGAGTGAGGACAAAATATTCAATTTATGTACAAGGTATCTATAAAAACAAAAGCATATGGTACCAGGAGCAAAGATAATTGTTAAGAGAAGGCATAAAACTATTTTTGAAACAGAATTAGAACTGTTTATTTTATTAAAAAGTTGACATAGGTTATCTTTAGTGTTTATGACTTGCAAACTAAAGTATTTAATATTTAACATGTTTAAATACAAGCAGTAGCAGTTTGGTAATCAAAAGGAATCATTTGAATCATCTCAGAAAAATAAATTCATTATAATTAGGATATTTTAGAATATGATTAAAACATTTAAAAGAAAATGTATTCACCTTTCTTGTCATCAAAGTACAGAGTCTGTTGAGCTGGATTTGACCACTGGAGGGAGGTGTTATCATTTTGATCAACCCTGCAGGTCAAAATTGCAGTTCCTCCTTCAACAACAGTTACATTCTGTGTTAGTGGAAACTGCCCTTGGCTGCCTAAAAGGGGATTAAAGAAAATGTTGATTAAATGAAAGTTATAAAATGATTAACTTACCAAAAGCCACATGGACTTAACTCCTCACTCCAAGTAAAATTTAAACCAATCAAACAACAACAGCAAAACCATATATTACAAAATGGTGAAAAAAAAAATTGAAAACTCTTAATCAAGGACAACAGTTTTGACAGATCATTAGGACTCCTTTATACTTCTTTGCATGCTCCAGAAAACCTTCTTTTCCTCCTAGCCACACAGAAATATGTATATTTAAATAATAACATGATTATCATTAATTTTCCTTAGCCTGGCATTAGTTATAGGGTGCTAGACCTGGTCATCTTTGAAGATAATAATTTCAGATGAACTGAACTCTATAAAGCAGCAGAGGAAACAAGCAAAATACTTGCCAGTAGCTTTTATAATTGCTGAAAGTCTATAAAAAATGGATACTAGAAATTTAGATTTAATTTCTGATAAAATAGACTAAAAAAGGATTCTACTTCACCAGGGTTTCTTGTAGATGTAGCTGTTTTTAGAAATACAGAATGTGTTGGAGAAAACAAGGTAAGTATTCTTCAAAAAGTGTTCATCTTACAGAATATTCATTAAAATCTTAAAGTAATTATTCTAACCCAAGAAATAGAGATAATACTTCTCTTTGTTTTCTGTAGTTTCTCTGATTTTTTCCAATGAATATACATTTCTTGTATAATCAAGAAAAAATATATTTATAAATAACCCTTGTCAATTTGGATATCATTAAAATGTAATCAAGTTTCTAGCATCCTATGTGTCCCACTAATTCATGAAAGTAATTCATGGAATAACTTGGCTTAGTAAAAGCATTTCTAATAGTTAAAACAAAATTCATGCACACGGAACATAATACATAAATTTCACTACAGCAAGATGATTTGGAGATGACCTCTGCCAAGTCTGGTAACAATTATCAACATGGACAAAAAATGACTTTCCAGAGCCAGGTTAAAACACTATTATGTGAGCAAGGTGGTTCATTAAGTCAAGGATAATTTACATATGCAAGAACATTATGATTACTTAATCACACCCATGAAATATATTTTCCTTTTCTTCTTTAGTTTTGTAATGATTCTATCATTACCACAAGCACCACTTGAGGTTATACTGGAGCTACTGGCATAAAGAATCATACTACCAAGAAGCCTGTTGATTGGCACCATAAGAGAGAGAAGAGCCTGAAGGGGAAAATTTCTTTCCAGCCCAAAATGACACAAGGTTCATGACCACCTTACATAATTAAGCCTATCAAGTAGAAAAATCTGATATCAGTAGTTCTGCCTCCTCAATGCCAACCTCTTAAGAGTCACTATGGCAACTCCCCAGGATAGCTTCCTGTAAACTTTAGAGTGGAGTTTTTAAATTGAGGTTAGGCAATGTCTGGAATAAATTCTTTAATAGTTGACTTGAAAGTCAACAGATGCCAGAGCAAGATATGTTTTGCCTTCAGCTCAGAGGTGACCTCTAGCAGGGAAACATGGAGAACTATCAATCTTGTGAAGTGAGGTGAGGCAAAAAACAATAGCAGAGAAAACGTGCGCTAAAACGGAAACAAGGAATAATTACCAGCGATACCAGATTAGCAGCTCATAAATATGGAGCTCAGAATGTTTTTAGGATAACTTTGCTCAGGTCCCCAGTTACTGATGTCATGCATAAACTGAGCAATCTAGGGGAAGAGGGGATTCTTTAGGTAATGAAAAGCATACAACTACTAATAAATATACATGATTCATCCCAGATGACAATTTGACTATCAACAGGTACATAAATAATAGCGTCTTCTTTAAAGAAGTGGAAAAAGAGCAGTGATGCTTGCAACAATTTCATCCACTACATTTGCAAAATAATTTTCAAAACATCCCCGTAAGAAAATATTATCCTTCTCATTTCACAGATGGGTAAACTGACACTGGGAGGTTAAGTGATTTCTCCATGGTGAAACAGTCAACGAACCATTTGAAGTTTGTTCAGAAAGTTTAACATTTTATTCTTATTTTCCCACAAAGGCTGCTGGGTCATCCCATATTTGTTTAAATGTGAATAATACAACAATGAAAAAAAAAAGAATACTCTTTTAACAATGGAACTTTAAATTGCATACCTAGCTGAACTATGTCCTCACAAATTTCAGTTTTAATATTAAAACCCGAGACGATGTCATTGTGAACTGCCCTTAAATGTCCTATCCTATTTAGAATTTACTTTTAATAATTATTTCTGTCTTTCTTTAACAATCTATAGAAGAAAAAACTAACATTTGTTAGGGGCTCCACAGACACTAGCACACCTACGCTTGTCCTTCCAGTAGGTGATGAGGACAGCTTCCCTCCATCTTCTCCCCACATGGATTCTGACTTTAAAGTATTATGATTTCAGTTCTCTGGGACCTGCAGCCTAAAATCCCTGCAGTCAAATAATTTAGCTTTTCCCAATAGAGAGCAAACTCATGTGCAGAATTTACTAATCCTACATACCCTTAGGATATGTAGTCTACAAAATCAACTCAAAAGCCAGTGTTGTAGGCAGTCAAACTACTTCTCAAAGCTTTGAATTGCTTCTTACTTCTGCTTATAACCTGGAGACAGCATCAAGTCAGCTGCTGCTTTTTTCTTTTAATTCCTCCTGGCTCAAGGTCAGTAGGTTGTCATTTAATTAGATCTCAGAGAGACTTTCTAAAGACATCACTAAATTTTCCAATTAGAAATATCAGTATGTTACAAAGTTAAGGATTTATCCTCAATGTATTCATCAGAAAAATATTTGGGGGGGGTTACTTCATGTCTTGCCTTGTATGAATTAACATCCAAAAGACGCATAGAGAAAGAGAAACTTGCTAAGGAGTCTGCAAAGTAATCAGAAACTAGGAGAGAGTGTGAAGACCACAGAGAAGGCAGTCTAGGTGTGGTACAGGATTCATCTTGTTTACCAAGCACTGCATTGGTCATATCGTTGAGGCCTTATTTTAGAAAGACCTTCTTCTGGCTAAGCTCATCACCATCCTAGATTTCAAATGAGACATTTTTTTCAAACAAGTTTGTGATGAGACTTAAAGAAAACACAATTTCAAATTTGGAATTGTGGAAGCTGGTTATTTTTCCAGGCAACCTATGCCCCCAATTTTTTTCCTCCTTTCCTTGAATTTATGTCCTTTCATTGTTTTCATAAATAGGGATCTCCCTTCCTTGTTTCTAAGCTAATTAAGAGTCAGATGACCTAGGGCATTTTACTTCTCTTGGAATTGGCTACACGGCTTAACTGTATGTGTTAATCTGTATCTGTGTAGGTGCCCACCATACAAAATGAAAGCATCTTCTTAGAGCAGTCACTGCACTTGTATGGGAATTGTGATAGTAGAATGACTGAAGTAACTCAAGTCTGCTGCAGTTGTTCATGGTCAAAAATGGAGAGACAGGAGAGAATGATTCTTCACTGAAAAAATATGGGAAAACTAAATCAGAAAAGCCTTATAATATAAAGTCTTAAAACATTTTGTTTTTAAGTTCTACTTGAAAATCTTGAGAGGTGTATGTGAGAAGATAAAACAATGGTGATCTAGAACAGACATATCTAATACCATTTTCAGCTCCCAAAACAGACATGAAAAGACAGACTGTGACAAATGTATGCTCTGAAGGGGGAAAAAAAACATAGAAAACAAAAACTTCTTTTAAGCATAATGAACCCCACCTAAGCCCTCTTAGGTAGACAGGCCTCTGAAATGGAAAATATTTTATCTTCCTTTCCTGGTCCAGTTTCCCTTGCATTAGCATCCATTTTAATAATACCCTTCCAGTGTTATCTCATCCCTCATCCATCATTAAGTCAGCAGTAAATAAATGAAAAATGCAATTAACCTTAACTGAGCATTCACATATACTAGGCAGTATTCTAAGTACATTTTCTTTATCAATGATTGATTTAATCTTCATGCCAACCCAGCCATCATCTCTATCTCGAAGATGAGAAAACTGATGCAAAGAGACCTTAAACAATGTGCCCACAGTCACACAGCTAGACAGTGCAGCAGGCAGGATTTGAACTTTTGCCTTCGGTCTTGAGACCTCAAGTGCTTAACCAGAGAACTGCTTTGAAAATAAAATGACCTTAATTCTGATTCAATGGCTGTTATAAAAGAAACATATAGCTTGCAGTCAAAAATGTCTAAGATGCAGTTAGACCTTTTACATCTATTTTTAATAAAGTGAAGGAACATCTGAGATTCAAGGAAAAGCAGCGATGTGCTCAAGCCAGCTGGCTGACTCCAGCTCGTGAGGTTTAGCTGACTGCAGGGCCTCTCCCTTCACACTCAGTGACAGAAGTCAGGAGCGTGAAACTGACCACAGTGGGAGTATTCTCACCGTGGTAACTGGCTTACAACTCAAGTCAGTGTTTTCTCCCACGGAGCCAGTGGTTAAACATTTACAGCACAGCACTGAAAAAGCCATCCTTAATGCTTTTTCTGAGGGCTGTTACATACATTTTCAGCATAAATAAGGTTTTGCTGTTGTTGTGTCTGAAAGCCAACAAACTCTCTCCACTGCAGTTGAGTTCTGTTTTTGAAGTTCTTTTTCATCATATTTTGAGTCTCTTCTTTAATCATTTTTTTCCTTTTTTCCTCCAATCACTTTCCAAACAGCCATTTTCCCCTCCCACATAACAATTTTCCAATAAAAACCTTTCAAATAAGCTCCTCTTTTCTCTACTCTGTGACCGTGATCTTGAACTTCTAGTCTTTCTTAGGCTGCTGAGTTTCTCTCTAACTAGCATCAGTGGCTGAAAAACATTTAAGTCACTGTTAGTAATTACATGTAAATAAGTTGCTAATTTACTGCTGTGAAAGACAGGTTAATGAAGAATGATTTGTCAATATTTTGAAAAAAAATAGCTCTCCTGACCCTGTTTTTAAATAGCTGTCATTATTCCTTCAATGTTTCCATCTGTCGTACACTTAGGGAAAGATTGGTTCAAACCTTTCCTTGTCTAGATTAGCAATTACCAAGTTCAAAATCAAATGAACTGAATCTTGGCTTCTGTTCACCTCAATTAGTTAAGAGTTGTCTTCCCCTCACACATTTCATGCACACCCTCCTGTCTGACCACCAAGAGCCTAGCACATGTCATGCAAAGAAACAAATTTTAAGATTATGGCCACCTCAACCTTGGTGACAGGCTGTGATGTGCCCGTTGTCACAGAGAAGCAATAGACCAAACAGTGAAGAGAGGTCTCTGAAGCCAGCAGTATTGTTGAAAGAGAGCATACAGGTGAAGATCATGCTTGAACACCGATCCCAAAGCAAGGCTGTTTTCATAAATGGCGTTATTCAAGCCTTGCTATCTCCTGAAAGGATGATAAGTGGAAGCAATGGTTTTGTCCATCTCTTTTCCTGTGCTAAAGATTAAGTGTAGGCCACAACAGTGGATCAGTGCACACTGTGCATGAGTGCTTACTTAGTAAAAGCAATAATCACCTGAGATATATCTAGACAGACAGGCAGAGGTTGAGGTACTGAACATCTGAGAGGGAGTGACAGTCAGTGACTTTCCAGGGTTAATGATCAAATTTTGTGGGTTATTCAACAGGAACTGAGGACCTCATTATTTTTTTCTTCCTGAAAATGAGCAAAATTTTCTCAAAGGAAGAACCAGATTTAAAAACAGTGAATGGGAACAAATTAAAGACAAGATTTGCAGAGAATTTAAGATACAGTAAAAAAAAGTGTAAACCTTTCATGAGATAGAAAATGCTGCGGATTTTAACCCTTTCTGTTGAAATATATGAGAAGTAAAAACTGTCAACTCAACCTACAAAATTAATTCAGCAGAGGTGTTGACACCTGAACCAAATGGCATACATAATGTTTTGCTTTGTTTTAAAATAATTTTGTGTCCTCGCAAGAACGCTATTTTACATGTAAAACAGTGATCTCATGTTAAGGTTCTCCTGTTTTGGGTATGAAAAGCCCAGCAGCCAAATAGATCAGTAGATACAGAATAGGTTGAAGGTTCTTAAATATAAACCTCAACAAGAAATGACAGAAACAGGTAATTCATTCTTGAAGGAAATACAAAGATAGCCTATTATTATTCATGGTCTTCTCTTCAACTCTTCTCTGCTTTGTGTTTCTCTCATCTCTTCTCTCAACTGGTCTGGGGTATTTACACAAAAAAACCCTGCATTTTAGAAAGTTCAAGATCATTCTTGTTGCTTAGAGTCTAAAAATATATCTAAATGCACACACAGCATGCTATTACTTCCACTAAATTACTGAAGGCATTCTTAACAAATAACCTTCTAATGTGAAAGTTGTGGCTCAGTAGTTGTGTGGACTGAAACACATATTGCATACTAAAGCCTATTGGTTTGAAAAGCACCAATGTCATTAATGCAGGCTGATAATTCTCAAGAGAAGTCCGATGAATGTTCCGTCATGTGAGAGGGGAAATTAGAGGGAAAATTAAGGCTGATAACCAAGTGTAGAAAGTTTCCACTTTTGGAATGCCCCTTTGTTCTTTCAAATACTTAAGTCTCCTACTCATTTATTTATTTATTTTTTGCCCATTTCACTCTAGCTTTTAGGTTTGTCTAAAAAACAAACCATTCTGTTTTCATAGTCACTGTGTAGCTCACTTGGAAACAATCCAGTAGTTTTCCCAGAGGTCCCTGGGTCTGCTATGAGTTTCCAGGAAAACTTGTTTTTTTCCACATTAATTTATTTTTCTTTGATTCTACTCCATCCTTTCAGATTCAGCGTGTCTTTTAGAGTGTAACACCTAGTATCCACCTCCCGTGCCCTCCCCTGCCCAGCCACTGTGGAGCACGGCCGTCCATCTGGTGCTGCCTGCCAGTTTCCATAGAGACAGGAAGTACTGTGGAGACCTGTGTTCCATTGCAACTGCCAGACCAAGGCAGGGAAGAAATAGAGCTGGCGGGCAGTGGGTCTTACAAGACCAGGAAAGGTTGGAAGGGCTCTCTCACCCTGATATCAGTGTAACAATGCCAAACTGGCAGCTTCAGCAGTTACAATCCTGTAGACTAGATTCTTGTGTTCACTATGGCCATTGTGAGTGACCCATTCTGCTCCCAACTCCTGGAGCAGAAACTCGTCTGTACCCAAAGGTTGGCCCTACTCTTTTGCTGGCTTCTGATCCATGACAAAAGGCTCTTTCAGATTTACAGTGGCTCCCACAGCTTCTGACCCAGAGAATCAGAACTCTCCTATAGAAATTTCACTTTTTTCTCTTTTCCAGAACGTGGTAATAGGTTTTCCTGTGTACTCACAGTAGACCAGGGAACCTATGGGATAACTATTGGGTTGTTTCCAACTGACCTACACTGTGACTGTTGAGTAGGTGACCCATTTAACTCCGTAACATTCCATCAAGACTAGTTGCCATTTGCTGTGTCTGTGATAGGATTTATAGTTAAGAGTTGATTTTTGATTATCAGGATCAGGGCTAGCCCTGGAGAAATTTGCAATATGGGTGAAATATAACATTAATGACTTCTTTTGCATTTCAAAAGTGTTTTTGTGGGGCTGTATACCTCAGCCTTTTGTATTATAAATATTCCCACCACAGATATTCTTTCTACATAAAGTAGATTTCTCCAGTTTCTTCCGTTGATTTTATATTGCTAAGCCACATCACAAAATGTATGTTTTCCCTAAATTACAAAATTCTAAGCTTCAGATAATACCTATAAAATCCTAGGAATCACTGTTTTATGGCTGCTTTATGTTCTTGCTTAGTGGTTGATTTGCTTGAGCATGTTTTAAAACATCTGATTTTTAAAATTCCCATTGTTTTTTAACTGTATATGCACAAAATCAGTTCTTTATATTCTTAGCTTTTTCTTTTCTGCTTATTATCCTGCCAAGATGCATAATAAACAGAACTGTTTACATACCACAGACCTGGTGGACTAGATTAAATATACCTAGCTTTACTACCAAAATAGAATTTTATTTTAAAAAAAACATTTTTTGGTTTTCATTAATTTATCTATATTTAATTCATTCCCTAACATGGCTTTCTCTCAAAAAATTCAAACAAGATTTTCTTGAATGAAGCCATATAAATTTTTAAGGGAAAAGTGAACTTGATGAATTGTTCACATTTATATTCCCAATGATTCTTTCCTTCCTATACAAATAAATCTTCAAGTTTGTGAGGTAGAAGAACAAAAAGCAAAGGAAATAATTTTTAAATGAAAAGGAAACTGTATTTCTTGTAAGGCAAAATGAAAGAATAAGAGAATTTTCAAATTATTTCTGTAACGTCAAAACACACTTACGTTGTAACTAACATGTTTGCATAAAGTTATTTTATCTTTCTAAAATACTGTTTTCAGGGTGAATGAGCAAGACCTAGAACTGACTAGCTTTACTTGCTAACTTGATGAACAGTTGAGAGGCAGCCTTCCATAGAAAAAAAATTTATGACCACAATCACAGTCTGGTTCACAGTGAAGCTCAATCACGTAACTAAATTCTAAACTGAGATGTCAACCTGGAGGAAATACTCCGGAAAGAAACACACAGATGGTAAGACTCTCCTGAAGACAGGGTGAGTCATATAGAGCTGAGTGTACAATAATCAATCTTCTGGAGGCAAAAAAAAAAAAAAAAAAAAAAAAAGGTGGACTAGGTGGGACATAACTATTTAAAATTGAAGTCCCTGGGAAAAACTTCAACCTGATACTACTGAAAAGGGAAAAAAAAAATACAAATAGTTTTGTTTTAGTCGGTAGGACTCATAAGAATGATATATTTTTAAAAAGCAAAAATATTGAATTATAGTACACTTTAAAGTATTTAATAACCTCAAGGAAAATTAAATTTCTAGTAACATTTCTAGGAATAAGTTAAATGAAAAGAAAAAAAAGAAAAGAAAGCAAGTATCATTAAATCCTAATTTCAACTGCATAATTGTTTCAAATATACAAAATACAACTAGCAAAATAAGGTAAAGACAGGGAGAAAAGTTATAAATTCAGAAAATGTTAGGAGTTCAATCTAGTTTTCACACAAATTCTTCCTAATCCTAAATGAAAAAAAAATTATACCAATTCTAATTGTTGCTTAATATATTGTTGCTAGTTAATGATTTAAGTTAGATGTAGTAAATATACGTTGGTAACATCTTTCTTTTGGATTGTACCACATCTATGCATGCTCTGCAAGCACAAAATGATATTGACCATCTGTAATTGCCTTTACATTAATATTCTTTTCATCTATTATTCTCTGTAGAAAATTTAAATAATTGCAATGGTGTACTGAATAGAAATACACATACAAAAGAGTGACATAGATGCCTGGATTATAACTCTTTGGATTCTGCGATGCAATAAAGAATTTTGAGGTGAATTTCACACAAGATACACGTAAGAAAAAATGTGACTGATGTCAAACATATGTCATTTAATCATGTATAATCAGTTCACATTAGGCATATGAACTATATATAATAGAAAAAACACAGGCCCAAAATGTCATCACTTGGGCTAAAGCCCAGGATACCAAACCTAGATTTAATACCCTAACTAACTGTAGTTTCGACCTTCCCCAGAAACATAATCTTAATTAACCAGTTTGAAATTTTCTGGTCAGCACCAATGAAGTCTTCTGTCACGTGGGCCCTCCCCATCCCAACACCCCCTAGAGGAAGAAGAGGTGACCTACATGATGAAACTGGTGAAGTTCCCCTTGCCCCCAAAGAGCCTAGCCTAGAAATAATCCTTCCTATAATTTTACTAACAGTCTTCCTTGCTCCACCCTTCTTCCTATAAAAACTCTCCATTTTGTACCACCCCTCAGAGCACCCTCCTTGTTGCTAGATGTGATGCTGCCCAATTCATGAACTGCCTACTAAAGCCAATTAGATCATTAAATTTACTTGGTTAAACATTGTTTTTTTAACATGTTAAACATATATTTTTAACAATATACATATATAATGTTAATGCTTTCTGAAACTTCTCTTTCCATTTGGAATGGCTTTTGCCTATGAAATATACTTCCAAGACATTAATTAATTCCACAAATATATGTTTTCTGCCTAGAATATGCTTCACATGGTAGGTGCTGGGGCTACAACTGGGAGCAAGGTAGAAATGACAGAAAGTTCTATCTTTAGAATTACTGCCTAAAGATAGACTGTAAAACAAGAAAACATAGAGACCCAGTGGGAACGTCTGACTAAAAAGGTGTTGCTATTTCAGGTGAAACCCAAATGAGGAGAAAGAATTACCCATTTAAAAATTGCCAGAGGACAAGAACGTTTGAGAGGGAGCCAGTAAGTCAAACAGTAATTAACTGTTGTTAAAGGTCCTGAGCCAGAGGCAGCAAAGAGGCTGGCTATTGAAAAAACTGGAAAAGAAAGAAAGAAAAGAAGAAAAGAAAAGAAGAAAAGAGAAGAAAAGAAAAGAAAAGAGAAAGGAAAAGAAAAGAAAGGAAGGAAGGATGAGAGAGAGAAAGGAAGGAAGGAAGGAAGAAAAAGAAAAAAACCCAATGCATCTGGACCTAGAGAAGCAAAAGATAAGATATGAGATGGCCCAAGGTGAGGTAGGAAAGAAGGTTAAGGCAAAGCATGGCAGGAATTTTATATCATAATAAGGAGCTTGTATTTATTCTACATGCAACTGTAAGCCATTCAAGGAAATGCTGTGACCCAGTACACATTCTCAGAAGATAGTATTTTTTCTGCTCATTAATCATTATCCCTAAATCAAGAATTTTTTAATCTCAGAGATGAATCACTGTAAAAAGTCTGTTTACAGTCAAGAACCCTACTGAGAAAATATCAAAGAATCCATGAAATCAGGGGGATTTATTGTAAAGGTAATCAACCTCTAGGTATTTTTTATTTTATACTGTAAATAACCTTCCAGTAAATGAAAACCCATATTTACTGACTTGAACTTATACTAAAACAAAATTATTACTCATATTTCCACATAACTCCTACTCTTTGATAGAGGATTTATCCCTTCCCTCCACTCTCAAGTGTCATTGCCTTGAGAAGATTCTTGTTATTAATAATGGAGGACTTCCATTTTAGTGTTTATTTTTAAAGTTGCAATAGTTATCTGGGAGAAAGGAAAGTCTTGCTGGTAAACTATCTGTGATATAAATATTATGTTTAAAACAGTTTTCTTTTTCAAAGATAGAGTTCCCTTAGTGGATAGCAATACTATGCTATCAAATAAATAATGAGTTCCCAAAAGACAACAAAAGTGAGGTAGAAAGACATTTGAGTTTTTTCCTGTGTAAGAGTACATTTTATAAACTTTATAAAATAATTCCTCTGACTAATATCATAAAAATAAGTGTTTTCTTTTCCAATAACTGAATTGTCATGCCCAAGGCAACCACTGTTATATAAATCTGAGACGTGTCAAAAGTCCTTGATAGCACAGGCAGAAACAAATCACTTTTCATTCTGCCTTGGACCTAGTGGGCACATATTTATGAACATGTGAACACTGTGTTCAAAATGATATCCCTTTAATTATTTAAGTGTTGATCAATATGCAGTAACTTATGAATCTACTTGCAATATTCCCCAAAGAACAAGCTCCCTTTTGAAAAAAAATGTAATAACACAGTGGTTAATAGGGTGTATTTTTCACTGTTTGATCATTTCTGAATGCACAAAGATTTCATTAATGTTGATTTCACCCATCTTGTCCATGTTTACATGCTTTGATGTTCAAGTCCTTTGTAGTGCCACATTAGATCTAGGGGAATATTGCCCTGTGAGAGCAAGGGGAAACTGCTGTGGGAAAACATTAAAATGAAACTTGATACTTTGTATAGATTTGTTCAGATAACTTAGCTCAAATAATTATATGAATTATATTTTTGATTAGGCAGAGAAGGAAATTAATACCATCTTCTCATATCCTTTTTGGTGGGTTACTACATCTTTAATCTGTTAATTAGAATATTAGAATAAATTGAAGTGTTTTTAGTGGAAATTATCAAAATTAAACTTCAATAAAATAAACTGAGGTGGAATTTTAAACTATCTCATCTAGTTTCTTAAATTTGAAGGATGTTTTTTCTGGAGAGATGGTTGCAAAATGGTATCTGGAAAAAAATACATGTATCCATAGCAAAGCTGATAGTCTCTTCACTATAATGTTGGAAAGAAAAGATTAGCAGCTGGTTCTGGGTCTTTTCTCTAGTCTCAGGAAATCCTAAAAATCTGACTTTGGTTGAATCACCTTTGCTATTCAAGGAATCCATGGATGTATACTGGATCTATGTACTGGACTAAGCACCTACATTTCACTGTCAAGGTTATCTATTGAATAATAAATGATCAGTATTGACTAGATATATTTGTACTAGAGACTGGGAACTGATGACACAGTCCTGAGAAGGCTGTGTGACTAGCAAGGCATAAAGCTGAATGGACACCAGAGTGGAGGCTTCTCTGAGGTGAGGCAGCTCATACCAAGTAGGTCTACTCTCGGGTAAGGAGTGACTGATCACATTCAGAAGCATTTCAGGAAGTTACAAAGCCTCTGCTAAACGTTGACATCCCTGAATCACTTGTCTTGTGACCTCTGGGTAAATTTGATGTTGGATAAATCTACATCAAATGTCTCATGGACATTATTGTGTATATATGAAACCAAAATTGTACTGCTGCTCTAGCAAAGTGGGCACTGCAACGGTAATATCAGATTAACAAAAAAACATTTCTGCATAGCCTGTCTGCTGAAGTAAAGGCTCTTCCTACAAGAATAATCACATTATTCATGCTCAAAACTGTTCTGATTTGTATTGTTTCCTGTCCATATCAAATTGGAACTAAATACATTATGACATATTTCATGAATTCTATATATAATTTATGCAACAACTGATTTTCACTTCAAATTCCCAGTCATATGTTTTGATAGAAATGAAACCAAAGATATGTGCTATAGAGACAGACACATAGATTTAGAGGTGTAGATATCTTTCTCTTTATGTATTTATGAATTGTATTTGTAAATAAAAATATATATATTATACTGATTATATATTATTCATAGTAGCTGATTCATCTCATGGCTCAAATTTAGATATCTACCAAGTATTGTGTTTTTCAAAATTTGTAATAAATAAGTGGAAGGTATAGATTTTTCAAATGTCAGACACTGAATAGAATGAGCTACGGACTCAAAGTGCAATTGCAAGAAGTTCCAAGGGGTTGGGATATTGGCAGCAACATGGAAATGAGTGTATACTTTTAAATACAACTACTTTCAAAATGGAAAATATATGTGTATGTATATTCAAATCAATAATTATACTTAGTAACAATTCATTAAATTCACTTTGGGGACTATAATCCCAACTCTTACTATTGGAATCATTGACCAACTAATTTTAAAGTTACCTATAAAGACAACAAACTTTTTCTTATTAAGAACAATGATAACCAACTCTTCCAGTTTAAAGGTTAAATCTTTTTAAGGAAAGTTTTAAATGTGTGGAATCCATCATTACCCAGAATATCTAATTAATGATAAAATGATCCAATAAACTCTACTATTTGTTAGAATTTGAATTTCATTACTACCAAACTCATAACTTACAATACCATGATAGTTACTTTAAAAAATATAATGCTTGCTTAATGAGGGTATTTTGACATGTAACGTACTTCCTTATTCTTTCTTGATTAAGCTTGTGTAGCCCCAGGGCACAGGAAACATCGATTCATATGGCAGGGTTGATAAGCATCAATTCTCCCTGCTGAGTGGGCCAGCAAGCTGCTTGTGAATTCAGCAGATGTTTCTACTATCTGGGCCAATGGAAACCTTATGGACCTTTTTTCCTTCATCTCCTCCCAGAAGGAAATGTTAACACAGCAGAAATTTGGACACACGCCAAATAGGAAGCAGAAGGGTTGGTAGAAAGTAGGGTACATTCTTATGCATAAATAGTGGTCATCAGTGGTTTGCATTGACTGTTAAGCCATTTTTAATGGCTTATTTTTGTACCTTTGCTACTTCATTTAACCAAACCCCTACCAATCCTTCTATATATACGTAACAGTGTTTATCCTAAACATGTAAATCTAATTCTTGAATATGCTAGCTGTTTCAAGATACAAACAAACAAAAAATCTGAAATGTACAAAGTAGGAAAATTACTGATTTCTAATGATTTTTTCTTATAGAAATGGAAAAATCATCTAATTGTAACTTGCAGCTTTCTAGACTTAATTTTGTTGATGTCATGTTAAAAAGTAGCAATAACAGGCCCAGTTTTGATAAAAAATTTTCAAGAAAAACTACAGTGTTAAGCTTAGCACTCTACTGAATATCATTCATATTCAGTTGAATTTTAAATATACTTTCTGAAGAATGCAATTTGATTAAATTCATGTTGCTGTTCCTCATCTCCATCTCCCCACACTCAACTACAGTGACCCAGTTGAGTGCCCGTCAATTTGGTATCATTTAGATTTTTATCACCCACGTTCAAATTTTGTATTTTAGAATTCTGCACTGTCTCTACACAAGTTTTCTCCGTAATCGACACACAGATTTAAAGGAAGAGAACAGTTTTTAAAAGAGGTAGAGCAGATTTCTTAGATTCTAAAACTATGTATTTCCTCCATGTATTATAACACAGCAGGATATATTTTCTGCTGACAAAGCGATTTTAAAAAGTTAGGAAAGAAAATTTAAGAGATAAATAACTTAATATTGGTTGATTTTCATCTATTCTAACATTATTTACTGAACACCTGCTACAAGTAAGGCATATTAAATGCAAATAAAAAGAAACAGCTATAAGCATAAGCAGACAACATAGTATAACAATTGATGGGCATTGTTTCAATAAGCTCAGCATTACCAATGTCCTATGATACATTCAGTCAACTCCAAAGCTATACTGAGTGGCTGCTGGGCAGAAGCCTAATTTTCATTTGTTTCCATGATTACTTTAGAAAGGGCATGTCATTTTGAGCTAAGTGGCAAAGCATTTAAGTTGCTAAAAATAACGTTGGCCATATTTTAAAATGCTTCCTGTGCATACCATTTATGATAGGTGTGATTAGAAAAGACACTCACACTCACATGAATTTCCAATGTCAAATATTTAACAGTTTTCCCCTCTTGTATTCTAATTATCAGAAACTTAATTTTAAATTCCTTCAAGGATTTTGTGGGTATTACTTAGCTTTGTGAATGAGAATAGAAATTCTGGTCCTGAAAGCTGGCAAACACGGCCATGATACAGAGGCACTATAGAGAATTAATTTCCTAGAAAAGTATTCTTTGCAAGCTGTGCAAACAGTCTTTGGTTAAACAAGGAATCAAGATGATGGAGATTTTACATCTCAGTGAAACAACCACAGACACAATTTCTGGTTTTTATAATGAAAAAAAAAATCCTTAACAAATAGACCATCTTTTCATTCACTATATTATCTTTTAGAAGGAAGACTACAAAAACCTTTCAGAGGCTCAGAATTAATTAGGTAACAAATAAAATAAAAGAATTAGCAGTAGGCTCATATCTGCATCATATAAGACAATCAGAAATTGTGTGTGTTATGAAAGAGACAGTGGCCTATAGAATCTAAGGAGAGAGAGAGGCATTTAAATTCATATTCCAAAATGAACAAATCATTCCACATCTAATTATTGGGGTTTAATAATTCTAGCATATATTCATAATCACAATTATGTAAGTTCATAAAATTTTCAATCATTTCAATATTAAAATAATTTGAAGTTTAAAAATAGCAGCACAACTTAAAGACCTATTAGATGAAGGACAAAATGGGAAAAAAAAATTGAGAATGACCTTGGGTCTCCAGATAGATAATAGAATAGATGGTGGTGTCACTAATTAAGATTTAGATACAAAAGGGAAAGTAGTATATCTGTTAAATTTTTCTGTTGAGCAAATCACCCCAAAACATAGTGGCTTATATCAACAACCATTTTTATAGTTCATAGTTCTGTGAAGTGGCAATTTGTGCAGAGCTCCAAAGGGCACTTCTGATTTTGAATTGTGCTGCCTAACCTATCTATGGTTGCCAGTGTTCTGCTTTTGGGGGCTCTGATTCTGGGGGAAGGCTGGCTGTCAGCAGGGGTGACAGGTGGTGACTGGGCTTTATTTCATGGCTCTTAGGTTCCAAGAGTACAACCCAATCAGCAAGCACATTTCAAGTCTCTTCTTGCTTTAAGCTTGCTGTTGTTCCACTGCCCAAGTCACAGGGTCAAGCCCAAGGGCAGTGCAGATAGAGACAACCCAAGGGAACATGAACAAAACAGCATCCATCAGATGAGGAAACTGAAGTAGTTGATTACTGAAGAGAGAATGATACATTCCCAGGCAAGAGAATATTTTAAGAATTAAAGATTTTTGCACCTCAGATGTTGGAGGAAAATCAAGTTTATAAAAGATCAGAAACATGTCCATGGGGACTGACCATCAATAGGTCTTAGGGGCTTTGTTATGGAGAGATTAATTTAAAACATAAAAAGAGAAAGCAGAATGCAGTGTTTTAGGAAGTGAACAAGAGGTGATGAAGTGAAGATATTAGGTGTAAACAAATCTTTTCAAGAAACTTGACAATAAAGAAGATTTCACAAAAGCTAAAAGAGAGTACAGAGCTTGAGAGAGATTTCTGTTGTTTTACTGTTTAAGATTTCACATAACTTAGTAGCATTAATGTTATATAAACATCACCCATCACATACTTATTTTTCTTCATGAGAGCATTAACAGAACTTAAATTGAAATAAAAATACAAAATACTATGAGAGTATATAAGAGTATACTTACACCTCATCTAACATTGCAAATCTGTCTTAAATAATCTTGATCTTTATTTTGAGAATTTTATTCATTTTCAAGTGCTATAAAAGCCCATGAAATATTCAATATTTTTCTTTATCATATGTTGGTAAAAGGCTATTGGCTCATTACATATTACTTAAGTCTTTTACATCTTTCCCAATCCAATCATTGTTAACTGGCCATTGTACTATTTCCTTTCCTTCTTGAAATAAATAAGTAAAGAAATCAAACAGAAAATATAAGGAAATAAATGCAGTTTCTCACTGACTAGTAATCCGAAAAAATGTACAACTTCTATCTGATTTTCTTTACACAGATGATGGAACATGCAACCCTATGTATACAAGTACAAGGTGTGCATATTAAAATGAGATGGGATGTAACATTGGTGAATTTATCCACTTTGATTTTAAAGTTTGCTTCACAAAGATTGTTCATCATTTCTACATGGTCCAGACTGCCTTCTATTGCTACTCTGAACTGGGACATTTAAGAAGTTCTCTAAACTGCTCTGCCCATAAGTTAGATAATTTGAGATAAAGTTCTTACTAACACTGAGTTTACACACTTATAGGAAATAACATAAATTGTGGGAAGATGCTTCAAAAATTGGATTTCACTTTAAGTCAATCATATTGAAATGAGAAAGGGTAAGAAGGTATAAAGAATAGCAAAAGAATATGGGTAAAGGTGCAAGAAGAGTCAACCATGAAAATGAGTCTAAAATATATAGCAAATATGCTCCATTCAACTAGATACACTGGAATGTCATGAGAAGAATATCATCTAAAATCTATTTATGAAAATGATAATGCTGACATACAAAATGAAAAATTTGCATAAGCAGAAGAAAGAGAAAGAAATATATGCATATTTATGTACATCTCAGAAATATAATAAGCAACAGATTTGAGATGGTTTAAAAGGAAACATGAATAAATAATGTATAACCTGATTTATACTAGAGGAACAAACAAACAGGAATGAATTAAACTGTGATTCAAAGACCGTATCAAATCAAGTCATATTATTTAACAAAACTTTTAGGCATATCAGAGATGTATCCTGCTTTTTAAATACTTACCATATTACTAAACTCATGTGTGATTTCTCTTTCCGTTTTAATGTAGAAATCTTTGATTAAATAGATAAAATAAGTATGACTGCAAAGTAAAAACAATTACCAATGAGTGTTTATGTAAGATATATCAAACATTTTGTTAAAAATAACTTCCCATTTTTGTTGAAAGAGCATTTCTCTAATGCACAAAAATATAGTTCCTTATAATAAAAATGCAGAGATAATCTCAACGTGTAATATTATTGTCATCAGCAATATAAATAAAGATAAGTAATATGTCTAAAAGTACATAGCTAGGGGATGGCAAGATAAGAATTTCAAATTCGGTCTTTTATTAAATAATTTTCTGTTCACCTCTCCACTCAAAAACAATTTGTTCAGAGTCTACTGTATGCCAAACATTATGACAGGCATGAAGTTGTTAAATATTAAAAATGAAAATGATGATTTGAGTTTAGTAGTGTACATGAATTTGAGACATCCTAGTAGAGGTATTTCATAAAGAGCATTTGTTCTTGCTTTCTCTCTCTTGTACTCTAATGTTTGCAACATCCTCATTTTCAGTTCTTAAATTGTGGCTACCATGTCTTTTTATCATAAAAAATTAAAGATGTATTTTTCTATTAATACATTTTATTTTTTTCAATATAAGAAGACAGACAGAATCAACATAGTTTTTTTCCCATTTAAATTTTTTAAAATAAATTGCAATTAATTAAATAAGCACGTCATTCTTTTACTGGGATAAAATAATGAATGCATAGTTATTTTGCTTTGAAAAACTCATTTGTACTTTAATTACACAACAAAATGGAATTCTAGATATTTTAAAAATTGCTGAAATATAAGCAACTGGCTTATATATTGATATGCGCATTAAAGTAATTTTCTAGATCAGCGAATTCATGTTAGAAATAGTTGCCTTTACTAAAATTACATTTCTTCTTTTGCTCTAAGAATCCTTTAATAAAAATCTTCTATTTTTTAAATTACTGAATTATTTTATAGGTAATTTAGTACCTAATAACATGTAGACGTGAATGGATTTATCTGAATAGCAACTGTGTGTTGGAGCATGGTTTTCTCATAAGTGAGAGCATAATTCATTTTGCATGTCAGTAAGTAAGTTTATTGTATCAGATTGCATGTAACTGAAATAATGGAAGATCAACCTCTAGTCATCTTGTAACACACAAATTCACCTAGTGTTGCACAGAGTCTATATCACAGAGTAGAATTTAGAGGAAGCAAAAATATCTAACAGCTAAAGAAGAGAAGTCATCATAGACAAATGGAAAGAGCAGTTTATAAAATTCTGAATAAAAATGATTCTCTTAATAAGGCACAGTGAATGGATTTTATTTTTCAGGTTTATGAAGCTACAATATCATCAATATAATATACATCATAATCTGTTAAATGCTATGCAAATTTTTTGAACTATGCCTTTAAGACCTGGGCCAGGAACTACTATATTACTAATTCCTGCATTAACAGAAACAATGATAATTGTACTAATTCATTATACAAGAAAAGGGCAAAAATTTTTAGATGGGATAGTTTTAACTGTTTTGCAGAAAAGTCAATGTACTAATTTTTAAGATTTGAAATAATTGACAGAAAAGTTGACAAAACAATTTTGGCGAATGAGCATTCAAAGGTTTGGGTCTTACCAATACGTGACACTAAAGTTCCTTATTGCTCTACATAGATGTCTCCTTAAGTAATCATCTGCTAAACATTCTATTTCTAAATTTGAGTTTGTTTACACCTTAGTTTTAATGTAGGTTTATTAAAATCACTTGATAAAATTTTGATAGTGAAGGACTCATCATCATTATGATGTATGTGCATGTGTATGTGCTTCTGTGTATAATTATATGTATGTATTTAAGTGTATTTTCTAGATTCAACTGGTAATAATTTAGCTATACATGTGGAAAAATTTAATGAAAACTTAAATCATTTTTTAGTATCATGAAGATTTATAACACTAAGGCTGTAGGGCTCTTGGCTATTTAATATAAACTATACAGTTGTGCTATTTTCCCAGTTTTTTTTTTTTTACAGCCTTCCTTATCCTAACAATAGTAACTAACATTATCCAAAGTTACTGTGCCACATGATTTTATGTCTGACTTAAAGATGATCTATTGAAATGACAGTCTTCATTATCTTTCAGGAAAATAAAGATTAAATATGAAACTTTAAAGAAAACATTTTCTAATTCCAGAGCTTTTCTTAGTATAAAAGAGGGAGTAATCAGTCTGGTTGCAAAAGACTGAAAAAAAGGTTTCATGAGGATATATTTTTACAACTGAAGGTATAATTAAGAATGAGCATTAAATAAAATACCCTTTGGGATTGTTGTAAAATGAAAACTAGTTCCTGAATATCTTTACATTAAAATGCATCTTTGTGTATGCTGTTTTGTGTATGGTAGCTGTACTAACATGTAAAAATGTTTCATAGAATCTTCCTCTTTAAACCGCTGAAAATAGTTGTTTTTCTGTTATTAATTGCTTCTGTCTTATGACAAGAAACTCCACCATGAATAATACTGTATAAAATGTCTTTAGGACATTCACATTAAATTTAGAACATCCATATGCATATGAAATCAACTGAATATTTTCCCTTGTCCATTTAAACGAGGAGACTATACATGTGTTTATTGATAGACAATGCTTGGCAAGTGTTCTTAGACTCTGGTACATTTTCAGATAGACACACAAAATTCCTTTTTTTTTTTTTTCTTGAGAAAGCAAAAGGATGTAGAGGAAACAGTGGTGTAAGGCTGAAAAACACAGCAAAGAATTTAATGAGATTGCAAGAGCTACATACCGAGTGTAATCAAAGGTAAACAAGTTCCACAAATACAAGATAAATTTCAAAACAAGAAGTATCAGCCTCAAAAACTAATGTAATGCTTTTCTGGCTAGGTAGAACTTTTTCCCTTTAAAAGGGAAATATTTAGTCTGTTACAGTTAATAATTTAGGTATTACTTACAAGAAATTATACATCTCATCAACTTTTAGTCTTTTTTGTTCATTTGATACATGTTTATACATATTATTTTAGCACTTACTACGAACAATGTCTCATTCTTTATGTTAGGTATCAGAAATGATCAAGGTTGAAACAGACATTAGTCCTCATTCAACTTCAAGTTTGGGGAAATCAAGGACATTAAACCAATATACAGCAATCTCCAGTCTTTCTCTGAACTATACCCTATTTGATTGATCAACTCTCACATATCAGTGTGCCTGACAACATTTCCATTGGCTAGAAAGTTAATTACTAAGTAAATTCTCTGTAAGTGATTAATTCATAGGCATATTTGACCACTTAAATTAAAAAAAAATTGATATGTTGAATATAGAAACAAACAAAAGGCTTTTTAAGTGATCATTTCTCTAATCTGAAAATATATGTTTGATGATATCAGTGCTTCTGTTGAAGGGTTAAGTGGACTAAAACTAGCATTTAGTGTTATTTCTCGTCCAGAGACAGCTAGCCATTTATGAAAATGTTCCTCTTCCTCTTCCTGTCCTTACGGTAGATTGCACTGCCCATTCTACTTTTCAATTTTAGTGTGATCATATGGTTGAATGACAAAGGATTGTGAGCAGAGGGGATTATTTTGTAGGCTTGACCTACCAAAAATTCCCACAGCACTCTGCTATGTCCTCCTCTCTTTCTAGTTGACTGAGATAGCCTCTTAAGGCCTCTTTTTTTTCTTTAGAGGATGACAAAGCCCTTGGTAGCTTGTTTCTATGAACTTTCTTAATAAGGGCCACACCTCAGATCAGGAACACTCACCTCAGATCAATAGGTAAACAAGAAAATAAAAGTACATTGACTATGCCACAAATAACAAATGCTGGAGAGGCTGTGGAGAAAAGGGAGCCCTCCTACACTGCTGGTGGGAATGCAGTTTGGTGCAGCCACTGTGGAAAACAGTATGGAGATTCCTCAAAGGCTAGGAATAGACTTACCATATGACCCAGAAATCCCGCTCCTGGGCATATATCGAGAAGGAACCCTACTTCAAAATGACACCTGCGCCCCCATGTTCATAGCAGCACTATTTACAATAGCCAAGACATGGAAACAGCCTAAATGTCCATCCACAGATGACTGGATAAAGAAGTGGTGGTATACTTATACAATGGAATAGTATTCAGTCATAAAAACTGACAACATAATGCCATTTGCAGCAACATGGATGTTCCTGGAGAATGTCATTCTAAGTGAAGTAAGCCAGAAAGAGAAAGAAAAACACCATACAAGATTGCTCATATGCAGAATCTAAATAAATAAATAAATAAATAAATAAATAAATAAATAAATAAATAAAAAACAGAAACAGACTCACAAACATTGAATACAAACTTGTGGTTGCCAGGGGGACGGGGAGTGGGAAGGGGCAGACTGGGATTTCAAAATGTAGAATAGATAAACAAGACTGTATTGTGTAGCACAGGGAAACATATACAGGATCTTGTGGTGGCTCACAGCGAAAGAGAATGTGACAATGAATGTATGTATGTTCATGTATAATTGAAAAATTGTGCTGTACACTGGAATTTGACAGAACATTGTAAAATGATTATAACTCAATAAAAAAAAGATTTGCCTAACCCTCAAAAAGAAAAAAAAAAAAAGAACTGAGTTAAAAGTAATGGGAAGCAGCTTCCCAGGCCATTGTGCGGGCAGGGGTCACCCAAGCAGAGGGCTACCAGATGCAGCGGCTGAAAGGAGCCAGGGAACAAGGCTCCTCTAAGACAGGTGCTTGCAGCAACGTGGTGTGAAGAATGCTGAAGCAAAATCATGTCAGGTACTCTTAACATTCAGAACCCTGCTCCACAATCAGTGAACAAAAATACCTGTGGTTAGGACCTGAGAAAATAAACTTCAAACAAGTCCCAGGGATGATCTTCTATGTACTATATTGTGAGAAGGATGATTTCCTCTTCTGGTCATGGACACCCACCATAAAGCCTCAGATAGAGAAATTGGACAAAAGCAGATGAGGTAATAAAAGCAATGGATGTGTAACAATGAAAAAAAAAAGTACATAAACTATGTTCAAATCATCTTCTGGGGTCTATTTGTTAGAGCATCTAGTATTGCCTAACTTTCATCAAGGGACTCATCTGACAAAAAGACCACATTTTTCAGCTAGAAAGAACAATGAAGATGAGGATTTGGAGTGAAGAGTGAAGAAAACTGGAAATGAAAACAGACCAAAAGGAAACCTCATTGCTAAACATTAAAGACTGCACTCATAAGAGATGAGAGAAAAATGAAAATCTGGTTTCTAAACCAAGATAGAAGTGAAATGTAGGTAGATACTTGTAGACCCTCAAGAGGATTTTGTATTTTGAGGTCTGCGTAAGCATCCTCCTGTCTTAAACTGAGCTTCTTAGTTTATCCCTGGATATCAGTCCCCTCCCCCAACCCCATACTTCAAAAAAAAAAAAAAAAAAAAAGAGAGAGAGAGAGAGAGAGAGAGACAAAGAAAATGTAGGTTAATAATATTCCCTAATGATGACTCATTATTCATTAGCCCTTTGAAATTCTGTAATGAACTATATATTCATATTGGTCACCAGTGTCAAAGGAAGTACAATTGAGCTAGAAATACACAAATTCTTTTCTGAGAAGCAGTCTGTGTGTTCATTCATGATTTATATTTAAGAACTTATGTATTCTATAAGTTCTCCTTAAACACATACACATATGAGACAAAGGCAACATACACATACTTTCCACACACATCACTTAAATATAGGCTTAAGTAAATTAAAGAAAATTTCAATATTCAAATGCAAAAATATCAAAGCTAAAAGTGACTGGAAAGAGCTTTAATGAAAAAAGAAACAGATCAGTTAACACTACGAAAGCTCTCTTTACAAATGAATGTGTGTGTCTTATTTGCACAGGTTTAAAACTGGTCCAACTTGTTTTATGTTTCATAAATGATTTGGTTAGGAACCATCCTGCTAACCTCAACTTCACTCTCTCCCCATGATATTTCCACTTGCCTCCAATAGTATCAGAAGTGTACAGATCCTTTTATCCATACATTTTACTCACACACCAAAAAAAAAATAATATATATATATATAATACTATACCAGCTTGTAAAGGTTCAGTGCATTTACTACCCCGTTTGCTGAAAAACCTCACCTTTCTTGATTTGTGACATTCTGGTTCAACTTGGAAAGAAACTGAACCAGTTCTTTCTGATCACTGACAAAACACTCAGAAAAGATCAAAATCTTTTCTTCAGCTCATTATAGATCAGCTATCGAGATAGACAGAACATAAAGAAAGACAGGTATTTCATTTTGGAAAAAAATGCTTTTCAGAAGTAATTCTATCAGCATGCCATAAATTTCTGTCCCATTCTCCATTTCTTTTTAAATATTTACCTGCAAAGGAGGAGCCCTTTTTGGATTCCTTTGTTCATTCTCACCTAGCTCTCTTCTTCATTTTTTCCTAACCATTTTCTTTAAATATATTTACAATATTTAAAAGCATGTGACATTAAAGCATAGACTCAAAAGCTGAGGCCAGATTAAAAATATTAAGTATGAATAATACCAGATAGACATATATTTTACTCAAATAACTTATGGCACTTTATAAGCAAGCTATGTTTCTCCCACCCAGACTGTACAAGAATACTAATTTCTAGAATATTCCTTGAGATGCTTTTCAGTTCTTTTAAACTTAAAGTACTAAAAACATATTCTGTTAATTCACTCAGAGAAAGAATAATTTTTATCCTCCTTCTCTAAAAAGAGATAAGGATTGATTGATGGATTGACCAACAAGTTTAAGAAGTTCAGGAAGTGCTATTATCCCAACATGATAATTATTTAATGTTACTGAACCAATGAACTGTAGCCTATGCTTCACTGAACGAAATGTTATGGTCTAATTTAGATTGATAAAGCGTTCACTTCCAGGGCTCACACACCTTTGCTAGAGGAATTACTGTTTTCTAATTCATAAAAAATAAGAGGATTGGCTTGTTCTGTATGAGAAAGGAGTTAGCAGAGCCACAGAGGAACATATTGGAAATGACAGCGATCACGGAGCACATCTATCACAGACCCTGAAGCCCAAGCACTGCATCCCTGCACTGCTAAGTACAGAAGTTAAACACACTACATCCCTGCCCTTACCATGCAGCAGATTACCAAAGTGTACAGCCAAACAAGTCTAGATTCAGGGCTGTGGAAAACCATTTGCTGGCCTTAAATGAGGGAATCAACAAGAAGGAAATGATCCCATTTAGTGGAAAATAAGGAATTAGAAAAGATATGCCAGATATTACAGTTCAATGGCTTTATGTTTCCCATTATCTGTCATCCTCCTGCCACTTTTATCTGGATAAGACTTTCACATATTTCTAGAACAACAATCACAAAGCAAGCTTCACATTTCATCTTCCTATCACGTAAAATTATTTTATTTGGGGCTTCGATTTTAGTGGTTTGTACAACAGTGTGAAGATAACTTGAAACTTTAGTCTCCTTCCCAAATAAACACATAGCATTGGATTTTCATCTAGAAGTGACATTAGAGTGCGCAATTTTACTCTGTCATGTTCCAGATGAGAACACTGAGGCCTCCAGAGGTGAACTGATTGCCACTAGGGCACAGGGAGTCACTGGCAGACTCGGCAGAGGAACGAGTTTCCAGCTTCTCAGTCCAGTATCCTCTCTCTACAACATTCCATTGAAAGAGGCTGCAGAAAAGCTGTTTTTTTAATGAATCACATATAAATTCACAGTGAGCAAGTACATTTCATTTGAACTTGTATTTTTAATTGAGCTATCAATATTTTATGTCCTAGGAGCAAAATACCAAAGAAAGTTAATTGCTACTTTTTTTTTTTTCTCTTTTCTTCTCATTGTATTCTGAGCACTGCCATGTAGATGCCACACACTACTGCAATTTTGACTCACAGGAGAAAATCAGACAAAACCAAGCATTGCTGTCTATTACAAAGGAAATGAAGAGGCAATTCCTGTTAACGTGTGAAGTATTAGATTAGTATATAAAATATCTAGAAGAACAAACTAAGCATGGAAGGCACAGCATTTTCCTCATAAAATATGTTTACATAACTTTTATAAGATAATCGATTGTATGACCTATGGTTATCTGGACAGGAAAAAGTTTAGAACATTTTAAGAATATATTTTAAAATTCTAGCAGCAGCAGAGGCTTTTTTGGGCCTGTAAAATTCTGAAACGTTCAAACTGCGTCTGCAATGTCGCATGCAGTTTTGGGGAAGTGGAAAGTGCTACAAGGTCATGGGTGGAAGTAGCACCACTCTCCTGGGTGAAACTGACATCTACAGCAAGAAGACTAGACATCAGGTGATAAAGAAGAGATCCCAACAGTCCAGCCGGCTGCACGAAATTTAATGACAGAAAACGAGCACTGCGGCCACCCTGTAACTTTCATTCCTTCTGATCAATAAACATAGGCACAGTTGCATATGGTACACAATTAAGCATATTGCTTGGAGCTAGATCATAAACATGAAGACACAGTTTTACATTTTTAAACCCCCTCTTGCTTAAGCAGACTTTCTCTTTTCACTAAGTGCCTTTGAAGCAGCCATCCAGGTCAGTTATATGTTGGGAGCAGTGCTCTATGGACTAGTGCTCAGTATTAACACAATCAGCCATTAAGAAGTTACGAGCACGTCAAGGTAAATCAGGTAATATATTTAAATCATTAGATTAAGCTTTAAGGTGGCCACTAACAGAACTAAATATAATTTGAAAATGTTCACTTTATGGTACATACTTAGTTACTAGCGCTAAAACATTTGACACCTACTCATTGGGGTAATGCTTTGGATATACTTCAAGTAAGTTAAAAAATATGATACCCTAGTAGATGTTCCATATAAATATTTATTGAATCCATTTGTTGCACTACCTTCACTAGTAGCTGCTAATCTATGCCAAAGAGGATGGGCAAAATTGAACACATATTTATTGAATGTAATACATAAAGAGAGAACATGGACTAGATTTTAACACATGATTAGAGATACATTACCAGACTGAGTAAAAAGTTAGTGTCTATTCTTCTAGTACATGGAAGCTCCCATTTCAAGGAGCAGAACACTAACAGAACCCAGCTACCTTATTCTTGGATTAGTATTCCATATCCATCTGAACATCCTAGAATTAGGGTGAACATACTTCCCAGTTTGCCTGGGATAATCCAAGTACACGCCGGTGCCCTGGCATGGATGTTAACAGAGTCTCCTGTCAGTCTCAGATCTTCCCTTTTGGTCAGACATGTCTGACAGCACATATGCTCCAGGTACATTATTTATACAGCTGGTTAGCTGGGGAATTGGCTGCTGCTTACAGAATTAGGGAGGAAATGTCAACATTTTAAAGTAAAATAGACAAAATTAATTCAGAAATCACCCTCGTGATTATTTAATATTATCATTGTTTATGTACTTCTGTTCAGAGTACCAAACCAAAAGGCAGTAAGAACTGAGGAAGATTGCATCTTAACCCAACAGGTCTATGGTAACTTGTCTGCCAACTAGATACCATTAATTGGTTCAGGAACTATGCACATTTTTTCCCCTTTTGTTTAGATATAAGGGATATTCACTGAATATTCATGCTGAAAGAGAGTGGAATCGAAGGCAATCTGAATACTCTGTTGGAAAGCACAAATATTGGATAAAATTTCCTAATTCATGGATGAGTGAACAAAACAAAAGCATAGGTACGGTCTGACTATGAATAGTAATTCTTCTAAGATGACAATTTCCTAGCAATATACTCAATCAGACACAAGGAAAATATTCTTACTGAAATAAGAGAAGAATGAAACAAGAAGAGAACTCTATTTATAGAGTTATATGAAAAATCAAAAACACAGGATGAAAAAAATGTATAAAATAAGAAAGAAATGCAAGATAACTTTACAAAGCAACTGAAGAACTACAGTCTGACTTGGAAGTATTCAAGAGCATCTTGATACTAGAAACCAAAATAAAGGAATTAAAGGAAAAATTGAAAGCTTCCAAGAATGTAAAGATAATAGGACTACTGAACTAAAACAGTAGGAAAGAAGATGACAAATATGGTGGATAAGGTTTGGGGCTCAACTTCAGATACATATGAGAGAGAATAAAACATAACCTGGACTGTAAAGATTAAAAATAAATCTTGAAATAGAAATGCACATATATGAAGATTGAATGTCCTTACCACCTCATAGACAAGGCTAATGAACCCTCAGTCAGGCAGATGCTAGAAACATTTAACATTTTAAGAATATATTTAAAATTCTAGCAGCATCCAACTAGGTAATTCTCAAAAAAAAGCAGGATCATTAGGGCTTATTTTCAGTAGTAATTGCCAGAAGACAAAAGTGTAACAGCTAAAAGTCAGAGAAGACTTTCATATCCACTAATGTAGTTCATTATGAAAGCTTAGAAAACATATTATTTCCTACATAACCGACATACACCAAACAACCAAGAAGGACATGAAAATTAAGAGTTTAAGATTAAAAAGTTTCTGTTATAAAAGGATGACATTTTCTGTCATCCTTACCAAAGCCACCTCCCTAACATTATTAGAAAAAAGATAATCAAAAAACAGAATGAATTGGGTTAGGTTTGGACTCCCTTTGCTATCCCCATATCTCAGTATCACCCATCTTCAGTAAATCACTTAACTTCTCTGACCTTGGTATATCCATTTAAAAATATAATAATTATAATATAATCACGGCTTTGTTGTAAGCATAAAAGGAGAAAATTAATATAAAATTGATCTTATAACACTTTTGTTATACAAATGTAAGGAATTATTATTAATCATTTAGGGGCTTGCAAATTGTTTAGGAGGAACAACAGTCATTTTCACATTCCTTTCTGGACATGACCCTACTTGTGGTGCACTGATACTTCTCTCAGTGAATAAGGAATTTGGAACTGCATAAACCTGTCACAGGAAAACGCTTGTTAAGTCTTTCAAGTGCTAATTTTAGGTTTGGGTGTATAACAAGTACACTTTGCTACTAAAGATTTTACTTTGAAAGTGGAGTCTTTCTCAATTCGATGTATATAAAATTATTCCTTTTCGTTCCTATGAAGCTACAGTCTAGCTCCTTACTGAAGTCTTTATCCACTTTTTCCTTATACAGAATGTTAATTCTCATGATGTTTCTCTATTCATGATGTTTTTCTATTTGCAGTTTTAAACTTCCTATTTCTTAAATGACTCAATCTTTTACTAATTATCAGTAATTCTTTTAAACTGGTTACCTGAATTTTTCAGTCATATTACTTATTCTTTCATTTTTAATTATATTTTAGAGTGCAGTCAAGTATTCTCTAGTGTATCTCCATGTAGTTTTATTTTCTTCTGGAAAAATGCTGTTCACAAAAAATGTTTGGTATATGGAAAATACTTATAGTATTTAGCCAAAAAATGATACAGATTAAGCATATAGTTGGGACTGAATTTTTTTAACATAATGCAGAAAGAAGAAAAGAAACACGCTAGCATGATGATAGCCAACATTCCTAGATAGTAAGATTATTTTCTTCTTTTCCTTATTTCCCTCTATTTATCTCACAAATTACATAATCATTGAACATGCCTACTAAAAATATATATATATATATATATATATATATTTTATAAAAATATATATAAAAATATATTATAAAAATATATATAAATATATATATATATTTCAGGGGCAGAGGACAGAGGTCTTGCAAGCCAAATCAGAAAATGCATGGAAGAGAAAGGGAGGCAAAGTAGAATGACTGTAAAAAAAAAATGCAGTAAGATCGCCAGGTAATAGCAGTGAAGAGGATACAGGTGCAGACAGAGAAAACCAATGTAAAGCTCTTTGATGAAAAGCTTTGGGTAGAAACTGCTGTTCTCTGGCCTGATGTCTAGATTATGAAACTAGGAAGAAAGAAATGAGAAACGAGTCACAGTCAAAAGAATGAGAGGAAAAGATCATTCTCGCAGCTACAAACTGGCAATTGGTTGGAGGACAGACAGTGTTTAAAGTGGGCTGAGCAGGGAGGAGCTGTGCTGTGGTCAAAATGAGAGATGGGCAATCTCTGACCTCTGTAAACAGCTGGAAGAAAAGCTTCCAAAACGGGACAGTTGACTCGCTCAGAATAAATTGGTGAGATGGCAATAAATCATGTGCTTCTAGGAGAGCCACTAGAAGGGAAATTAATATAAAGCTACCTTTGTACAGGTGGAGATAACATTATTTCCAAACAACTTCAGTATTGTGGATATATCAGCAAGTGGACATACAGCAACTAAATGAAATGATTCGGTAAGCATTATATAACTACAGAAGAAAGTAACGTAACTTTAGTTGATAGAACCTATATTATGCGTAGTTAGTATATGATATCAAATAAACACTGTCTGCCTACTAGTCCCTTTTAACAATTAAGACAGAGGCTCTTGCTTTTGGATTCAAAGCCACCTCTCTCCAACTAGTCAGCAGGATATTAATAATTATGCAGTCAGCCCTATGCTAGAAATCATAGGGAATTAAAAGTATCCCTCCCTACAAGGATCTCGTATTCCTGTTAGGATGCTCTAGCAAATACATGCCAAGTCCAAGGGTATGTATTATAGCTTTGTTGTAATAATGAAAACTTAAAAAGTATCTAAAGAACCATCATCAGATACAACAGTAAATGAAACTTGCCTTATTCATATAATAATATGCTGTACTTCAGGTAAATGAACATATCTAAATGTGTGAGTAAATCTCATATGATGTCATGATAAGTGGGGAAAAAAGTAAATCCCAAAGTATAGAAATAATCTACTATATAATATACTATACACCTCTATGTACTATACATAGTGTATATATATGCATTTGTACATATAAATGTATATAGTATATAATTTATGCTATTATTATAAAAGTAAAAAGAATAGAAACATGAATGGGAAAGTTAAAACTAAGGTGGGGGGGGAGAAAAAGGGGAGGGAATGAGGACATGTAATGACTTACCAGGAAAAGGCAGGAGGGAGGACACTAGGGAAGGCCTGGGGGAAAATGGGGACTGAGATGGACTTGAAGGATGGGAGGACTTGAAATGAAGAAAGAGCAGGTGAAAGAGCAGCATGAGAAACATCTCCAGTTCGTAAAATTAGTGTTCATTCCAGTCACTAGTGAGTACTTCAGAAATAAACTGGGAGTTGAGCCCAAAGAAGTAACATTGCAGAAAGTAAACTGGTACCCAATGGTGGTAAATTGGTGAAGGGCCCCCAGGGGGACTGTAACCTCACTATTTTTAGGTTTCTTCACTAGTCACAGATTTTCTTGTCTGCTTTATGAAGGGGGGTTTCCTACTGTACTCCAACTTACCTTCTTCCACCACCGGTTGCTTGTTCCCGGGTTCACCTACCTGGGTAAAGGACTTCCAGTGTTAAATTTTTAAAATACGCCTTAGTTATTTGAACAATCTTTCCCACCCAAATCAAGAAGTCTCCTCCTTTCATTTAGCAATTCTTCAAAATCCAGTTTTTCCACTCATGACTTACTGTCTTCAAGTCAATGAGAGAGAGGATGATGAAGGTCACCTCTCAGACTCCACATCAGGACTGAGGTGCTCATTCCTCAGCAGCTGGGGACTCTCAGCTGAGCCATTCTCTTGGAATTGTCTTCAGTCAAAACAAGCCAACTGGCCTGTGCACACCACCTGTTCTCCCCAGCACATAGTACTTCAAGAGGGACAACTTTGGAAAGTCATCCTAGTTCATACTCCTGAGGGGATCAGCTGAGCCTTTTGCTGTGACTGCACTGCAATTCTGATTTCTGTCCACTTCTGCTTCCTTTGCATGCAGATCTCTGTCTCAGAGTCTTTTCCTCCAGAAGCTCACCTAAGGCAATGGGCAAATTTTATTGTTCCTGTCTACCTCAATATGTAACTTTATCATTCTTATTTCACTGCTTTTATCTAATATGCAAGTTATTTAACAAACAACCATACCCAGATTCTCCTCTGGCCGAATAAAATAGATTATCATGCATGTTCTTTGTCTGACTTATATTTAGGCATCCATCATAAAGCCATTAAAAATTATAAGCTCCTTGAGGGCAGAGTTCGTTAAGTACTATAAGCCTGATCTCTATGGAAGACAGCACAATGCTGTTGTTGAATTCATTATGCTGTTACCAATATAATGTCCTTCCTGTAGGTTTTTATTTTATAGGATTGATAGATTTTTATTCATAGGATTAATTGCTTTTACTTAGGTTGTATCCCTACTAATACATGGAGAATAATTTTATATATATATATATAAAATATATATATTCCTTTAAAAGACCTGGCAATTATCTTTTAAATGGAAAATAAATGTGTTTCAGAATTTTAAGAAAAGAGGCTCCCATCTCTACTTATATACCAAACAAAGGAACACAAAAAGTTCAATCATGATAATACTTGATGACTCAGTAAGGCACAGTGTGGGAAGGTGGTAGGGAGGGGGGTGGTTTGCAAATGTTTCTGTAGGTGATCCTGATATGTACTTTCTCTCCTGCCTTTTCGAGGATCAAGTTAAAGGAAATGGCTAAAGGCATTCATTCTAATAATATACAATACTTCCAGTAGGACTTGTGTATGATATAAATCAATTTTCTATTTCTTAGGAAATAGCAAGTTTGTGTGTAAAAATCATGTTAACAAATTTGAAAGGGTATATAACCTTTCACAGTTTTGTTTTATAGATCATGTGAATATGTTACTTATTTTTAAAGTACTTTTTAAGAAATATAGATTTAATCACTATTAAGTGTCTTCTAAGGAAATGTATACAAAACAGAAAATAAAATATGCTGAAAAAAATTAGTTTTAATAAAATTTCTCTTAATGTATTATTTTAAAATATTTCCAAACAACTATAAAGGGACCAAAATAATTCTATTATGAACCACAAAATGTATCAGCTGCTTTGTGTAAATTATGTATAGAGAAGGCACAGTTCCTTGTGTTGCTAATACTTCAGCACATCCCTGAACGAACACTAACCTCT
This sequence comes from Vicugna pacos, assembly GCF_048564905.1. Lineage (NCBI taxonomy): Eukaryota > Metazoa > Chordata > Mammalia > Artiodactyla > Camelidae > Vicugna > Vicugna pacos. The sequence goes on from NC_132987.1 coordinate 91,563,389, forward strand.
GAATGTTTCATGTTCTTTTATAATAAATTATGCAGAAGTTCCATATCAGGACTATGCTAAGGTGCTAAAGTTCATGTCAATGAGTTGTTTGTGACTTATACAAAGGTAGTGGACAGACACCTTTCCTTTACATTCGAGTCCAACATTTTATGTAGAATAAATGCCATCAACACACAAAGAGACAAACTGAAAAGCAACTGCTCCAATAAAATGATTTAAAAAAGAAGAAAAAGAAGAAGTAGGCATCTTTCAAGGGCACAGCTGGGAAAAATTTCAGAGAAACTTGCTGTGCAAGTAATGCCTGCAAATCTCATTAACAGTAATGGAATTTTCAACGTAACAACTAGCACATTGATTTGAACATTTTCCCAAAGTGTAGATTTTATTTTTAGAAAAGCATTTTTTTTAGAGCAGTGAGAGCACAGAAAACTTCATATTTCTAGTATGTCTGACATTATATATAAATGTTTCTTTTATAAAAATGAAATTATAAAAACTCTCAAAGAGAAATCACAAAAGGTCTAATAGTTTATGGGATGGTAAAACACTAAGAAAAGAAGTACTGGGGCCTTTTTCTCATAAATGTATGTATTATTTTTTAAGTTTACGTATTTACCATGTGCATTTATTTACCACAATAAATATTTTATTCTCATAGGAAATATAAAAGTTCGAAGAAAGTTCATGGGAAAAAGAGTTTATAATTCTGCTGTTTATAAGCTAGTAAACAAAAATCAAAGTAGAGAGAGGACACAAAATTCCCAAGGTACTAAATGTAGTAGAGACTATTAATCATTTCTCAATATCTGATCTCCTTTTCTCAGTTTTATCTGGGCCTGTGACTGCCAGCATAAACACTGTTATTTCCAGATTCTCTTGCAGTTACGTGTAGCCATGTAAATACGTTATGACTAATGGAATATAAGCAGATGTGTTACGTGGCAGCTCATGAATAAAAAGTATATAAATGCCTCTTCTTCCCTACTTATCCTTTCCTCTACACCACATTTAAAATAAAAGTTGTTGCCATCTACAATGATGAAATTGAAAGCAAAAATTCTAGAGAACAGTATATCTAAAAAGTCCATGTAGGAGTCATCTCAATTGCTTGTAAAACAACCTAAGTTCTTTTATTGTGTTGTGTGGTACTGTATTTCATCATAAGTGAAAATAATTTAATTTTGCATTGCTTTTTTTTCTTGCTTGAATTTTAAATGATTTAAATGGGTATATCTGAAGAAACACTAACAATCAGGAAGAGAGCTAGCTAAGCAGGAATAATCAATTACAATATAGGAATTCAAATAGTGCCCTTTATATTCAGATAACAATCCTAACAATAATGAAAAAGACAATTAAAGTCAGACTATTTATCGTATACTGATGTAACTGCTATTTTTCCCCTAAATTAGAAACAAAAATGAAATCAGATTCTGTTGGAGTCCCAACTCAAACCACAAATGAAAGAATCTGTCCCAAATAATATCCTGAGTTACATATTCAATAGTGTTTCTTATTTCCTATTATAAAAGTGGACTTTATTAAGTCTGAGTATACCAAATGTAAATAATTTATTTTAGGTTTTGTGTCCCACTCCAACTCCACCTCTTCTCATACTCAGGACCATGCATTAAAAATAATATTTATATTTTTCTCTCTTTTTGGCAAAATAAAGAAATATATAGACAGGCTTTTTAACAGTCAAGCAAGAGCACTGAGACTTGAAGTGCACACACAAAAAATGAGGAATTAATGTGAGATTGACAAGTTCAAGCTAAATTGGCAATATAACAGTCAAAGCAATTAATCCTGAGTGAGATTACTGTTACACTGAAAAGTCTCACTCATATTTAGTAATATTTGTCTTTAAATTTAATGGATTATACACTAAACCTCTTTTTCAAATAAAACCAAGCCAAATATTGAATCATCAGAAACATGCACAGATGAGACATTTTACTGGAAAGAGAATACAGGGTGTAAATAAATTTGCCTCTGTTTTAGAAAGAACACAAGGTATTTTACAGTATCTTCAGGTCCAGATAACACTCAAAACAGTTCTCTGCAAAGCATCTTTGACTAATCACAATAAATATCTAAATGCTTTCTGGACAAAGATGGCCAAAGGGGGTTGGGGGTGGAATGCTAGTCATGTTTCTTTTTGAGTTTATAATTACTATCAACAAATATTTTTTGAGTCTCCTCTGGGCATGGCAGTATGGTACTAATGATCAGCTCACTGACCGCCATCTAGATGTCCCATGCTAAATTAAGTTCCTCTGATTTATGTTCATTACTTTATTTGTGCCCTGGCTCATCTGTTCTTACAAGCTGCTCTGCTGTGCTCCTACCAGCAAATTATGTGACAGTACCAACCTGGTGCTAATTTACTGAACTCTGGGCTACCAAGAAAACACTTTTCAGTTTATATATAGCCCTGCCCATTATTGTTTTTCTACCTCCCTTTGTCTCTCAGTGAGCACTGCCAAGTCAATAATATATCCAGAGTAATTAAAAAACAAATAAAGCAACTCAACTTTACACTTTTCCATCTGTTGGTCTGTAGTAGTTTACATCCTCTCCACACCCTGGTGAAATCCATAAAACTTCCCCTGAGTTTCTAAATTCAGCTGGCCTAGAACAAAGCAATACTCTTTTACCTAGAAACTCTTTAAAAACTTAAATTTGAATAGGTCACTTACTAATTAAAGAGTCTTCAATGGATCATAAAGATTAAATTAGAAATCCTCCTTTAGTATCTGAATCATCTCTCATTCTCCAGCCTCATTTCCCATCATTCTGTTCTCTGTATCATACACGTACACCATAAAAAATCTGAAGTCCCCAGAATCTACAACACTATGACCCTTCTCAATGCACTTATGGGCTCTAGACCCGTCTTCTGCACTTGGCTCAACTTCTATTAAGCTCTCAAAACCGAGTATTTATCACTCCCCTTATTCAAGCTCTAATGCCAGTTAATGAAACACACCTCTACTTATGTTCCTATAATATCTAGTGACTATAAATCCATAAAATTTATCATACTTTTTCTTAATTATCCATTTACATATCTATCTCTCTGACCAGATTATCTGCTTCATAAAGCCAGGATCAAGGCCTTTGTGTCCCTTCAACTGTAAGCTCCTGAAATAATATGAGCCATGATTCTTTACTTTCATAGCCCAAGAACCTAGCACAATTTGCCTTTCATGTAGTAGATGTTCAATAAAAATATTCAAATGTATGAATACATAAAAGGATGAACAAATATGTGTATACAAGTCAAACTTTTTATTTAGTTCCTTTCTTATTATCTTCCAAGTATATTATAAACATTAATTTCTTCTCCTAATTGCTGTTGTGGTATTTAAGCCCAAGTATAAAGCAAATTTTGTTAGTGGAGACTTTCTTTTATTTAATATTTTTGAGGCCATAAACAGCTAATATTCAGCAATTTCCACTTAAGATAATCTTCCTCTACTGAGCTCAGACAACCCAAATAGAAATCAATGAATTATCTAAAATATCCACTTCTCTGTGCCAAAAACTCTAATGATGTTTTTTATTAAAACCATGCTATTCTACTCTATCTACTGTGCAGGAGATTCATTATATAAAATTTTTCTGTATCTTACAGAAATATTATATTTTCAACTTTTGGGAATAACCTTGTGAAAAGTTCATGAAGAAATAAAACAGCAATCCATTTTCCATTACAGAGAACTATTCAGTGTTGTTCAATTGGATCAAAATAAGGGAAGACTGAAAAAAAACACTAATATAATCCTACTAGCTATGTTAAGATAATTTAAAAGAAAATCAATTATTTGACATCTGAGTTTTCATATTTAATGTGGTGTATATCTATCTGTAAAATAAACACAAAACATATAATGTCACAATCAAAATATCATATGATCTTTTATAAATATCCTTCTTGGATAAACACAGTATGAAGTGAAACTACTGTGACCAGTTTAATTGAATAAATTACTTATTTGTCTTTTCCATATGTAATGCTTTCAAACATTAAGTATCATCTATTATAACAATCTTGTCATTTAGAAATTACTTGTGTTTTCTTATTGGCAAAACATAATGAATATCATTGTATATCCTTCTGTTTTTCACTCATTAAACAAATTTCATTGAAATCTATTTTTTTCTTAAAAAGAAAAACACCTCAATCATTACAAGCCATTAAATATGTGTTATTTCAAAATAAGAAACTGAAGGACCCATGGAAAGAAAGATTCATCTTTCTACCTTTAGAGATTTATATGATTTTATCAAAATTAATCAGTTCCTTCAAAAATCCTTAAAAAAAAACTTATAAACAAGAAACACCACATGCTGAGTTGAAACAATTCACAGTTTGTTCAATTATCATGATAAATTAAGAGTTCCTTTTAAAGGCTGAGGTAAATTAATTTTCTAATTTTAAAGCAAAGTTTAAAATCACAACATTAACTTCATCTTGAAGTTGAAGTAGATACTTAGAATCATAAGTTTATTTCTGCAAACACATTTAAAAATTTCTGGACAGAGAAAGGCTGTTAGAAGCAATAAAACGTATGTTTGTGGTTTTTAATAAATATAACTATGAGAGAGATTTGCTGAAATATTTATTCTCACTAATATTTAATCACTAACACTCCAGGCCTTACTCTCTGTTTCTTCAGTTGCCTCTAGGTTTACACTGTGCTCAGTGTCTTATTATTACCTTCTTTTCTTCATTAAAACTGATGCTTCAGGGAAATACCACCCAAAGACTTGAAGTGGACATTTCCTACTTCCTGTTCTGCCTAGCATCTTTTACTTTCAGAAACTGACTTCCAAAGGACTGGGTGGGGGGATGGCAACAGCCTAACATTTGGTTCTGATTCCATCTTTATAAAGGTGAACACAAGGCTCATGCAGGGTACTTAGAGTACTCAATCCCAATTCTTCTGAAACGGTGATTAGTTTACAACAGACACATGACCCAAACTGGCCAAAGTCGGCTTTCAGGGACTGATACAAACTTGCAAAGAGAGAGAGGGAGGAAGCGGTGGGGAGGGAAGGAGGGAGGGAAAGAGGCAGGGAGAGGGAGAGAGGGAGGGACTTTTCCTCATTTTCATTTTGGAAGGGGCAATCCTGTAGATATAGAAAATCTGAAACTATCAGAATCCATCATTGCCTACCATGGTCAAAGATCATCTAAGAATAAAGCCACGTTAGGAAAAAGAGGAGCTAAAAGTTGACAAGAAAGAGACATAAAGATAATGGTATTATTTGAATCCTTATATCCAATTATGTCTAAAGCTAGATTCACCATGGATTTTTCATATATCTAAACCAATAAATCCCTTCTTATGCAGTGGTATAATAAAAATAAATATATTTGGTCTTGGTCCCTGGAACCTGGCACAAGAACTTCAAAAACTCTTGGAATTTCAAAACCCTGAGTGATCTGTATTTCTTTTGTTATTCATATTTAGCCTCTTTCAACCAAATTTGAGTTTATACTAACAAGATGACTAATGGTGGGCCCTTAAAAAGTCTCAAGGGAGGGGCTGGCCAAACGATTAGAGGGTTGGAACTTTCAGTCACACCCCACAACCTTTAGAGGTCAGGGAAGCATCAATTTACTCAATCATCATTTACTCAATCTTGCCTAAGTACTGGAGTCTCAACAAAAACTCCTGAACAACAAGATTCAGGATGCTTTGGGATTGGTGATTACATCAGTGTCTGGAGGGTGGAATGTCAGGAGAGGGCATGGAGGCTCTTCCTCTTTCTCCCTCCAACGTCCCCTTATAGTGTGCTCTCTTTCTTGCCTCATCCAAGCCAGGACTACCTTACTACTTCCGCTATAAAGCACATCATTTGAAAAGTATTTGATGTGTTTGAATATTGTATACCAACCATACGTCTTCTGCACAGAACACAACTCCCAATATCCCTGGGAGCACTATTATTTTGTTATGTTTTTGTTTTTGTTTTAACAGATTTTTCCATATTAAAAAGGAAAAACAGTATGATCAATCATAAGAAGCAGACCTGCCTACCTTTGCAGCTGCATGACAAAAATATCTCTGTGTATGTATTTTATGTGTACCTACCCAGTAAGGAAAGAATTTACCACAGGCAATCCTGTTCAGTCTACTTCTCATTTTTCTCAAGGTGATTTGTTACTTAGCCTCTGCTTTGATAGCCTTTTCCTTTATCCACCTTAGTTGACTGGTGTTTTCCAGATTATTTTTCACATCTGATGACTGAATGATTAAATTCTTTCTGAAAATTTTTTTGTTACTTCAACTCTATATCTACATGATAAAACTTCTTTATTTAACTGAAGAATTAAAACATCTAGGGCTTTTTTCCTTTCCACAGGTGGGGCAATCTGCTTATTCATTTTGAGTTTGAGCAGGAATACTTTAGAGTTCCTAAGGAGAGGCAGGAGGCATAAGAATGGATGCTCGCTCCCCAGACAGTCCTTTGCCTTCTCTCCTTCTGAATAACTATTCAAGAATTTAACCCATTAGTACAGTCAGAATTCAAATCCTGTATGTCAGTGGATTTGAGAACAGCTTAAATTTGTAGTCTCCCTCTCCCTCCCTCTCTCTCTCTCTCTCTCTCTCTCACACACACACACACACACACACACACACACACACATATGCAGAGAGAGGAAAGGAGAGGGATTAAAATTTTCCCTGTGACATATGTCTTCCATTTGCCTGCCTAGATCCACACTCCACACTCTACCCTTCCTCTGTTTCTGTCCTGAGACACTGACTTACACAATGGCCTCTCTTGTTCTGACTCTTACTTTAGTTAGATAACTGCAGGGCCCTTTCAGGAAACGAGAGGAGGAGAGGAGAGAGAAATCAGAATCTCTCTTCCTTTCGGGACACATCAAGCTGGCTAGGTCTCACCTTTGAAGGAGATTTCTCTAGACTGTTCTTTTCTAATCTTGGAAATCATTATCTCCATATTCACTGTCTTTCATTTTGAGGCTGAAGGATGATAACACTTCTTTGTTACCAACCATGGGATAATACGATGTCCATAATGATTTTCCAACATGCTGCCCACTTCTTTGTTAATAGTCTCACAAATACAGAGAATAAACTATTGATTACCATCGAGGAGGAAGAAGAAGGGAGGGGAAAGGGGGAGCGGAAAGTTAGAGGTAGAGGATTAAGAGGTACAAACTACTATACATGAAATAAATAAGTTATAAGGGTATATTAAACAGCACAAGGAATATAGCCAACATTTTATAATAACTATAAATAGAGTATAAACTTTAAAAATTGTGAAGCACTATGTTGTACACCTGACATTCATATAACATTGTACATCAACTATACCTCAATTTACAAAGTTGAAAAGAAAAAAGAAAAGTTACTGTAGATATCAGTCCTTATAAAGGCTCTACATATCTACCAAATGATGTCATTTAGCTCTAGCTCTGAATACTTAAGAAAATCACCTAACATAATCCTTACAAACATAAAAATAACAGTAGACAGAATTTAACATGGACTTAGTTATAAGCACATGCCTTGATAATTGCAAGGGTTGGTCAAGTCTTTAAAAAATACTTAAAGAAATTTTTTTAAGAAATGTATTAAGTTATTACATTGTGTAAATTATGAATAGCAAATGGATACTTCAGACATGCACTAAAATGTCCAGTGCCAGCACCAAATCAAAACTGCTGCAATATCTTAACTTAAACAGATGTAAAGCTGTGCTCTAGGAAAATCATGTTCAATGACTCAAGTCTCTTTGGTGATGGCAAAATTCTGATGTCAAACATTTACATGAGAACTTTGAATAAAACATCCTTAAATCATGAGAGTAGAAATAAAGTACCATTTCTTAATGAATGGATTTTATAAAATATGCTAATTTAAATGTCTCATTAAAGTGATAAATACTGCAAGATAATATCTAACCATGCCAAGAATATCTTTAAAAGTTTAACTGTTAAAATCTTGAAGACAGTTAAAAAATATTTTCTTTTGGAAAAATGAAGCTTAATTTACAACTGGCTCACTTTATAGTGAGGTATATGCAGTCCTTCTCATCCCCAAATACACTTTCTTAATGAATTTTAGATTCACTGACTAGGGACAGGATTAGGGTTAGAGGTTAGGGTTATGGTTAGCGTTTGGGTTAGGAGTTAGATTTAGGGGTTAGGGGATAGGATTAAGGCGAATGTAAAAAATTAGACGCCTTTACAAGACCACTGTCACTGCCCACTTCCTGCCTCAGCTCTGGAGTTTCTCCCCTGATGACTGACTCTCCATGTTTTACTGTCTCCAATGTTAATCTGCATCCTTTATTCATGTTCTCAAGACTCCTGGCTAATTACTTCTTTAAAAGATCTATTGCACTTATTTTAGTTAATTCTGAGCTCTTCTTTTCTCTGAAATCCAAATCCAATACTTATATTTAATTTTGTAATGAGTCTTCTGAGAAAGAGAGCTGTAAGTGTTTACTTTTCATGAATCATTTTCACTAGGCTTATTAAATTGTAAGATGTGGTAAATAGTGTCACATTTGAAGTTATGTTTGTGCCCCTGTGGGTAAGCAGATTGATAGCAGGGAGGGGACTAGCTTAGTAAATTAGTTGATAAAATAACAGCCCCAATTTCTTTCTCTCAGTGTCACAGCAATATCAGAGCAATGTCCAAAATTCTTAATTATCTTGTGCCACAGCATTTGACATTTTTCCAACCTTAAAATAGGTTAATAAAACCTTAAAATAGGCTTAATAAAATAATTTATTGAAACATAAAACTGTCCAACTAAGAAATCTAATTCTTCTTACCACTGGAAAAAGAAATACTAAAAATGCTTCTCCTGCTATTTTTCATATGTATTACAAATGTATTTAAAGAACATAAAAATTGAATGTTGAATATATTTGCCATAACGCCTGAGGTTGTAACTCAAAGTAATCTTCAGTGAATTACAGAAAGTTTCAAATATAGCAGGAAATCAAGAGGAAGAGTTTGGTGTGTTTAGTCTAACATTTCAGCCTTATTCCCAGATTTCCAAATGCAGGATTTAAGACAGAAAGGCATGTAGGGAATTTTAGAAAGGGTGGGGGGTGACATTAGAAAATTAACTAGCTGAGAAGACACCACTCACATTTCAGAAAATGCTAACCTCAGCAACAAAATAAACTCATTCAAGATGAAAACACATTACAAAAAATGTAGAGTTAGCTAGAAAATCACCAGACATTTTCAGCAAAATGAAAATGTATAATCAAGGTTGAACTTTTGATATTAAAAGGAAGAGGAATACAAAAAAGTGTCTAAAGATAGTTCAACAAATTTCTCAGAGTGTGGCTTTTAAAGTGCTTCTAATTCATATCTAATGGAGAATGACAAGAGTAGTGCCTGGGAAAAGCAACGGCATGACCTTACAGGACAGCTTTGCACTTTGCTCCTGATGATCAGTAAACTGAAAACAGAACAGTCAGATACTAGTAAAACAAAACAAAAACGGTAGAGAGAGTAAACAAATAATGACAAAATTGATACCAAATGTATCTTCAAATCCTTCCAACTATACAAACAAAAATAATTATAGTAAAAGTAAATATTAGCACTTGATACTGAAAAACAGTGGAATGGTAGAATCATGACACATTTACTTTTTTTCAGTTTCAAGTGGATTCCTGAACATCTGCATATAAAAATATTTCAGATTTAGCGACAGTGACTTTGCTGTTACATGCCTTCTCCCCTGCACGTAGTCACACGACATAAATACACAAAACGTGTTTATTACTGCGTGGACTTCCCTGCCAGCATTTTTTTTTCTAAGTCATTTTCCACAAAATGTTCTAAGATACAGATATATCTTAAATTGTATCATTTTAGAGGAGGTAATACTCTCTTTTTAGATTGGCAATTTATAACAAAATTGATCTGCACTTCATTAAAGCATTTAATAATGAGAAGATAAGTAGGAAAAAATAGGTTACACTAGAAAAGTAGAGATATTAGAATAATTATCATGCAAATTATTTTCATAACAATGAAGCCCATAACAGTTCCCTTTCTTCTATGGTTGTAATAAGGATGAAATGAGATAATGGCTGAAAGCACTCAGAAAAGCACCTGCACTTAGTAAGTGCTCAATAAGAGTTAGCTATTACTGTTTTCATTAATGATATTTTTAGTCCTGTATTTATAGCACATCTTAGGCTAGCTTCATCTATGTGTAGTGCTTGAATGTTTTCATAATTCATGTATTCAGACATACAGTGAATACCTGTGGATTACTAGGCACTGTACTGGGGACTAGTAGAGTTTCTTACAGTTTATATAAGAAGATAGTAACAGTTTATGTACAGAAGATAAAGAAACATACAAATAAAGACAATCAAGTGTAGTAAGCGTTGTAATCGAGGAAGGCCAGGGGACCATGGAAGCTCATAAAAGAAAGCCATCCAAATGGGATGGGGATGAGGGCAGCTGTGGAAAGGGAGAGTACACCAGGCAGAGAAGGCTTTGCAGAGCAAGTAAAACTCAGCCATACGCAATGTGACTAACACAGTCCCTCTCAAAGTCTTCACCATCCCATTTGCGTCTAGAGCCCTGATATCATTAGACTCAGATAAGTGAGCATTCAGCTGGAGTAGATACAGTCAGAGTTCCTGCACAAACACAGATACCCATCAGACACCTGGGTAGAGAAATAAATTGACTAGAAAGGAGAGACAAGGACAATTGAAGCTGTTTTGTCCACTTCAGTTTCTTTTGGCAATGCTATGTGCTTATTTTTTTTTAATGGCTGTCTAGACATAAATGTGATAAAGTTGATTAAAAGAATTCAATGAACTTTTCAGTGCTTTTATTTTAAAAGCTAACAATATTGAGACCTATTAAGAGTAGATGACAAGAGCAAGGCTTTGATGTGTAGAAAAGGAATGTTCTTGAAGGTTTCATAGAGAAAAAAAAATCCCGAAAAAGTCCCATAAAGAGTCTTCTTTACCCACTAATGGAGTTATGCTTCAACAGGAAAAAAAAAAGTTCTCAATTTATAAAACAATTTCATACTCATGAATTTTTAAAGGCACATTGAAATGATATTTGATATTATAGTAAAATGTTGAAAATTAACCCTATTTCTTTGATTCAGATGCCATTATAGCTTATGGAAGAAAACTTTTTTACATCAAAGTTTTTTTTTTTAATATATCAATTGTTATGCTTCCTTGTATTGGGCCCACATTAGTTGTTCTGAATGCTGTCTTATAGCATATACCCTATTAGAAAACTTCCCCAAATGCCACATAATATATACAAACACATGAAATTGATCACACTAGCAATTTTGATGATCTCATAAGACAATGATGACATCAATGACACTCACATGGTCCAAATTTTTCATAAACTTGCAAACTTTTTCATTCTACTTCAAACAATGAAACAGTCTTCATATTATATCTTTGACTACTGATTTCTATTTTTGTATTGCACTGCTGCTATCATAAGTGTCAAATATCCTTTGCTCAGTTTTAAGGCATTAGAACATGACAGAGGACTCAGATTTCTGGGTTGATTCTATGCCCCTCATCCTCTTGTTCCCACTGATGGTGCCTTCACTTTCTCCAGTTCTCTATCAATCTCTCACTATTGACTGTGTCTTATTCACCCTTTCCTTTTAAATAGAGAGAGGACAATTTATTCCTATTAACCTACAAACTTTTGAGGAAGTGTAGAGTAAAAACAGTATTTGTCATGCAATATGAAGATATAGGTTCTGTAATGTGTGAATTAACTATTCATAGATAACCCTAAAAGAAATTACTTAACGCTTTTAGCCATATATTCCTCATCTATAAAGCTACTGTCTCACAAGGTTGAATAAAGGGTAATTTAAAAAATATATGTAAAAGTGCATGGTAAACATTTAAAGGTCAGATAAGTAGATTATGTTGTTTGTAATACTTCTGGTAGTTACTGTAATATGGTGGCAGAGTTTTGAAATACGATTATTGCATTTCTTTCCTGCATCTCCTAATCCACCTATGTCTCCTCTTCATCCTACCCCACTGTCCTAAGTTCGGTAGTAGTTAGGCTGTTCAGCATCATGATACAGGGAAAATATGTATGTTCAAACATAGGAAATGAAGTTTTCCTGGTTTTCAGATTTTAAAAGCCCAGATCTTAGGAAGTAAAAATTTGGACCTAAACAAAAGATTTGGTAAGAAACATGATGAGGGTGAGTTGGGGAGTTAGGACACATTCACATTCACATTCAAAATGCTGTCCCACTGACTCAGTGTAAAAGCCAAGTCCATGAGCTAACTTACCAGGCCCTGTGCAACCAGGTCCAGCTACCCATCTGATTTCATCTACTCCTCTCCATGTCTTCCTTCCTTTCTTTCCCTACCTCAGTCTGTTCCACGCACACCAGACACCTTGCTTGTTCTTAGGGATACAAGTATATGCCTGCCTGAAGTGCTTTGCACTGGTCTTATTCTTCACACATGACCCTCTTCCCTCAAAATTCTCATTTCTGCTCCCTTGCTGCCTTCAGTCTGTCCAAATGTCATCATCTCAGTTAGGCCCTGCCATGACTACTTCATCTAAAAACAGCAACCGCCCCACCTCCAGCCATGTCCCAACCTCATTTCCTCTGCTTTCTTCAACTTACTAATCACCTTCAAATATAACTATCTTGTTCTCTTATTTTGCCATGCTGTTGTTTGACTTCTCCCACTAGAAAATATATTGTATAAGGATAAGGATTTTATCTCTTTGGCTTCATCTTCCACTTCACAGAAGCACCTGAAACAGAGCTTGTCCTACAGTACGTGCCTAATAATTACTTCATAAGTTCATAAATAAGGATGAAGCACAATCTACTTATAATATTATTTTATTAATATTGTTTTAAAATTACATCTTGTGAATTTAAGCCTCTCTTCCCTTCTTAAATTCACCCTTGGCATGTTTTAATAAATGCTTTCAAATCTCTTTTCAGGTGATTTTAATCTTTGTGTTTAAATCACTTTCACTCTCAAGCTGCTGTGTTGTGCTATTCATTGTATGAATTCCTGTGCCTGAGTTTGTGAGAATAAGGCTTGCAGAATATGCCACCAAATACAAGAGAAGGTGTGAATTCCTTTTATAGCAGGATCAATAACCATCTGAATTGGACAGATTAAATTAGCCACAGGCTGGTTTGGAAGCAGGAGGAGAGATGGACAGCTTCTGAGAGTCGCTTGTAGTTCTACACAAAGTGTTTGTTAAAGTTTCAATGAGAAAAAAAGCACTAAAATGCAAAGGTAAACATTCTGCTGTAAAGTGATAGAGACAAATGGCCTTTTACTGCACAAACCTTTTCAGAGATGGTATAGATCATCTGCATTATGTTTTTGTGTTGCCTGTGAAAGCAATGTGTGGAGAAAGGCACTACTTGAAATTCAATTCCAATATCATGTTGGCTGAAAAGCTGTGCTTCTTAGTAAATCCAACCAAATACACTGACATTTTCAGAGTGCATCTGATATATTTCAATAATTAATTCTTAAGTCAAGAAAGAGTCAAGAAATCAGATGAAGAAGCACAGTAGGCTGAAAATTGCCAGTGGGAAGAAAAAAAAAATCAGCCACAGAGAGAACCTTTTCAAGCTGAAAAGAGGTCAGTGGGATACTACTGGGAACAGGGATAAAGCTTCAGGGGTTTTTATTATTATTTACATAAACCACCCAGAGAGTAATGTGAGCTGCCCTGGCCATAACTTTGCAGAAATTGGTAGGCTCAGAAAAGAAAAATGCAATTGCATCGTAGAAAGAACTAAATCAATGAAGTACATACATAACAAGCCGTTGGAGGAGAAACATCTCACACAAAAATGCATTATCTTTTAAAGAAAACAGATGGTGGAAGGATGGTGCTGCATATGAACTTGAGAACGGATCCAATAAGCCCCTGCCACAAAGTTGTATCTGTTTTCTGTAGGGGGCCTTTATCTTTCGTTGGGAAATGCCATAGCATTGCCAATTGAAACACTGGACTTATATTCGTAGCTGAGTATTTTTAAATATGGGAAAGATAAATTTCAGATCTGTTTTGCAAACATATTCTTCATGATATCCCAGGTTATGTATTTTTATTTCTGCTCCTAAGTATTCTCAGATATTATCAATAAAAAATGCAATGAAGTATAATTTATATTACTGATAGTTAATTTAAAAATACCAATTCAACTTATTTTATCATCTATTTCTTAAAGGTTTATCATGGAGAGGCAGATATACTCGGATCATTATATTCAGTGACCTATTGAGATTATTTATTTTTGCCTATTTTTTTTAAAGTATAGTTGATTTACAATGTTGTGTTGGTTTCTGGTGTACAGCACAGTAATTCAGTCATACATTTATATATACATATTATTTCTCATTATATGTATTACAAGATATTGAATATTGTTCCCTGTGCTGTACTGTAGGACATTGTTACTAATCTATTTTATATATAGTACTTTGTATCTGCTAATCCCAAACTCCTAATTTATACCCCCCTTTCTGCTTCATTAACCATAGTTTGTTTTCATATCTGTGAGTCTGTTTCTGTTTTGTTCATTTGTGTCATATTTTGATTCCATGTATTGGTGATATGTGATATTTAGCTTTGTCCATCTGATTTATTTCACTTAGCATGATGAGCATTATTTCTTTATAGTGGCTCTTAATACAAGGTCTCAGGAAAGGTTAACGCATGGAGAAAGATATATATACATAGCATTTACAGTTTGCTTTATCAAGTGAAATTCACCTGCTGAAAGTAAAAGCAACCTTTACAGTCAAATGCCCACAACTTGGCATAGGAGCCACTAGGTGACACTATCATAATGCTAGTTCTGATCAATAATCCTAAACCTCTAACAGGGAAAGTAAAATAACAATACACTTATTTTAAGATTCTTGAAATGTCAGTGTGTGCTCTTGCATTCTATAATCTGGTAATAGGAAATGAGGGCGCGTTAGATACTCCTAGACAAAGCCCTTTGTAACCCTAGCTGCTACACCTGTGCTTAACACATAATAGGTAGTCAACTTACTGGAAAAACATATATCTTATATCCCTCAACAACTTTTAAGGAAGTAGTAATTTGTAAAAAGAAGTGTTTTGAATTTAGAAATTCACTACATGATTCCTTATAATTCAAACGACTTGTGAAATAGTAATTTCCAATTGTCTCTGTGAGCTCCAGGATAACTTTGGCAAGAAAGTAAATTATATATGCTTTAGTTCCAATTTTACTTCTAAGTAAGTGAAAGAGTAAAATATAAACTCAAATGGATGGAGTAACAAGTACGTTAGATTTTTAAATCTCAGCTTAAATAATAAAAGGTGGTTGTGGCATAGGTAGGAAATTTTCCATATGTGAGATAATCTGTTATGTGGCAACCAAATTATAAAAGTTACTCTTTTTTTCCCTTTGGCAAAAATAAATTATATAAAACAGGAAGGAGTAAGTTTACACTAATGCACTTACCAATTATATGGAGAAATTTCAAAAATATAAACAGGGCAGCTACGGCTGAAATTAATGTCCTTATACAGAAATAGAAGATTGTATCTAAACATCTTAGATGTTCAGCTCAACTGCTTGAAGAATTTCAACTTGTCTTTGCCTATGGCTCTATTAATTCCTATAACAGAAAAGAACAAAGCTCATGGCATGATTCTATTAAATTTAACTAAGTGATACTAGGTATCTCAGTCGTAGCTATGTGAGAGGCACATAGAAACAAAAAGGGTTCTGTCCATTTGCAGAAAAGGGAAAAACTCTTGCCCCGGACAAGAATTATTGATGCCTATTTGGACTATTCTGGAAAAAGCTGCTAGAGCAGGTGGGAACAGAATTGAGCTCTGAATGGGGAGAATGATTTAAAAGTGAACATACATATTAATATCAGATATGAGGAATTCATTCAAGCTGGTGAACTGCAGAGTTGCTTAAGAAAAGAAGGAAGTTGGCTCCAAGTGTTTCATGGCAGGATTGTGGGGCAAATTTCTTGTATAGGAAAAGAACAATTAATGGAAGAGAGCCAGCTGACTGAGGGATTTGAATTTCTTAAATATGGATGTGAACTGTTTTGGTAATTTGAAAAAAAGTAGGAATACGGTGGTAAATGGCTATACTGATACAAGAAGAAATTAGGGTCTCATATTCCACATAATCGCAAGAAGGAAAAAGAGGAGGGAGAAAACAAAAATGAAGACAGAATAAAAAGACAGTGGAACCGGTAATGATAATGAAAGTACCAAGGTGGAACGAAACTTATGGTCTCTCAAATAAGAAACCTGAAGAATAGTCACTGAAGACTGAAAAAATGGTTACTTAAGCAAACTTTTAGAATTAGTGTGGGAAAGTGTGAGTTACTTGGTCTCCATGATGTCTGGAAGAGGTCAATATACCTGATCTCTTACTGAAGCTATTGGATCAAATACTATTACAGCTCCCATTGGGACAAGGCATGCAAACAGGGAATACTGTTTACCTACTGGAAGAGTAAAACTTTTTTTAAGTTAAAGTGAGTAGGAACAGCACACTCTATACACAGACAACAGATTTTCCAAGGTAAAACCACCTGATTAAGTAAGTCTATTTGCAAGAGTAAGAATTGAATGTTTTCATCTCATATCAGAGATCACATTTGCCCTTTGCATATGACTCTCAATAACTGAAATAAACAAATAATAGTTTTGAATGAAGATCTGGATGTCACATGTCATGAGGTTTAATAAGAAGAATTCACATTTTTAAAATTTTATTTTCTCACATACCTCTTTTTTTAAATTGCCAGTTGTCTCACGAGATACTTATGTTTTAATTTATATTTAGGGAATTATTACATTTTATCTATTTACAGTGTTTCCTCACCTGTAACTATAAATGCTTTGATATTTAAAATTAAAGTAGTTTCATTATCTTTCAGAGTAAGAGCACTCACTCTCTTACACTGCATTCCCCACAGTAAATGCAACTTACATTTTATATGTTTTTTTATTGATTTATTGTCATCTTATTCATTTTCCAGCCACTTTACTTCCCCATAAATTACATCTTTTCTCTTTATCAATTATATATCGTTAATTTTGGATCTGTCATTTATATTTGTATGAACTACTGATTAAGCTGAGGCAATTAGATAATTTTTCAAGGAAAGCAAATCCTGTCTAATTTGTTTAAACATGAGTGATAACATAAAATATATCTTAGTGTAGTCATTTCTCTACCAGTTCCAGAAGTGATAATATGATTGACATCTTAAAACTTACTGCCCATATTTCAATCTATTTTAAGATGACAGTCTCTTTTAAGATTACTGAGAACTTTCCAAAAACAAAAGCAGCCTGATTTTATTCCCCCCAAATTTGTTTTGTATGTAAATCAGTACTAGTCAAAGTTTAATAGTAGAATATATAGACTGATAATGCAATCTTCCATTCCATTATGCTATGTGGAAGTCAATGATAAATGAGATAATCTAGGACAAAATTGTGATGTTAATTTTCTTGGGGAAAGTTTTTGCAAAAAGCATTATGCAGTCTTTTTTTTTTTAAAGTCCTGAAGACATATTCATTTCTACAGCTACATAGAGTTTATTTTGAATCACTGATACTGATATGGTTGCCAAGATTAAGATTTGATTTCAAAATATAAAATATACTATCACTATTTTTGACTAGTGACTTACACATAAATTTGACAAATATTCTGGAAATGAATAGATGGATAATTCTATGCGAATGAATTACTATGCCACTAAATGCATTTCTAGTTGCTACATTTTAAAACAGAATAATTGCAGTTGATAAGAAATGCCTTATTTCAGCCTATCTGTTACTAGACTGTGAGTAAATGGGTTTTCTTTTGTTTTATTCTAAGAAATCTCCTAAAAATGACTAGGACTTTTTAAAACTTGGCTTCTCTCAACTTGTCTGCTAAAAAAAAATAAAAAACAAAAGGAAAAAAAAAGACATGGGGTGAATTATGATGACTGAAATAGCTATAAAAGAAATACTTATTAAACACATATTTAGCTCTAATAAATATGGAGTCAAACTATCATGCTGAAATGACCTCTTGACCATGACAGATGTATTAAATAACATTTATGTGTAAAAAATACCAAAGATTTTGTTAACACTTCCCAAAAGGCTTATAAGTAGTCTTAAAATCTATCTTTAGCTATATTGCTGTATCTCACCTAAGTCTAAATTTATCCCCCAGTTTTATAAGAAAGAAAATATTTCACGCATGAAGAGTAACTTTTATTTGCAAATAAGCAAATACCCAGTTTTCAATGAGTCAAACATCAGATTACATAAAAATGTCTATCTCAATTTTTAGGGGAAGCTGTATCCTGATATACACGGATTTAGCTTCCTGTTTCCCAGTTTCCATTTGAAATATGCTATCACAAACTAGTTTGCCTGCCATTGTGAATATATATTACTGGGATTTCTAAACTCTGGTTAGGCAGCTGAGAGATTTGACCATCTTTCCCAAGATGACTTTTGGATGAGTTGGAAGACAATTACTTTATGAGCTATTATGTGGCTTTTCAAGCCAAACAGTATTCCTGCCTTGTGTCTAGACAGCATGCTTACTGAGTGAACCCAATGCCTATTGGATGATTATCCCATTTTGGAGAAAACAGATTACATGTTATGAATTTGGAATCTTACTCTGCCAGGAGGCGGTTTTTATTTGGCCAGGATGGGAAAACACCTAAGCAGTGAGTTAAATTAATGACCTTTTTGAAGATTATGCCACACACATTATTACTGCTTTGGTGTCACTCAAATAATGCTATACTGAATTATAGCCAGGAATCTAATGCATAAGTAACTTTTAATCTGCTGTGTTCAAAAAAAAATTAGAATATACAATTAAGATTTGTAATTTTTATTACTTTTAGCATATTATTCCTGACAAGTTTTTTTTAAATGTAGTTTTCTTCCCCCTGATTTATTTAGACATGGAACTTTTCAATTATTTCAATTAGAAGAATCAATAATATAGGTAAGAAGTATTTTTGGGAAAGAAGATGGAATCTAATATTCTTCTGATAATACAATTTATAATTCTTTCCTTCACTTTCACTTCTGTTCCACAGTACAACATAAATGTACTTTTCTGTGGGTTGACATATTGACAAGATCAGGACTATCATTCTAGGTTTCTGCCTTCAGATCTGCAGTGTTGATGACAATGAAGAGGAATGGAGAATAATAAAGTATTTTAAATGTTTCATAAATATTTAGAGGTGCTTATTTAATTCATGGTTCAGTTTTGGTTTTTTTCCTGCTAAATGTTTCAACTGTATTTTTGAACAGATATCTATTCTCTCAAATCTGTCTATTTCTCCCTGATGTTACTACTAAACACTCTAGGCCAACATTTCTCAACATTTCTCCAGGGACTGCTGCAATTTTCCAGACAATTCAACTTGTCTCTTTGTCATCTACAGTAATCTCTTCTAATTTGTTCTTTATGAATATCCAGTAATCTCAAAGTATAAACATGAGAATATTTTACCATCCCCACCCCTATTCCATTTTAAAATCTTTAAATGGTTTTCCATTGTTTTTAGAATAGGAAAAACAAACAAACAAACTCCTCTATACGAGAAACTTCAAGCCACTGTGTAGGACATTACATATAGAAGACTCCATCAAAAAACTGTTAGAACTAATTAACAATTTTAGTAAAGTTGCAATGCACAAAATCAATATACAAAAATCAGTTGAGTTTCTACATACCAACAAACTATCAGAAAGAGAAAGTAAGAAAACAATTCAATTTATAACTGCATCAAAAATAATAAAATACCTAGGGATAAATAGATCAAGGAGGTGAAAGATCTGTATACTGAAAACTATTAAGACATTGATGGAGAAAGGTGAAGAAACAAGTGGAAAGATATTCTGTGTTCGTGGATTGAAAGAACTGATATTGTTAAAATGTCCATATTACCTAAAGCAACTTATAGTTTCAATACAATCCCTCTCAAAATTCCAGTGTCATTTTTCACACAAATAGAACAAACAATCCTAAAATTTGTATAGAACCACAAAATAACTTGAATAGCCAAATCTATTTTGAGAAAGAAGAACAAAGCTGGAAGCATCATGCTTTCTGATTTCAAACTATATTACAATGCTATCATAATGAAAATAGTATGGTGTTGGCATAAAGGTAGATGCATAAGAGAATGGAAAAGAATGGAGTCCTCATAAATAAACTCATGTATATGTAATCAATTAATTTTTGACAAAGGAGCCAAGAATATACAATGGGAAAAAGAAAGTCTCTTCAATAAATGGTGTTGGGAAACTTGGACAGCCACATGCAAAAGAATGAAGCTGGACCCCTATCTTACACCATACACAAAAACCAACTCAAAACAGATTAAATACTTAAATATAAGACCTGAAACTATAAAACTCCTAGAACAAAATATAGGGAGTAAGCTTCTTGACATTGGTCTTGAAAGATACTTTGGATTTGATATCCATTCTCAATTGACCTTGGCTCCCACTGATTCCTCCACAAGGACTATAATAGGCTTTCTTTCTGTTACCATTACCTTGACTTAGGAAGTTCTTTCCTCACTTCTTTGTATACTTAGTTCTGCCTAGTTCTTCAGCTCTCCTCTGATCATCACTTCCTTCAGGAAGTCTTCCCCAGAGCCTTATTTTACTACAGTATATGTCCCTGCAATCAGATATTATTACACCATTGTACCTTTGTTTCACAGTGGCAGATTTACATTCCTTTAGGTGCATAGTTGATTAATCTCTGCATTTTATACTAAATGACAATTACCAAGGTTCCCAATGACTGCCACTGCTAAATCCAATGGTAAGTTTCTAGTTCTCTTGACCAAGAACACTTAACTCAGTTGAACACCATTTGCTTTTTGAAAACATTTTTTTCACTTATCTTTTTTCCTTCTTCTCTGATTCCTTTGCATGTATCTCATCATCAGTGTGATTTCTTTAAGGGTTGCATACTGGAAAACTCAGTCCTAAGATTTTTGTTTTCTACTCTAACTATACTCATGTCTTAGATGAGTTCATCGAATTTTATAGCTTTACTTATTATTCATACAAAAAATGTTCACATCTTTTATCTACAGTGTAGAACTCTCTCCTGAATTTCATATTCATATAGCCAATTTCTTCTTGTCATCTTCACTTTGATGCTTAATAGGTATTTCCAACTTCACTGAGTTCCACTGTTCTATCATGTTCCTCCCAAAGTCTTCACCATCTTGTAAATGTACCTATGTCCTTCCAGTTCTTCAGGCAAAAGCAAAATAAATAAAGCATGGAAATCATCCTACACTTCATCCTTTATATCATGCCCCATTTCCAGTCAGCAAATTCTACTAACTTCAAAAGACCATTTCTCATCACCTTCATTGCTATGAGTTAGTTCTGCTCCCATCACCTGTCCCCTGATTATCTTGAAAAAGCTTTCCAAGGGTAATAACTGCAATCTGTTTTCACCAGAGTATCCAGACCGATTCTGTTAAAATTACACCAGCACATGTCTCTCTTCTGCTTAAACTTCCAGTGGCTTTTCATCTCACTTGGAGCAAAACAGAAATCCTTACATGACTTGGGTCCTCATTCCCTCTTTGACTTCCTCTCTTATTTACTCTCCTAAGCTCAGACTTTTCTCACCACCCAGGGCTGTTGAATGTTCCTTCAACAAGCTAGATGCCTTACTAGCTTAAGGCCTTTGCTCTTACTGATTCCTCTTCTTGGAATGTTTCTCCCAGATGTCCACATGGCTTGGTCCCTCAACATTATTCTCTCCTCAAATGTCTCCTTTATCGGATCTCTGTTCAAAATTAAAACTGCCTCCCTTCTATACTCTACCTAAGCATTCCTGTCTGTTTTCTGCTTTATTTTTTCTTCATAACACTTACCACATGAAAACACACTACAGTGTATAACTTAACTGATATATTTGTGATAGTCTCTAGCAATGTTGGATAAAGGGATGAATGAATGAATGGCCCATAAAGTAAAAAAAAAAATAAAGAATATATATAAATATATATTTCCTATTATATCTTAGCAAAGTATAGATATCCAGTAAAACTTTATCAAATTAAGAAACATATTTGCTTTACTCCCTTTCCAAAGATGTTCAATAAGAAAAAGCATAAAAGGAGTATCATTATCACAAGGTCTTTCTATGCACATGGATCACTGACATAGGTAATCAGAGTAATAGCCACATTTATTTATTACTGAGTATCATGTTCCTGGCTCTGTGATAGTGCATTATTTACTAAATTTACATCTGGATACCAGTTAGCTGTTTTAAAAGTGCCTTCATATATTCCTGTGATTGTTGTAACTCTATGTCTAGGTAGTGCTGATATTTTTATCCCTAATTTACTGATATGAAGAGCAAATAAATCGTAGAGGAGATACTAAACCCAGGTACTCTGATAACCTTTAACATTACTTTAACATTACACTCTGCTAGTGATAAATATGCTACATTATGCTGTCAAGTTAAAGGATTTTTTTCCTACTAAAAACATGGAACCATCACTCTATCTGATTTGAAATAAAGAAGTCAAATTTATTTTTAGTGTAATTTAACTGTTGGCCTTATAGCACTTGTGTTGAAATGCTCTTAAATGCCTATTATACATTGATCAGTTTATTTCTCCTTATTATAGACTTTTTTCTATTTAGAAACCTGTAAGAAGCCACAAACCTTGGGATTTTAATTACAGACTCTCTAAAGCCCCACACAGCAGCTGTAGAATAAGCAAATACCAATTTTATTAACATAATGGAATGACATGAACCAACTGAATGAACTGAGTCCCAGTAGATCTTGTCTTTCAGATGAGATGTGTTTAGATAGAGTAAGAAGTATTACAATGATTTATTTATGAAGGAAATGAGGATATAAACTTAAAGTAGCAATGCTTAAGCTAATTTCTAATTGCTCTACAAAGCTGTACCCTGTTTTGGTGGTAAATGAATTAAGTTTATCCACATGTCCACAGGAAAGTGCAAGTCTGTATTTGCATTTCAAGAAGAAAGAACAGACGGGAAAACGAAGCTTCATGAAATCAAATAAAAACAATATTCTTTTAGGTTTACAAATAGAGCATCCAGAATGGTCTTTTCAACCCGACACACACTAGTCTGTACTTTGCAACACGAAGAGGGACAGTTACACAACCGTAAGTACTGAGATGCTCCACAGAGCAAATACAGTCAAAACCCCAATACAGTGAGAAGTAAAAAACAGAAACTAGGTCAAATGAAGCTGCAGTTTAAAAACAAGTAAAATTACATACATTTTGACCCACTGAATCATCTCACAATAAAATTTTCATGAACACACTTTTTAACCCTGTTACACTCTTCTGAGTTCAACATGTTACATTAGTTACGCCTAAAGCTTTTCTAGAACATTACTCATCTTATTGAAAACTAATTATCTCCTTGCTTTCTCAAAAAAAAGTAAGTGAGGTTAACATAAGGTGAATGAATGAGAAACCCAGAAGGAAAAGAATAAAAAAACAATGAGAAACAAGTCTATTGGGATAATATTTTCTTTACCAATATACCTAGCAAGGGAGGTCCAATTTATTTGTTCCTGATAACATCACCATTCTACTTTACTCACATTCCCAGCCCTATTCCTACCTGGGTGGATGGGACCTAGGTAAATGCACTTCAAGAAATGAAAAAGATTAGGTCAACTGCAATGTTGATTAACCTGTTCTCTTTAGAAACTTTAATAGATTAAAAGCTTGAACTCAGGAGACAGATTTGGAATTGCTGCCCTGCCTCTGACTCATTTTGTGAACTTAAACAAACTTCTTAACTCTGCTTCATTTTTCTCACTTTTAAAAATGAGGATAATACTGGTACCCATCTCAAAGAGCTTTATGAAGACTAAATTAGAAAACACACATGTGAAATGTTTACTGTAATGCCTGGCATATAGTAAACGTTCAAGAAATATCAGCTTTTATAATTATTGTCATGTACTTTTTTAAAAGTTAGGGAAAGGTTGTAGTGATAAATTGCATCTTTAAAACATTATGGCACTATCACACAGAGCAACATCTTCAGCAATTTTCCTGGAGAAGTGAAATGAACTAGAGGCTGGATTAAGAAAACAACCTTCTACAAGGTACCATCTCAGTGCCTTCCCTTAGTAAATATGTTATAGAAACATAACATGCTTTTAAATTCCCTTACATATGTATAACACACCCAACATATTTCCTTAGATGAGCTTTGTGTGGGATAAACAAACATAAGCTTCAGTAATTGTTTCTTGAGTTATTTTTGATGAAGATTTTGTAGCTGTTACACAAAAGTTTAAATCCTTCTATTTTTAAAATTAAAATCTACACATAGTTCAAAAAAAGGAGTTAAGTGATATTTTCCAAAAAAAAGTTTTATAGCCTTATTCCTCAGTTTCTTTACTGATAATAAAAGCAAGTAATTTTTGTTTAAGTATTATATAAATCTCTCTGTGACATATTTTTTATAATTTTTCTCTTTTGACATTAAGTTGAAATTCTTTAATGATATTTATACACTTTGGATTTTAATATTTAAATGTGAAGAAAGAAAAATATATCTATTTGGTGGATCATTTACATTAAATTATACATGTTTATTTTAATGTTATAATTAATAGAAACACACAACTGCCACCATCAAGATGAAATAAGCCGGTACTCATACAAAAGTTGGAGTTTGGGACTTGTCTTCAACTACATAGCTTTTTGTTTTGTTTCACTTTATTTTCTACGAATATTATTTAAATAATAGTAGTAATGATAGCAACCATAATGATAGGTAAATTTTACTGAGTGTTTACTATGTACCATTTCCTAGGTTAATATCTTCTTCTGTTTTTTTTTTAATATTTTTTATTGAGTTATATAGTCAGTTTACAATGTTGTGTCAGTTTCTGGTATACAGCACAATTTTTCAGTCATACATGAATAAACATATTCATTTTCATATTGTTTTTCACCGGGAGCTACTACAAGATATTGAATATATTTCCCTGTGCTATACAGTATAAACTTGTTTATCTGTTTTATATGTATCTGTCAGTATCTGCAAATCTCGAACTCCCAGTTTATCCTCTCCCACCCACCTCCTCCCAGTTAATATCTTTTTGTATATTATCTCTTACAAATGTCACAACTGAAGGTTGAATGAACTTAATCAATTGTCCAGTTTCTCAAATCAGGTAAGCTGAAAAACCAGGATTTGACCTATGCCTAGGTGACTACAAAATGGAACTTCAAAATATATAGTGAATATTATATAGGACAGACTGAAATATAGATGCCCCACTTAAGAAAAAAAATCTCAAAATAGTTAGAAGCAATGCCTCAATTTCAATTTCTTATGTGCCTTTCAATTCACCCTCAAAAGGTGTAAATATGATGGGAAATGAGGCATACTAAATGTCATATTTGTCAAATATGAGACTTTTTATATTCACACCTGAATAATTTATTTAATAATATTATGTATGACTATTACATAAATAGAATAAATTGAAATTGAGTCTTCTCTAAACTACATATATCTCAGTTTTAACTGCTGAGTGTCCTGCATTATCTTTTAACTCTTATACAAAGTCAGAATAATTGTACTAATTTTTATATGAGCACAAATTATGATTAAATGATTAAAAGTAGTATCTAAAATCTGGTATTCTAGAAATGGCATAAAATGTTATCCCCACTATAGTTGTCAAATTTTGAATTAAAAATAAAGTCTAAAAATCAGATTGAACAATAAAAATATATTTACTGAACTAAAACTATTTATGAATTGTATATGATTCTGGAAAATCAATCATTAAGATACATTTAGTCTATAAGTTTGTAACAGAGTGAAATGAAATCATTCTATTTAAAGAAATTTTAGTAATACTCTAAGGTACCTTTTTCTCTATGTGGCAAAGCCTTGATCAATAAGATGTATGAATGTAGGGTATATGAATGTAGGATAGACTGTAGTGTTAACATACGAATGCACTGCGATATATGAAGGTAAGACAGATTGCAGAGTGTTGAGAATTGAAGCAGGAGACAAGTTACAAACTACTCCAGGCAAGCTCTGAGGAATGAATGATCTGAAGAAGAGGAATCCTTGCAAATGCTTCCATTCTCATAGTAAAATTAGGACATAATTAGGCAGTAATTTTATTCCTATAAAATTAGGACAGTTTGATTATCGACTGGTTATGGGGTTAACTCCTCCAAGATGTTTCAAGTCTCTTAAACTAGGAAATTAGGCAAATGAGATGACACAGCAAACCTCGAGGGTTCAGATTTGCAAAGAAAAATCAGAGTTTTAGCCTTTAATATTCAAGTGGAAGTGTTCAGCAGGGTAATGGGAATGTCAGATAGGAGCTTAGTAGTAAGGTCAAGTCTAGAAAGGTGATAACTGAAATCAACTTAAAAAAATTTAAAGGAAAACTATTATTTTGATTGCAAGCAAGAAAGATTTGTATAGAAAGCTTAATTAAAAGAAAGTTGTGTCAAAGACCCAAAGGACAAAAACAAAATAGAACCTTATGTTAGAACAAGGGATTTAAGCACCATGAGGGCACTCTCTTGACCTTTCACTCTTTGTATATTCCTGCTTCATTCTTTTTTTTCCCCCCCTCAGGCTTAATTCTTCTTATTCCATCTACACACAAAAAACAATGGCCACAAAGTGCAACAAAATTGATTCCCCATTTCTCCTCCTTCCTCTTGTTCCCTTTCATTTTCCTCTGTCTCCTTTCTCCCTTCTCAGTTTTAAGTTTTTTAAGGGAAGAATTTGATTGTATCATTTATCTTTCTCTTAACAGTCAACAATGGTGAGGAACATGGGTTGTGCATTTACAATCATGTAGAAAATGGCTGCTTTTAAAAACTTTTGTAGGAATCGAAGTTCATCTCTCAAAAAGGATGTGGAGACCTGAACCATTACTGTGAGAAGTGATTTCAAGGATCAAATATATAATATGAATGAAACCTGTATTTCAGAAGAAGATAGAAAAGGAGAGAGAAAGAAAGAGGCAAAGAGCAGTTATAAATAAAATTAAGTCTGTACAAAGATACTGAAACCAAAGGAAATGGAAAATCAAAAGAAACAGTACATTTAGATTTTAAAAAATTAGTAATATCAGAATTGTTAAATCAACATTGGTTTTAACCACTAAAGAATAATTAGTGATATTCAGGATGACAGTTTCTGCATAAAAAGGATGACACATAATTTGATGACATTCAGATATATTCTGTTTATGCTACTGCCCTCAGATGCTGGTATAATAACCAATATTTTTTTTCAAAAACGAAAGGAAGAAAATTAAGTTAATTTTCTATGCTATTACTAATAGCTGCTGACTTTAAGCACCCACAAATTGTTGGTTTTAGAGTTTAATAATTTTATTTTGGGAAGGTGATGTCAAATTTACCAGTCTATGGTTTCTTGAATGTAATTCTTTCTCCTTAAAAAATATCTGAACCCATTTCTCTCTCTAATGTTCCTGAACTTCCCAACATTAGCATGATTCCATAAGGATAAATGAATGAACTGTGATTCTCTACAAACTTCCCTGGAGTCCCTGGGATGTACCTTGCTCAGGCCAGGAGAATGTAGTAGTTTTAAGCAATCTGTTCTTGTGTTATCTTGGGTTTTATTTTCCTCTTACCCAACTTTTTTTTTCCTGTTTGAAGACCATTTGCCTTGACATAGAAATTGGACAATAAAAGTATTGAGTAGTTCTTTCTATTATCTACATAATATATATCTGTCTCAATTGTTAGAAAAATTTTCAATTTCTACTCGAGGCATAGTTCATTTTATAAAGTGTTATTTCTTGTCTCTACAACACCCTGCAGATGAAAAAATATACGCATAGGGTAAACTATGTCCTAAAGCCCCTTGTAGGCTTGTATACAAGTAGAAAAAAGAGATTCAAATAAAACGGATAGGTGTGGAACAATAGGGATGGTGATGTGGGACACTCTAAATTGGGCACATAAATATGTTTGCATTGCAAAATCCTAGCCAGTTTGAGTCCTGATGTGACTTGACAGACACCTGTAATATAATTTATAGCTGTAATCCTTCAGTGGTGAATTGGTTTCCTGTATTTAACACTTCGTAACCTGTGTATTATAATTTAAATTACTGTTCACTGATTTTAAGAACTGTCAAGTGAACATAGATGTGATTATTATGAGAGATTTTATGTGATAAAATGCAGTGATGACTCATGATTACTCCACTGCCTACTGCATTATCAGATTTATTTTCTCCACTCTTATAAAAACACAGGTCTTCTTTCAAAAGGTGTCCTCACGATATGAAATGAACTATACTTATTCCTGCTTCTATACCTGTACCTATACTTTTAAATTCTTTTTGCCATGAACTACTTTCTTTCTATATCTATCCTACCTATCCTTCAAGAGTCAGTTCAAGCCCCACCTCCCACATAAAGCATTCTCTAAGAGTAAGGATACCTCAATATATACCTCTCGTTAAATCTTTTGACACTCAAGTTCTGCATCCCACCAGTAACACACTATATTATACATTGTTCTTAATTCTTCATTTCTAAAGCTGTACATCTTAACTCTTTATTATGTAAATATATTTCATTAAACATGTATTCATTATCAAGTAATTTCTTAACTGTTTTGTGAATGTATTTATTTTTGTCCACGATCAGAAGATTACTGCGGCAAGGACTACGTAAATCTTCTAGCACATTTATTGAAAAAGAGACTAGGCTAGATGTGGAGGACTCAACAAAGGGTAACAAGATATTTGCCATCTTGCTCTTTACATTTTTAGTATTCTATAAAACAAATACACAGCTAGGAAAATAACAGCTATACACTAAATGCTTAGTCTTATGAACAGGGAGCAGTTAACACTCCCAAGATGAGTCTGTGTGTAGTGTGAAAACTAGTACCTGGGGGAGAGCAGGGCTGGAGGGTGGCCTTATGGTAGATGTGCATATGAGAAGGGAAGAAAGAGACAAAACCACCTGGCTATTCCTCCTAAGGACAGAGGAAGGTATTAGGCAGGACAATACTGAATGATAAAGAATCAGAAAATTCTCCTCAAAGAAGAAGCAGGTCTGTTAGAAGCAAAAGGAAACTAGCATTGTTTAAAACACTAGTAGCAGCCAGAAGTTTACTAGTTGTTTTAAATATTTCACTTAATCCTCAGAACCTTTTGAAGTATTTATTGTTATCACACTCTGTGGATAAGAAAACTTAAGCTAACAGTTACATGACTGGTAAGGTTATTTCAGTTTGCTATATAAAGATAAATGAAAGAGGAAATATATATATTTGCTATACAAGAAGGAGAAAACATTTTTTAAATATATAGATTGTTTTAGAGAACATGAAATAAAAACACATAACCTATAAACCTATGCAGTATCATGTATAATATATACACATATGTTTGAATTCTATTAAAATCATAAAGACTTTGACACATCAAGTCAAAAGTCTTTTTCCTTCAGGGAGACATTCTTCTGGCATGAGAAGAGCCTATCTTCTCTCATGAAAATATATTTTCAGGATTGTAGTAAATGCAAACTTAACACAACTAGGAAAAAGAAGAAACATCATAAATAGAAAACTGGAGTTTATAATATTCAATTTCTAAACACTACCATTTTCTTTTCATATAATTCTATGAAGGTATGTTCAATTTTGAGGCTTTACATCAGCTTTATTTTATGCTGGATTTTTTTCAATTCTCAATTTGATCAAGAAAACTAAAGTCAACAGGCAAAATTTTAAGGCATAAAAACACCTTATTCCACTTGGAATAAAGTGGGAAATAAAACAAGAAAATAAGCAAACTCATAAGCAATCATGCAAACAGAGACATATATCAGAAACTGAACGATTAATATATGTTTGTATCTGGAGCAATGTACAACTAGTGTCTACACACTGGGCTGGTATCATCACCAACAGAACTGGCTCTATTGTTTAAGGTGACTTAGAAGACTGAGCAGAAGACAATCACAGTGAATCATGCAGAATGGACAAGAGCTCACCTTTAACTTTATTCTTTGAAGCAGCCGCTGGTACCAAGGAAAGATTGCACAAGGAGAAGAGAACAAACATATTAGATTATTAGATGGAGCCTCTCAAAAGAAAAAAAGGCATGTTATTATTATTAGTTAAAGTCTAAATGATAAATTTATGATTACATGATCAATACACTTTAGATGAATATGACTTACAACAAAGAAAATGACAATTGGTTATATTTTGTTAGTATATGATTAAAGTCCTTGAATAAGAAAGAATAAAAGATAGGAGCCACAGAGTGCGAATTCCAAATACCAGAAGGCACCAGATTTTTTTTAAGAACTATGTATCTTTCTTTCAATATGTCGTTTTTAACTTTAAGCTTTCGTTAATAACTCAATTAAGAATACTAACATACAGTTTAAGTACATTTCGTATTATTTAACAATTAAAACGTAATCCATAACTTTTGGATAAATCACAAGGCAGGTCACTTGCATTTATTGAGTGCTTACTAAATGTCAGAGATGAGGGTTGAGTACTTTACATACATTTCCACGCAATGATCTCAAGAAGTAAGTTTTGATATCATTGCCTCGCACATGTGAAAACTGAAACTTCGAAAAGTCAAATTACTTGCTGACTATGGCACAGCTGGAAAGAAGCAAATTTGGGATTTGATCCCAGGTGTGTCTGACTCTGAAATCTGTGCTCTAAGATACTACCTTATACTGCTGGGATTTAAGGCACTGAGTCAACAACTAACCGAAATGCAAATATCAGGTCTACAAGCCAAAGCAAAATCGCATGATGCATTAACCTTCAGCTGTTTGGTGCTTGGTTGAACACACTGCTCATGAAACTAGAAAACTTCATTACTCTAAATGGCATTATTTTCATTAAGAAGTCGAAACTTCAGTTTATTTATATCTAGTGGTAAACACTATTTGGGGCAGAAGTAAATTTAATGAGGAAGTTAGTACAGTCCTAATAGGAGAGTTCTTTACTCAAAGGAAGACCTCTTGACAAAATGCATGATTAGATACCTCTAAACATTGTGAAGCAGTATGTTCTATTTTGACTTAAATACTATTTAAAAAGAAAGATTGACAGAGGAAGGAGTGCTCTTTCATTCTCTAAATGATGTTCAAGATGAAACAACACATCCCCTAGTTGGGAAATATGCAGTCTCCAGTTTGGCATACTGACCCTCAGTGAAGTTTAATTTAGATTTTAGATATAGTATTTATGATCAGCATATGGAAAATTTTAATGTACACTTTATTCTTTCAAGTCACTTAGAGTTAAACAAAAATTTCTAGCAAGTCTAGGTACATGCCAGACCACTCACAGAGAACTTCATTTCTATCCACAATCACAAAAACTATCTTACTGTTGTATTATCTTCTACTAGCTCATAAAAAATGTACATATTTTTAAATAATATTTTTTTCAAATAAAAATATATTAAATAAAAGCAAAACTATTTCAGGAAACCTTAAGTCCTGTCATAATTCCATTCAAACTCTGTTTATTCCACAACTTTAAAATGAAAAAAAGTGGATGGAGAATATGAATATAAAATTTAAACTAACTTAAAAAAAAGACACAAAATTAAACTACCAACTATTTTGGCAATATTGTTACTATGATATAACAATTCATAACAAAATTTGTAGTCCATTAGATTCTCTAAAATATTTAATATTAAAACTTAAAAACCTTAAAAGTCATTTTTTACCAGGAAATTTGCTCCAAATTAATGAATGAAGTGCTTCTATTTCTTTATTTTTAGTTTAATATTGACAGATGCCAAAAATAAGAGGGGACAAAGATAACAAAACAGTATCTCATCCTTCTCCAAAAGCTGCTGCTGAAATAATCAATATTAAAAGTTTTCTGATATAAAAATAAATTCTGCTATTCTTATAAAAAGAAATAGCATGTACATTTTGTGTATTTTGTTTCCAAAAATAGGATCATACTATACACATTTCTTTGCAGCCTGCTTTTCCCACATTTTCCAGGTTAATACATGGAGTTCTAGTGCACTAATTTTAATAGTTGTATATGTTTTTTCTCTAGTGTATATGAACTATGGGACTATTTCCCTATTGGTAGATAATCAGGTTGTCTTTAGTGTTTTGGTTTTTGGGTTTTTTTTTTCCTGCTAATAACAGTACTGTAATACACATCCTATGTCACATCCCTGTGTACTGTACTGGTGTTTTGCTTCTGTAGGACAGATTCCCAGGGTTGGTTTTTTTTTTCCCCCCTATATTTCTATCCAGGAAACCACTGACAAGATGAAGACCTTAAATACTGCAGATGGAACTGTGGAGAATGTTTGGGAGAAAAATATGCAAGTATATGAAATGTTCTAAAATAAGAGGAAATCAGCAAAAAGAAAAAAGAGAGAAACAGAAGTACAGAATCTAGTGTTCCAAATAACTGCTACACTACAACGTCCTCCTTGGATCTTTTAAACCACAAACTGTTTCATTTAACTTTTCTTACTTTTTATTTTTCAGTTAAAAATTCCATTTTTAATTCCTTGGTAGAATTTTAGTGGATTTCAGAATTCTAATCATTAAGAAATTATTTTCATCTTGTGTGTTGTTTTAAGATTACACAGAGCTGAGAGACATTTGTAGATCATACAAAAAATGTTATTTGACTCAATTTCAAAGAAAATATTTCAATATTTCAGTATATAGAATTGTTCACATAAAAATAAATTTTACTTCAAATTCAAATCCATCACTTAAAACTTTTAGTACACATTCAAAGAAAAATTGCCAAAAACCTTTAGAAGTTTTTGCGGTAATAGTCAGCATCAAATATGTAACAGATACAACTAATCTTTTATTAAAATCATCTTTTATTTAAAAATTATTGAAATAAAAACAGAGAAGGCAAATCTTCACATTTCTCAGTGGGATGGAGATGACTCATTGAAAGTTCTCCAACATTACATGAAGGCAGGTGATTTTATTCTTAGATTGTTGGATAGATAGCAAAATAAAATAGGAAAGAAAACAAATGCTCTGTGTCTGTTTCTGTGTGTTTTCAGGCAGCTAATACTAGACTAGGCTGGTTAATATAATTGGAAAGAGGCCAGGCTACCAGGCTTGTTAGCCCAATTATAATTCTTTGCATATTCAATAAAAGAAGCCAAGATGACAGCAATACTGTCATAAACGTCATGTTCAATACTTGTAAGATTTTCCATTGTCAGCACAGTCCAATTATAAGTCAATTGTAAAGTGCACACTGCACACCACCCAAAAGTGACTGAAAATTATCTTAAAAATACAATTTTAGTGGTTCATAGTTAAAATGAAAAGAAAGGAAGTAAAGGTACTTTGACCAGACAAAAGTTTCAGATATGACATTAACAATTCTTCACCTTTATAATAAAAGCAGCAGGTTGCAATTATATTACAGTTGTTCACTACTTTTTCCAGAGATAATTAATTATAATATTAAGTTTGTAACTGCTAATAATCATACTATTAATAATGTGAAAATTTATGCATGTAACTTTTGAAGAAAAATCATGTGAATAATAATGGAAATACCAGAGCCATTTACACATGGATGCTAAATAGTTAGTGAATATTAGGCATTATACTAATGAGGTTGATCTCTAGAAACTCCAATACAAATAATCAAAAAGGAAAAATACAACTAATTGATTGCATTACCAATTAGTTAATTAGTTTGTTGCATTAGTTGACTGTCTATTTGAAAAGTATCACTAAGAATTCTGCAGACTTGGTGGATCTAAAACAGTGTTTCTCAGAATGAAGTACAGGGAGTATAAATAGGGCACAAGGGCATTCTCAGAGAAGATTAATCTTACCTACCCCCAAATTTATTTGACCTCGTCACATTTTCCCGGTTCCTTTCATTTCTATTTCTAATTTTAAGATAAGTGTCATAACAAAATGGTGATATGTGTTATTAGTATTTGCAATGTATGGATAATGTAGAACATTCTGTGAATGTGGATTTGTGGTTGCCTTTAGAAGTGTTTACTGAAGTTACTTAGCAATGAAGCATTCAGTAACTAGCAAAGACATTACTGGAATTTATTCACAGAGCTCATGCTAAAGCATTATAGACCTTTTTATTTTAGGATTATGTAGACTCTTTTTGAAACACTTTGATATTTCAGCCTAGTGTTTTTCACTCTTCCTTCGATAAACAAATTTATAGGTAAGAGATCACTGTTTCTTAATAGGGAAGCAATAAACTTAGAAAGTACTAGACTTTCCAAGGAGACAGAGAGGTTCCTGACATCTATAACTTCATATTCAGATATATTAGATACTTTTTTTGCCCAAAATGTATCTACAATCAAATGAAACCAAACAAAGAAAACCTCACTGCCATTGGTAGATTCCATGCAATATAATTTTTTAACATGAAAAAGTTACTCTTATATGTTTAAATCATAAAAATAAAAGAAAATACATTGCTACCACTTCCTGGAAAAAAAATACAATGAAAACTAAGAAATCCAAAATACTACAAAACTGAGAACAAGAGAGGGTAAGTGACTTTTTCTATGTCACCCACTAGTAGCAAAATTACAACCTAAACACCATGCTGAAATTATATATTTTAAAATCCACTGTATCAAAATGCAATCATTAGATATAGTATAGCAATATAGTGCTAATTAATAACAGGTGATTTTGATTCCTCTTTATAAAGGAGGAAATCACACTGATTTTAAAAGAAGCACTACTACATCAAATTCATCAGATATCACATTATTACAGTCTTTTCAAGAAATGGAAATTAAAATAATTATATTTCAGGGCTAGATAACTACCTACATTTTCTCCCTTTTTCTCTAACTATCCCATACAAAGCTAAACACATTCTTTCACTAATCAATTGAGATTTATTTAAAATAACATCTTTCTTAGCTATCAACTCACATCATCTAAACGTAAGAATTTTCTTTGAAGGCTCATTAGAATTTGAAGACTTGAAAAAGTGTGACTTCATATAATTTCTTTCACAAGTTTGTCTTTCTTAATAGTCACACAATTTTCACACTAGGAAAAAATGTGTAAAAATGATGCTCGAGAAAAAAACGCTTGCTAAAAAAATTATACCCCATAGTAAACAAATATTTGATGAGTGGAAATTTCTCTTCATACAAATACTCCAGCCAACAAATAAAGAGGAAATAATAGAACTAAAAAAAAAAACCACTGCTCTACAATTTTTACTAAGTTTTCATACATAGGCAGACATGTGTACATAATGTACATTAAGAGGGTGACTAGCAGGCATTATATACATTTTCATGGAAGGACACAATTTAAGAAATACTTTTGCCAATATAATCAAATCTGGATAGAATCATGCCTCTACAATGAACTTCCAATGTCCAAAATATAAAGAGAATTAAAAAAAATGCATGAAATCAATGCAATTAGTCAAACCTTGAATGGAGGAAAACACACACAAGGAATTTTGGTATTTGGTTCCTTTACTAAATAGACATCAGGGATTAAAAAAAAAAAACTATTTGAAGGGAAAACCTACGAGACCTATCAAACAAATGTGCAGACTACTTTGGATCCTGATTTGAGCACTGGCTTTTCTGATATCACAGAATTACTGTTAATATTTAGTTGGGGTAAATCATATTGCACTTTTTTTTTAAGTCATTATATTTCACAAAATTAAGTATTTGTGAAAAATGACCTGTTGCCTGGGGTTCTTTTTAAAATAATCTTAGGATGCATCTTGTTGACAATATTTTCTCTCTTTTTGTAGATGACTTAAATTTCTGAAAATAAAAAAATCTTTAAATATTTAATTAAATATCTAGGTTTATTTCTTGACATCAATTTTCCTATAATGTGATTACATGTAATAGTGTATATAAAACAGCACAGTATCAGTCATATATTGGTGTTTATATTGAATGAGATCACTCTATCATGAGAGTAAATTTTTATGGTATATGCAGGGCAAACAAGAATCACTGAAATAATTCTGCCTTATGAAATTTAGTCTCTAAAATGTGGAATGTAGTAATTTCTTCTATGAAATAACCATTTTGCTTCTACAGAAATGAAGCATAAGTTTATTTTCAGCTTCTATCTACTTTATTCATGTGTATTTTGAGAATTAAGTAATCTATATAATTATTTCTTTTCCATGTTTCTTCACTCTATAAATACTGAATTAATTATATGTATCAAGATAACTGTTATTCTGTATTAAGAATTTTTCTCTCCACTGTTTTTATGCTTCTAGCACTGATAACTTACAAATGAAATATTTACACTACTTTATTCTATATTTGTTTCTTTTGCTGTCAAGACTCTTTTAACTTCATGAGTCACTACCAATTTATAAATTTATTTGTATGCTATATTACATACTGAGCTGTAGGCTTATGACTTTTATCCTGGTAAGTATAGAGAGAAGGTTTCAGGACCTCGTAAAAAAAATTGGGCTCAAACTCATGCCTCTAGAAGAGACTATAAAATAAATGCAAACCCTTAGATACATCAGTCATATATTATTATGAAAGCACAAAGGTAATATTAGGATAAAAGATTCTCAATAAATAAAGTACATGGGCAATCTTTGAAGTTATATTTTATGTCTGTGTTACTAAACCAGGAAGCTATCTTAGAAATACCCTAAATCTACAACTGGAATAAAATACAGCCCTAGAGATTAGTCTTATCTTATACCCCAGATCCTCAGTGGCTAATTTTGATGGATAAATTGAGTATACATACGTTATTGTCAATGACATGAAAACTCTTAGATTTAAGAAATGTTTCATAAACAGATGGTTAGAAAACTAAATTCCATATCAGTGAGATTGGTCACATTTCTAATTTTCTAGATATTATAATTACATTTTCATTTTTCTACTAAATTAC
Organism: Vicugna pacos; assembly: GCF_048564905.1. Lineage (NCBI taxonomy): Eukaryota > Metazoa > Chordata > Mammalia > Artiodactyla > Camelidae > Vicugna > Vicugna pacos. Next base: position 91,600,463 of record NC_132987.1, read on the forward strand.
CATCTTAATCAGAATTTTTCTACCCAATAATTTATTTAAAATATACATTCCATTTTACTAGTTTAAACATATGTTAAGTAAATGATACCTTTATGTCCATAAATGGTAATGGTAAAATAGTAAAGCAACTACCTATATATGTTGAATGTTTTCTGAGTCATGAAAATTCTCCGACTGTCATGTGGAACCAATAATGGTATGGTATCCACCAACAAAAGCTCACATTCAAAGGCAGATGGTGACATGGGAAAAATAACAGGACATAATAAACATTCTCCCCATGTCTGTATACATATATATGTGTGTATGTATAGAGAACACAGTATTATGCAATCATTTTATATAATCATATACACATATAACAGTTTACCCAGTTCATTATACTATTGGCAACTATTACTTTTATTCTTATTTAGAAAGAGTAACTGCTGAACCCTGTACTAGTGTTGAGGATGGTTTTCAACCACGGAAACAAAGCATCACGTAGTAAACACATTTAACGACTGATAACAGTTTTGCAATCATTATACTGGATGACTGAGATTCACTGACATAAAGGAAGAGAATTCATACCACCTGGGGTTTACACTGACCCCCAAGAGTTTACAACTTTGGCTTAAGGAGGGTAGTGACAGGAAATGGGTTAAGGGGCAAAAACAGAAAAAAAAAATTTTAACAGAAGTAATATAATGTTTTCATGAGATTTTTTTTTGAGATGCATAAATAGAGATATGAAATCAGGACCGTCTGCTGATTTAGTCTATAGCATGTGAGTAAATAGTTACGAAGTAAATATGAACTCAATGTTTCCTAACTCCTAATTACTAGATAATGGGTTAATTGTAGAAAAGCTGTGCAAATGAAGAATGTGGTTAGGAATAACTTAAGGGGTCTATCTAATCTGCTTCAGTGTAGTGCAGGTAACTTGCTCAATTTCCAGGGGATCCAAAGGCAATCATTTCAGCATGCTAGCAAGATCAAGCCCTTCCATGCATAAGTACATGATCGAAAAATACTTGGTTGTGCCCTCTAGTGAACCATCCCAGTGAGGAGCCCCCACAAGGTCAAAGGTGACCCCCAGGATGCTATGCATCAGCCACTGCTGCTTCTCTGATCTCATCCTGCCTGATCCTTCAGGTGGACTCATGATTCCCTAAAATTAAGCCACCCACACTAAAAGAGCTCAGACCCAGAATACACACGCTTAACACACACTCAATATTTAAGGCGTGCTAATTTAAGGAGCACTTAGATGCCTATTTATAGTGTATCACTTCCATAAACTAAATGCAGGGAATGTGATCACTTAGAAATGTCAGTTTCAAATTCTTTCGATATGATCTCTAGGAGCTTTTACTATAATATTATATCATAGGCTTCTGACACACAGATGTTATTAAACCTACAGCCATACTGAGTGAAAAGAGAACGTTCATTACCGATTCAACAGTAAATAGGTGGGTAAGCACTCAGTTGTTGATATTTGGTTCCAGTGTATGTTACGGAGAACCTCAATGGCATCTTCTTTTCCTATGTTTCTTTGCTTTTGCTTTCTATTTAACACTTTTACTTTATATTGATATAGTCAGTGCTTTCTACATAATTTATTTTGCCGGAAAACTTCATTAGGTGCTATGTTACCCTCTGGGTCAACAGACAGGTCAGTAGGTATTATTATTCTACTTTGATATAGTAAGGCTAATCATAACATGAATTTTAGGGCAAATATTATGGTTTGAAAGATATGATTAACACTTTATTTAAAGTTTAACAACAAATGTTGAGTAACTGAGGATCTACTGTGACCACATCTTAATTTGAAATCCACCAGAACAAGAGCAATATAGGTGACATTTCTCAGAGATATGATGAGAACTCTATTTTAAGACACACACACACACAAAATTAAATATACCATAATCTGCACCACTTCTGGAGCTTTAGATACTTGTTTAATGGACTTTAAAAGTTATTTTAAAAGTATTTTATAATTGAATTATAGAACCAACATGGCCCAGATTTCTGTGTCAAATACAGTCTTAAACCTGAATAGTAATTGAAAAACAGACATACCATCTGGATGACACATATTTTCATCTGAGACAAATATTTTCTAAATAGAGTATTATAACCATCATTATTTCAATATTTTGAGGGAAGAAGCTTCCAAACATAGTTTGCCTCAATTGGTAAAATGCCAATAGATAATATTAATCAGATCATATGGAGATGGACTGGAAAAATGGTTATAGGAGTTTAGTTTCAGAAAATGTATTTGCTGTACTTTGCAGCATCTTCTGGACACCAGTTTGGGTAAACTTTTTTTAGTTTATCATTAACTCAGCCCAAAAGAGTATCTTGGGACAAAGTTACTTCAAACAGGCTCCATTATTAAAATATGATGACAAAATGGCAGAGGGAGTTGCAGATAGATGAAAACTCTTGTAGTTACAAAATACATAGTTACAACATTACTACAAAGCCACTTTTAATTTTGCATATGCAAGCAAATCAGGCTACAGATATCTTCAAATGCCATCTCTAGATTGGTGCCAAACGCTAGGAGAAAGGCTGGATGGAAAAAGTTAAAAGTACAAAGTAATGATCTAGATTTCAAGATCCACTTAAGGAAACCAATATTATTATTTTATATTTACATTAGATTCAGGCAGTTTAAAATTATAGCCAGAACACTGCCATTTGAAATGAGCCTTATCCCTGGAGAGAGGGACAAAATACTTTTTGATGAAGACAATTATACAGAAATATGTTCTGGATCCTGATTTTCCCCTGAATCTCGGATTACAACTAAGAACAAGTAGAAAATTACATCATACTGTGCTACAGGTAAATTAGCTGCTAGTTCGGGATTGTAAAACACTGCTGAATTGGTAAATAATATGTTCATTTTACACAACAAATACTGCTAGTTATAAAGTTTTAAATATGTATCTGTAAGGTATAATGGTATGAAGCAGCTTATAACTAAATAACAGCAAATTGTTAAAGAAGCTCGTAGTTATTAACATTATTTTTTAAAGCTGGTAACAGTTTACTTTGAGGTCTGTAATAGTCACATTCACAATAAAAAAGTGATAATTTTAGCACTAACATCTTATGTGAGTTCCTTAAATAAAAATTTAAAAAAAAATAAAAAATTCATAAACACACCAACCTGGTCTAGAATGTAAAGTTGAAAAGATAAGAGACCTACAACAACAACTTCACTATATCAAATTGGAAATGAATTTTTAAGATCAGAAAGCTTTCTTTACAGACTATGCTTTATCCTAAACTTTGTAAGGTTGATACTAGCAAATCTCACAGTAAAGAAATAATCTAATGCTTTTTTTTTAAGTTTCCATATTTATCATTGCATAGGATTCACAAGGAAATTCTGAGGTCAGACACTGTTAATTCAAAATTGTAAATGTGGAAATTAAAGCCTGAGGGACAGTTCCAGATTTTCTCAGTACTAACCAGCTTCTAAGGAGAGGAATGGAGAAGGTTCCGAATCTTCCTTCTCCTGGCACAGGGACTTTCCCTCACATCATACATCTTGACTTTTAGTACCAGGTACTGATTCTTCCTACCTGTGGAACAATAGTGCATCTACCCAGGGAAGAGAACGTTCCTATGATGATGCTGTTTTTCATAATTTCACAAACCATTTTATATGTACATATTAATAAACATGTTAAGAAGTCCTAACAGTTTACAGAAAAAAAATATTTTAGAGAGAAATAAAATAAAATTGGTTCTCAGGATTTTAAAATAGTCAAACTGTAAGTAAATTTATTCAGGATGCTTGTATTTGCACCTACTGTTAAGCCTAAATCCCACCTGGGATGACTTCAGAGAATCAGAGAATCTCAGAGTTAGAAGATACCATTAGAGATTATGTGGTCTAACCTTCTCAGAAGTGTTGATTATCAAATACTCTGCACTCTAAATAGAGGGCAAGAGACATCGATTGAGCAGCATACACTGCAACTGTTCATTAATTTTAAAACTCTAAAGCATTACTTAAAAATTAAAACAAACAAATTACAATTGAGCCTTTCAGCTCACTTTCTGAAAACTAGGTCTCAACATGAGTCACTCCCCTGTGACAGCTGAAAGCCAATAGAAGATCCCTAAATAGGATGTTCTTCTTAAAGTGTACCCAACATTAAACTTCCCTTGATATTTTACATTTTAAAATAATTTTGAAGCAATAGTCCTTTATGAAAACTGGAAGCAATATTAGATATATCCATGGTTTCATTAGGAGACATAGTGTGAGGGTATTTCAAGTCAAGATACTCTAATATCCATTTATTGAACATGCCCTATAAAGTACAGGGATGTTATTGCTCTAGAACAAAGAATATCATTAATACAAGAACCCTGTTCTCAGGCATCTTACCACCTAGAAAAAGAAACAAATATGTAAACAAGTAATCCAAAGGGACGTAAGTGTACTAGGCTACTCCATCAGCAGTGGGATTAAGTTTTAGAAAAATCAACTCACCAGCTACAAAAAGTTGGGTGGAAATCTGAAAAAAGAGAGGAGAGAGGACTTCCCAGGCAGCTGCATCAGTGCAAAGGTAAGGAGGAAAGGAGGTCATGGTGTTGGCGGAAGCTGGGTGTTTAGCTTACTCTAATCTGAAGCTGGAATAAAAAATGTGTGTTCTGTTGATGTGCTCTGCCCACTTCTACATATAATCCACGCGAACTGCTCCACATTATGCTCATCCAACTTTTCCTTCCAGTAGACCCAATGGTGGAAGGAGTAAGGAAGGGATGGGCATCAGATTCCATTTCCTAAGAAAGTAACTTGGCTAGAGCACTCAGGTAATACGCTTTATGGGCTATAGAATACTTAATGTTTAAAGGAAGCGTTCATATGCAGGCAGACACTTCCAGCCTACACTGATGCTGGCAACACAGCTATGACGACGACTCCTTAAAGCCTCACAAAACCCCCTCTTCAAAAAGATTTATGAGTAATGTGAACTAAATAATGCATAGGACTGCAGATGCCAGCCCAAATAGCCTCTTCTTCTCAAGGTTTCAGTTCGCAGAACTGTGATCAAAAGCCTTCATCAGTCATGATAGTCACATTTGTCCTCACTCCAAACAAATTGTATTTGCGTGTGAATGTTTTTCATTGAAATGAGATATAGAATATGCCAGCCAGGGCCCAACTAAAAGGCATTTTATGCCGTTTAAATTCAGTCAAATTAAAGGCTGAATGCAACCTAAAAGGTCTACTCTCAGAACAGTAATTTGACATATCATAAATAAGAACCATTTTTTGTTAGCGTAGGTTCAGCACTTGTCAGAAAATCGTACACAGCCATATTAACAAAGTGCCGCCTCTTAGGGAGAAATAAACTATAAGGAAAACCTTGCATGTAAAGCAACAAAACATACAAACAGAGTGTCACATAGTGTCAACTGGTTCAAATTGACAGTTTTCACCGACATTTATAAAAGAGAGGAGAAAATGTTGTAACCTGCTTGAATGCCAAGAGATACTGTCAAAAATAACTTTTCTGTTTAAAATTTAAACTAAAAATTGTATTTAGAACAAGTGAGGTCATTGCCATTTTGTTTAGAACAAGTGGCTTTAACTCATCAGTTTAATTCTTATGGGTAGTGGGAACTGGAAACACTGGTAAAATTATAAACTAAAAAGTCAAAACTGAGTTGAAAAACATCAAATGTTTGGAAACATTATAATAGTTTTTAAAAGACCCTGGTGATGTGGGGAGCTAAATTTATACTAAAAATCATGAACAGATGTTATGACTAATTTTCTAGTTCTCACTGACTAAAATATTATACACTTTGAGGGATTTTTAAATGAAAATTAATAACTGCATTAGGCAAAAGGCTCTAATCCAAGGCTAAAGTGAGCTGTTGTAAAACAAAAAACAAACAAAATATAGAAACTCCATGATTGAAACTGTCCCACACAATTGACCTTATTTATTTATTATTTTAAAAATTTCCTCACAAACAATCTGTTCATAACAGACTGGGGCAGGTCTATCTATTCAATTTTCTGCAAATATCAAGTTCATTGTCATTTCTATGTCCTCAATAGCATTAAGAAAAACACTGTAAGACTGTATTTTCACATTGCACTGTCTTCATGATGGCGGGATAAAGGGTACTTTACTTACTTTTGTATCTACATCCTTCCTATCTAGTAAAGAGATTTGAGGTGCTTATTATATGAAATATATGAACCTCTAGAACTATATAGAAAAATCTCTAAATATCAGATATTGGCACCCAAATTCTGTTCAATGCTTAGAATCAAATACCTGAAATTTTCAAGGCAGAAAAATAACTGTATCTCACACCCTTACCAGCAAGTGATAGAAGGCTAAATATGTAAGTAAGTATTTTCCTAAGTCCTCTTTTTGTAAAATAGAAAGGATCTCAAATAAAACTCTTCACATCTGGTTATAATGATACTTATATCCGACACAGGTGGGGAGCATAGGAAAGTAAGAGGAAAATCCAGATTACTTATATTTTAACTCTAATTCCTTTCAAGTGCATGCTGTTAGAAAGATTAAAATAAAAATGAAGGGAATCTTACACCTTAAAAGGCAAATTCCACTGACACATTGTTTTAAAAATGCTAAACTAAGGGAATTTATATTTTTGCTTGATAAAAACTGTGGGAAAGTACAGAGGTTTACGTGTCTCCAAGAGATAAAACTGAAGTATTTTTACATTACTACATAACATTAAATTAATCTGTATAATCTCAAACAATGCACCTTCCTGTTTTCTGGTTATGTAAACTTCTCAGTGTAGATTTTATTCCTTAGGTTAAGAAAAGGCAAGTAAGAAAGACATCATATAACAAAGCAATACAGGCATATAACGAGGATAGTGACTTTTACCTTTAAGGAAATTTCCTAACTACATCAACTATATTTTTCAACGCCTATTTTACAATAAACTACATAATGATTGTCTTGATAGGAAATTTATATTTTGGTGAGCAAAAAAATAATGGTATTCTATACAAGGAAATGTATAAAATCTAAGAAGCTTCATTCAGAACATCAGTTCTAAGTCATAACTACAGAGAAGTAGAAATTTTACAAATTCCTCACAATTTTTATAATTTCATTTTGTCACATTAGGGGTAGATATTTGGTAAGAAATCATACCATAATTAAATATTGATACAAAGTATATAAAATATCAAGTAAGCCTGTAAAGTATATAGAATATAAAATATACCTGTACTTGTATAAGTATAGATTCAAATATATATATATATATGTATATAATTAAAGCTATGCCATTCCATACATGAATATCCAGTAGAATATATTGGTTATGACAGTTATCTGAACCACTTTTTCTTTGTTCTGACTTAAAAAATAGTATATAAATTGTTACAGGCTTCAACATGAAAATTAAAGAGAAACAAGCAAGGCTTTTTATGATGACCTAGATTTTCTTTTCCCATACCAATCTGTGAATTGCTTATTCAGATACTGAGATATATATATATATATATATATATATATATATATATATATATATATATATGCACTTTTCATATTTCAGTAATAGATGTCATCAGTTCTGAAGCAGACATAGTCATATGTAAATAAACCACGTAAACAAGTCAATACAAGGAAAATATCTAATATGCTAGGGAAATTAGGACAATTCTGATGCAAAGGTACTGACTTTATAGGAAAACAACAAGGAATGGCTTGTGGCAGAAAAACGCACTATATCAGTGGGAATGCAAATGCTAATGAAAGGAAGCCAAGAGATGAGGATACAGCAGCGAATTTTCCAAGCAGACACTGATGAGGGCAGATGTAGAAAAATGATTATCAACTTTAGACCCCTAGAGCAACATGAATGAAATCACATCCTTGTGTTCTGGGAAATAAAACAGGCAACTTGGATAGGAATAAAGAGAGGCTTTAATTATCTAAAAGTAAATTGGGAGCAACCCATGATAATACTGAAGTGGGGTTATTATAGAACACAATGTAGAGTTAATTCAGAAATCAGTTTGTTCAAAAACATCAACAGCTGGGTTTAATAATAGACACAATGAATCAGAAATGAATAAAACCTTGAGATGGAAGATTATCTGAGCAACTCTAATCATATTATTAGATTTACTAAGGAAAATAAAAAGACAAAGAATCTATAAAAAGGAACTTATTTGGATGAATATAGTTTTAAGCAACATTTTTAAAGAGATTAATCTGAGGTCATGCTAACAGTTAGTATACATATTCCATGAACACTTTTTCTAGATTGTATGCCACAATGAGCAAATTATATGAATGAGAAGGGGTTCACTATACATATCTAAGATAAAATGTGAGGGGAATATGTAACTGTAGGGTACATTTTTCAGAGTTAAATTAGACTCCAATTAGCTTCTTTTTCCTTAGGCCTTTTGAATGTGAAGATTAGGGGGTCAGATCCCAGACTTCTCAGACTGTTAGCAAACATTTAATGAGCCAAGCTCACAAATGGCAGGAAGTTCTGTGGGATAAGGTCGAGTTAAATGCCTCAACATGTGGAGTTCAAGAGAACATATAATGAAAGCCCCCAAAAGCTTATGATCCGGAGCTGAGTCCTTGTACTTACAAACCAATTGAGGGATAATCATGGAACAAATGGAAATGCAAGAACGGGTTTTTGCAAGGTGATCAATTTTCTGTTAAAATTGCCTACACAGTGTCGCTTGTCATGTTCATGTAACACAACTACTTGTGAAAAGCATTCAACACCAGGCGTAGAATCCCAGGCCTCATCACTTTTTGATGTGAACTTGAGCATGATGTGCTATTTCTCTGTGCCACAGAACTGAGAGATAGAGATCTCCCTCCCTCCCTCCCTCCCTTTCCTTCCTTCCTTCCTCCCCTTCTCCCTCCTTCCCTCCATCTGTCTACCTACCTATTTATCTATGTAGTGGAAGACACTTATCAGTGTTATACCACAGAATTTACCAATTCATACAAACTAAAGAGCATTGAATGGTGGCAACAATGTGTAAAGAAAATAAATAAACAAAGGTAGAGGGCACTTTAATCCAAGCTTCATTATGGGTCCTGGCAGAATTTACCAGTTTAGAATCTGACAGACTGAGACCTCTAGGAAAAATGTGAAAGTATAGGGATATGGAATTCATAAAATGATGGCACAAAACAGAATGCTATACACGTATGGATGTGATGGTTTAAACACATAACTGCAAATTCTTTGACACCCCTCCCATTGAGACATGGGTTTATGTCCTGACTCTTTGAATTCAGGCAATCATGTGACCCCTTTGCTTAGTAGAGTGCAGCCAAAGAGATGCCACATGACTTCCGAGGCTAGGAAGGCCCGGCAGATTCCATCCTGCTTTCTAAAAAATGTGTTCTTGGAGGCCTGAGCCTTCACGTCCGATTCGGACTATCTTAAGGCACTCATGAGACAAAAGTCACAAGGCACCAGTCAGTTGTGAGTGAAACTTTCTTGAACTCTACAGACCAGCCCTTTTTTACCAGCTGAATTTCAGTGGGTGACTTTCATTGATGCCATAAAAAGGGAAATTCCCAGTAGTGACCTGGCTAAATTTTTGCTCCCCAGAATCATGAGATATAGTAAAATGGCTATTGTTTAAGCCACTAAGTGTTTTGGTAGATAACTAGGTTAGGGGAAGTCACAAGATCTAAACAGTGAGAAAGATGAATCAAATCTATCAATAGTTAATCTTACTTTAAGTTATTATTACATCAGTGAACAAGCAATGCAAAGATACAAGTAACCACACAGTTGTAGCCCTCCAATCTCTCCGTAGTTCCTTAGCAGAACATACATACTAACTTGAGTGACTAATGCAGGATGGAGCAAAGAAATCAGTATCATACTCTTTCCCTCTTATAAAAGTTCCAAATATATTTGAGCTATACAGCATTGTGAACACATACACATATCAGTTATAAAGTATTATATAATGAACAAGAGGGAAACACCAGCAATCCAAGAAATAGAACATCACCAATAATTTGTATCTACCCATATGCTTCTCACCTATTCTGTATCCCAATCTCCCTCCCATTTATACCACTAGGGAAAGGGGAAGGTCACAATGATATTTATCAACTGGCATGTAAACAAGTAATTGCTGCACTATACCAAGAATTGGAGAGCTTATAATTCCCACTAAAGAAGCACAACAAAAACATAATTATTTTGTATCTGGAGTCATTGTTTCTGTGTGTTACTTTACAAATATCTGAAAATAGGTTACTTGTTTCACTGTTACTAAGATCTTCAGCATATATGCAATTAAAATAGGGGAATAAATTGGAATTCGGTTGTTTTGATTATATTGTACGTCTAACTCAGCTGGAATAACTGACATTTTTCAGGATTCACAGCTGCACAGTCATTGCGAGGTTATCTAGCTGTGTGTGATTTTTATACATCTGTCAGTTAAATCACATATACAAATGTAATATCTAGCATTGGGGAACATTATGTGGATTCATGACACTCCCTAGAGGATTATGGATCTAGAAAACCAAGAATGAATTACAAGTGGAAAAATATATTGCTTTCATCGATGACAGATATAATCTAGCTGCAATACGGTTCATATTATGTGCAGAAAAGCTAAACGGAGCTGCAATCAGAAACTTAGACAATAAAGTAGAGCTTGTGGCAATAAATAGGGCTCTATCAAGTCTAGTTAGTGCTTTGAATCTCCAACTTGTGATAGTCACAATGACCTTAATACTACTCCTCTGTTTATAAAAATATTTCACAGAAGTATAACACTATAGCACAAAATCTATGTCTTTAATTTTTAAGATGAGGTGAGACATTTTTGAGAATCCAGTCTAGATGTTACAGGATACCCCAGCCATCACCTGGCACATCTGAGACACTATAATCCAATATAGACATGCACACGATGTTATCACTCTAATTGATTACCAATACTTCAGGTAGATATTACACTTAAAATAAACTGAAAGACAACTTAAAGAATAAATACATTTTTAAACTTTTCATAAATATAAAGGAACTAAAGAATGTACTGACCTACTACCAAAATTATTTCAAGCATAAATATGAATTACCAAGTATTCCAATCAATCAATAAAAGGAAAACTATATGCTTCTAAGATGTTATTATAAAACATACCTAAAATTTAGCTTTATGTTTTCATATGAAACTATACTCCAATTATTTTATGTGCAATATTCTTTAAAATGCAGGGGGTTTTTTTATAATTTGAATTCACTTTACCAAACACATACAATCCACTCCCTACTGTTATTCCAGAGAAATAAGGAAGTTCTTTGAGCAACTTAAGTTCACCAAAGAGACCACAATTAATAATGCAATATGGTATGTGATGGCTATAACAGAGTTATAAACCAGGATGGATTGGATCAAATGTGAGGGGCAATTTATTTTCATTATGATGGTGTGAGAATCCTATTAGAAGGAGAGTGTTATAAGAGTTCAAATTTGAAAAATTAGTAGTATCTTAATAAGCAGAAATGGGGTTGGAGCATACTTCAAACAGTGCAAGAAGACAGACAGAAGTGCTTGAACGTGGAGTGTTGCACCTTTCCACTCTGGGCTCAAAAGTACATGAGGACACAGTAAAGGTGTCCAGAGCCAAAAAGATAAACTGAAAGACTGTAAATACCACACCTATTAACTGAACTGTATTTTGCAGGTTACAGAAACACCTTATTTGTTATGAATTTTTTTTTCTCAAGTAGAGCATTAGCACAACCACCATTATGTTTGTCTAAGAGAGTAACTTTGTCATCAGTATAAAGAATGAAGAAAATTAGACCATTTAGGAGGTCCTTGTTCAGACAAGGTATGATGGAGGGCTGAGATGAACTACACCAAGGAAAATAGAAATAAGGGGGTAAACTGTTTCTTTTTACTGAAGCACAAAACTATATTGTTTTGGCGCATTCCATTTTTAATATACATTTTCTTCAAAACTATTCTGCGCTACAAACTTCCAACAAAGGAAGCCCAACAAAAGAATGAAAGAACCTAGAATCAAGAACAGGATTAGAGTCCTTGACCTATGAAAACTCTTTAACTTTCTGACTCGTATACCTTTAATAAATTCTTCCTAACTTCAAAATGGCAAGGCAAGTAACATGTATGTGCACAGTCTGTGAAATTTCTCTATCAACTAAAGTGAAATGTCAAAGGGAAAATAGAAATTTATTAAGAAATATAATGTTAATAGATTAAGAATATATATACTTACAATAAACTTATCACATTTTTGGGAAATTGAAGAATCATCACTATGAGACAATAAATATTTAAATCATTATTTTGACAGTTTTTTGGAGGGGTCGATGGGCTACTATGATCTGGCACTAAACTCTGGAAACAGCAACAATCAAAAAACAACAGCACTAGACTTTAGGAGCTTACATTCTGAGACAGAAGGTCAAGGAGAGGGACAGAAATGTTTCAATTAGGGTCATTTAGTTCTCATTCCATGTAACTCAGGATATGTCTAACTGAAATAACTGGGGAAAGAATTATACGCTCCACTGACAGAGTGAGGACACACGCCATGTCACTCATTTTTGGACCCCCAGGGTCCAGCAAGTGCCTGAACACAGTAGGTGTTCAATAAATACTCAGTTCAGTGAACAAATTAATAAATGCATGAATACATTTTGTAAATACTAATTTGGTACTTATTGATACTTTATATTAAATACTGGAAAAACATACATGCTGTATTAATCTATTAGGACTTCCATAACAAAATACCACAGAATACTGGTTTAAACAACACAAACTTACTTTCTCACACTTCTGAAGACTGAAAGTCCGAGAGCATTGTGCTGGCAGGGTTGATTTTTCCTAAGCCCTCTCTCCTTGGCTCTTGCTGTGTCCTCACATGGCCTTTTCTCTGTGTGCACACCTCCCTGGTGTCTTTCCCTCCTGTAAGGACACTGGTCATATTTGCCTAAGGTCCAACCCTCAGAGCCTCACTTAATCTTAATTACCTCCTTAAAGGCACTGTCTCCAAATACAGTCATGCTAGTGGGTAAGGGCTATACATATGAATTCAGGGATGGGAGAGATACAAGTCAGTCCATCACACACACTAACTTGCTTTGTTTTATATCTTATTTCAATCACTGTTGCTATGGTTCTCATAATACATAAGAAAAACTGCTCCTTAGTCTGAAGAAAGACAGATCAGATATCCTTCAAAAAATACTTTAAGTTTAAAGGGTTTATTAGAAATATCTCCAGAATTTCTCAAAACCACCAACAGCCAGTCATCCCTTTCCTTGTAACTATTTCTCAGGAAAAATATCTTCCTTTCTTTGCAAGTTTTTAATGGAGTTTAGAACAACTGGTAGGGTGGGATGTAGGGGAAGGAAAAGGTATCCTTTCAAACTGCACCATCAAAATATACTAATGAGCTTCCCTCAGGGACAATGAACAAGAACTGGAGTAAGTGCTGAAATAGGGCTTTGCGCTAAATATCTCTGATCTCATAGTTTAAGAAACCTAATGGCCTCTACACCTTGGAATGGAAAATAACTGGCAATCAGTAACCAGAGGGTAAGTTGTTATTCAATCACTGATGGTGTATAAACAGGATGCATTAGATCAACTGATAGTTAAACTGATGATTTCACCAGGCCAAACTTCAAAATAAAAAACTTCCATAAAGCAAAAGAAGGATTAAAATTGCAGGTTCAACTAATTAAACTGGAAGGACTGGAGTTTAAAATATTTAAATGTACTCTAAAAATTGTAACATGCTCACTCTTTTCCTCAATATTTTCTACACCTGAATATTTGACTTTCTAACTTCTTTTTTCTCTAGTGGCTTCAATACTTTCTCTTAGTAATATCAAGATTTCACAAAATTTGTGGCTGAAATGACCTTATTATATACAGAATTGCTAGGTAGTGCCAAATATGCACTGCATAAACATGTCTGGTTGAATTTCAACGTGCACCTCATTGGCCAAGATGTGACTCTGGAGCCGGCTGTTGGAAGTCTAAGGAACGCTTTTCTTTTCTTCTTCCAAAACTGCCATCTTCTTGCCTACACCCAACAGTGTACGCCTGCCTGCCAGGGATGAGGCACTTTTTTCTAAGTTGCCCTACGGGATAGCTGTTGCTCTACATAAATGGAATAGTCAGCCTAGTTTTCAGTGGAAACTGGTCATCAAGAATACTGCCCGGTGTCCCAGGAAATTCTGCTTCTCCTAACAGTGAAGTGTGCTACTAAGAGACAGCAGGAACCAGGTAACATATTTGTTTCTCTTTTTACCTTGGCTGCTAGGAAGCAACATGCCGGCTGGTACACTCAGTTTTGCTCCTCTTATCAGCTAGGGTAGCACGACATTCATTTCCACTCTATCCATATCTCTCCTCCCTCTATTTATGTCTCCTTTTGTGTGTTTTGATTGTCTTTTAATTGTATTAATCAGTTTGAATTTTCTCATAGCTGTGCCTTCTCTCTAAATGTCCTGTACTTTTCATTCTCCCCACAGAAACTTTACATACACAGGCTCTACCGACTTCCCAAGTGGATCTGAATCCCCCAGGCAGGCAAGTCACTGGGGTTCACATTAGTGGTAGAGGCATTGTGCTGATTCTATCCATCACTAATTCCTCAGCCCCATTCCTGAGAAGGCTCCACTATCTCCATTCTCTTATTTCCTCTCCTATAGTAGAAAAGCATGAAGCAACTCCTTTCTAATCAACTGCCTGTCACATTTCCCTTGTATCACACTTCAGAGACTGTCAGCAAAGAACCTCAGTCATCTCTTGGCTTCTCTTTTTGTCCAGATCCAATCATATGTAAATGCTGTACTTTCCAATTATTTTTCAGAACCTCCTCTGTTTTTCCTTTCCTGTTGTCCCTATCCTAGCAAGCTTCCCATTACTTCATAAATAACTTTATACTTGTATTTCATATGTGTGACTCTGGGAAGAAGACTCACGTCTTATTCATCTTCACATTCTTCACAGGCCCTACCTTTAAGCACAGTTGGATTTTATTGGTTCTTCCTACCCCTTTATAATTGCTTCATAAATGATCTGCTCATTTTCAGTATCTTTTTTTTAATCAAATCTATACCTCACATCTTACAAATTCCTGAAGAACAGCTCTAAACATGTCATGACCCAGCAATTCCTTATTTTCAATGAAAAATCTGTATCACTTGCCAATCTAGTCTCAACTTGTCTTTCTGTACCTATTTATTCTGTCCTCAGTAACTCTTGATAATCTCTGCTCCAGTCAGCTGTCCTGAACTGCTTCACCTTAGCTGTCCTCTATGATGCCCCTACTTTAACTTCATTTTATACTTAACTCTCCTCTCTCTATACGCACATGCCTTTATGCTCATATATCTACACTTACATAGACACACACACACACACACATATATATATATTTATAAACACACATACATACACATTTACTACATATAAATACAGAATGTTGAGCTACATTATGTTTTACTGTTCTTGTATTGGTGCCCAACTTTTCATGATTTTATCTTTGTAGTATTTTCTAAAATAGCTTGAAATATGAAGACTACATACAATAAATTATACATATTTAAAGCCTGCAATTTGACACCACTCTCCTGCCTTTCCCTACCTCTACATTTATCCCCAGGCACCACTGATCTTTCTGTTATAGTTGTTTTCCAGAATCTTATAAATTGAATCATATAACATGTGCTCTATTTTGTCAAGATTCTTTCACTCAACTTAGTAAGCTGAGATTCATCCATGTTGTTGCACGCATTCACAGATCTTTCCTTTGCATTGCTGAGTAGTATTTCTTTGTATGAGTATGCCACAATTTGTTTATCCATTCTCCTCTTGATGGGCATTTGGGTTGTTTATAATTCTTGACTATTACAAGTATGGTTGTAATAGATTTATATCCAAGTCTTTTCATGAACGTATGTTTTTGTTTCTCCTGGGTAATTGCCTAGGAGTGAAAAACTTGGACCATATGATAAGAGTGTTTAATTTTTAAAATCTTCCAAATGGTTTACCAAAGTGGTTATAGCATTTTTCATTCCCAGTAGTAGGTTATGGGAGTTCCACTTCCTCCAGATATTCACCAACACTTGCTATGCTCATTTAGGATATTATAATAGGTATGTAATGGTATTTCACTCTGGTTTCAATTTGCATTTTCCTACTGACAAATGATGTGAAGAATCTATTCATTTGCCTCTTTATCATCATGTATCTTTTTTGCTAAAGTAACTGTCCAAATCTTTTACATATTTTCAAATGGGGTGTTTGTCTTATCATTGAGTTCTGAGTGAAATGTATACACCTGGTGCCTTCTTGAGACTCATGGTCTACAAGTTCCTATGTTTTAGAACTGCTAGCATTCTGTAAAATCAAGCTGAGGAACCCAAGATTGTTGAAGCTAAAACAAGAAGAGAACTATGCATATCTAAGTCATTCACATATTTTAATTGTATGTTCTCACATTGGCACACTGGTTTATTTTGCTTTGGATTGTCTTCCTCTTCCAAGAAGTAGAAAAAAATAAAACACATCAATATTATTTATTAACCAATCATAACATTTATATACATCCTTTATATACATTTCCTTCCAAATGTCCTTTATTTCCTCTTGAATTATATTATTTTTAACAAATCTTTCATTCTTATACAAAACAGAAATCCATTCCATCATTCTTTTTCCTTACCACAATTTTAATTACTTCTTTTCACCATTATTATTTTTATATCCATAATCTTTCATTTCTTTGTTTGCATGTCTCCTAACTTATATAAAGTTAAAGAAGATTTTTAACATTATTAATAAAATAAACATTGGCTGGAATAATTACATTTGACTTATTATAATGGCATTCATTTAAGTTTCCCAACTATAAATCATTTTGAATGTTCTAGTCTATAGGTATATAATCATAATTAATGATGTTGAAATTCAGTTGACCTAGTAAATGTAATTACCAAATATATATGTATTTTTTTACTGTATGATATACAATGCTATTTTAATTCAGCTGAGGGTTATCTGATGATATATTTGACACCAAATTAAAATTTTCAAAACCAAATTTTTGGTATCATACTTGATTATATAAAATGAACATTAAGTGATTTAAATATTTTAATATTTTAAGTAATTAGTGACCATAATCCATAAATAATTTTAAGGCCAAATATTGCTAGCCCACTAATTAACTCTTGGTAAAGAAGTTAATGTTCATCATCAAAAACAGTGTCACTAATCACATAAGCCATAAAGATATATGTTAAAGATATATTTCTAAATATTTAATTAAAAAATTTGCTAACATTTTAAGGATACCAACTGTTGTCGTTACTTTACAAGTACATGTAAGGCAACTGAGACTGCAAGCATAGCCATCGTTTTTATTTTTTTCAATATGCACATGATTAATGTTGGCAGAAACTGAAGAAAGACTTGAGGTAATACTAAAATTTTAGACAGCACCAATGTAAACTTCAACTGTCGTCTTTGATGTTAGAAATATATTAGATGCTAAATAGAAGGAACTGGGTTGTAGTCTGTGAATTTATGCAGCCAGCATTTGGGCTATAATCAACAGCTGCTTATACACTTCATGTAGCAGAATGTACATATTTACATGTATAGAGAAGAACTTGAGCTTATGCCTTTAAGGAGAAAACGAATCATAATAAATTTATGTTTAAATCTCTATAGCCAAACAAAATCATGTGATTGTTTAAACTGAGGCCTCCTATAACAAACATTATTCTCTATCAGTATGAGATAGGCTATCTGAATTGCAGTGTATTTGAATTATTCTGTGGGAGCATGTCTTTAGTCTGTAATTTCATCAAAAAAAAAACCCCAAACAGCCATTTGCTAAAGAGGTGCTAAGACACGTCTTTATGTATCTTATAACCTAGATTTGGAAGTTTGTGATATCACAGGGAGAACAGTCTGAGAGGCAAAGGGGATGTGCCCCTATGACAAACACACTGCCATCTTTTAGACCAACGGGTCTCAAACACAGACGCATACAGGGCTCACTGGGGATCCTTTAAAACGAGGATTCTGACTGAATAATTTTGAGGTGCAGATTCTGCATTTCCAGCAAGATCCCTGGCTTTACCATTTCTGTTTGAAGGGGGCTGTTTTGAATAGCAAGGCTCCTGATTATGTTCTAGGCACACAAGACTCTGGAGCTAGCTGTCCAAATGTTTTCCAGCCATTTCAGAACATAAATGGGTCTCTCTTCTGGTTTGCCCACTGTTAAACTAATAGGCAATTGTCTTTAAGGTGTGAATGCAGAGTTGACATGTGATTTGGGGTGTCCACACTTTAAAGCAAAGATTCCTCTTATACAAGACATAATCTAGGGTAGAAAGTGAGTGGCCAAGGACCAGGTACAGCTCTGTGTGCATCACCATGTTAAGTGGAGAATTCAAAGAACCCAAGTATCCTAAATGGAAATCAATGCTTCCAGATCTTTAGGGCAATGCAATTGTCAAGGTAATCGATTCAAAAATATTTTAATTTATAGTTTATTAGCATGATTTGTATTTTTAAATATTAAGACCTACTGTATGTAGGTTTCCATTTGTTCTCTTGGTCTACACCTTGCAAATGTTAGGGTTGGTCTGCAAATAGGTGTGAACACATTGTATCATATTTCTCTAGTTATATGCAGGAGAAATGATTCCTAGGGTTTGCTGAGGAGAGAAGCTCTCTGCTATAACACACAAGACACACAAGCACACACAGAGCATGTAGATCTAGACACACTAATATTAACACAGATTGAAAAAGTACAGTGATTACTTATTCAAAGGGTTTATTCTCTAAGAGACATCTTGCAGGAGTAAACAGAAAGACAGTAAACTAGGATATCTGGGTTCTACTAACATGTTCACTGTTTTCTCTATAACTGAGGGAATCAATGATGCAGATGAAAATATCAAAAAAGACAGTTTTCCTACTGATACCAGGCTGGTTCTTTATTGTCCTGGGCAATCTGAACATTTTGTCATGTTGAATATTACTGTAACTATTCAGTCAAAGAATTTGACCTTCAGAATCACAAAGGATAAATCAGTCATAATTTGGAAAGCAAACTTTAGCTTTACATTTTATTTTTCATGTAATCTTGAAAATATAAACTGGTATAATTTTAAAAGAATGCACAAAAATAAGTGGAGCAAGATCAATGTGAAGTTATTAGATTTCCACTAATGGTTCTATTCATCAAAAGACTCACACAGCTCTACTGCATTCATACTGACTTTAACTTAAAACAGGGAGAGCATCATATAAGCAAATCAGACAACCATAAAGAACAATATCGTGTGAGCTAATTCTGAATAAATACATTAGGGAATTTTGAGGCTTTTAGATGGAATAGTGAGCTGTCAAAAATATCTTTCAACCTCTCAACTCTACCTTTTTTGTTCACCCCTGGAAAATAAATAGAAAAGTTCAATGATTTAGGATGTATTTCCTCCTAAAATACATTCTATGATCATATACACTTGTTGTCTAAGTGGCACTTCGAGTAAAAACAGTTTTATTCTGTTCATATAATTGCACCCACACTGCATAAGTACACTGGGATACTGAACCCTGCAGCTCTTTCTAAATAACTTTTTGGGGGTTTCTGGTTTTTTTCACTTAATCATAAAAAAGAGAAAGTGTTGGCACATATTTAGTAAGACATGAGATTAGTTTTACATTTGGTCATGCTGTTCCCATCAACCAAAATTTCCTAGACTTGAAGATACTTTTATTTTCTTATAACTCTACCATGATTGTGGAAATTAAATAACAAAGGACACAAGAGTCATTAAATGCTCCTTTTGAAACAATACAAAAGAAAGGCATGCAAAACTACCTTTAATAAAGCGAAATTCAAGATCTTCTTTGTACTAAATACAGAATATGAATTTGGCTTTTATTTTAAAGGAAACTTTGGAGTCAATCTCATTTCAGAAATTATGATAAAATTAAGTACAAAATAAAAATATGTAGTGTTCTTGCAATTTTTACTGTATAAATGGTTTTTTAGCTATCTTAAATTATGCATTCAATATATTCAGTGTCATCTGAAAAGATGTAAATTAACATTCTTTTGGTCTCTAAATTCAGTTTGATGAACACCTTCATACATCCCTTAGCTGGAACAAGATTCCTGTAATGTTCAACAGATAATCTAAGGAAATATGGAAAATTTCTATTAAAAAATCCTATCACTTTGTAAAAATGTGGGGAGATAATCTAATAGATTACTAGAAAGGACTAGATTTCCCTCTATTTAGAAAGGCAAAGAATTTAAAGATGGACAGATTTTTAAAGAATTATTTTCCTGTTCTGGTCAGTCAAGACTGATCAAATTAACGATTTATGCCCAATCTCTTTTTCTACCAAGTACTTCACCACTTTATTATTCGACATTTTTAGTGCTCACTCACTCCTATAATGGTAAGTGGATGCTGAGGCAGACTGTAACTTTTAGCTGTATCATTTAATTTTTCAGCTGAGCTTTAGGTAATAAATCTGTTGTCAGCCTGTCTATTTGTGTCACTCTGAGACACATGAGGAATGAAGCTGTGAGAAAAGCAAACCAAAGCACATTCCTTGCTTCATGGCTAAAAGTAACAGGTGAACAGCTAAATAAAAATGCCTGTCTCTTACACATTGCAAAATACATGTTGAGGTCTCTACCACACTTTTCTCAACTTCCAAAAACACACCATTGATATGAGATAAATCAGGTATTTGCAGAAGTCCACTGCTATGTTTTTGCAATGACCTTTACCTGGAAATTACTAAATAATTAATAAGAAGAAATGGACCAGAACTCAATTGGGAATCCTATAAGCAAAAGTATGATATTCAATTTTTTTTCTGTGATAATAAGAGGCTAAATAGATTGGCAGAGTAGGAAAAATAATTTTAAAAACTTTCAGAAATTTATCATGAAAATTTGAGGACTCATTTGACTCCACTGGTATCAGTTCCATCACCTGCAAAATGAAACAGCCAGTTTTAGATGATTTCTAAGGTTACTTTCAGCTCTAACATGCTATGCTATTTTAATGTCATAAATCATACACTGCCTCTCATTCACATATATATGACTTAAAGATTATCATTTAGAGAAAGCTTCATATTTAATGTATGCTACTAAATCTGCACTGCAATTCAGTTTGTTCATTAAATTTTGTTATAGATAGAAAATTCTTCAACCTCACTTGCAGCACTTGGCTTAAAAATTAGGTAGAATGTGCTTTCCCAAATATACTTGCAAAAACTGATATCCTTCTTATCTCTATTAATTTAATTCTGAATGTAATCAGCATGCCTAATGAACTGTAAATCTCACACCTGCCTCTGGACCCTATATGGTAACATTATCTCATGATGCATCTTCTCTTCCATGCGTTTGTTATTAATGTAAATTTTTTATTATCAGTGGCCAGTCATGAAAATAACTGCCTATATTTAGGACCCAATGTGACAAAGTCTATTCTTGTATGCAGTGGTAGAATTTTTCATGACACGCTGAGCGTTTATTTACAGGGGCTGTCCAGCATCTAAAAGAGCTCTGTTAACACAAACAAGACTTCAGGTTCTTCTCATTTACTGTCTGATGGAAATCGAAGAACAGTATGCATGCCAATGAAGGACCATGAATTTTTCATATATTTTGTTCTTCCTTTACTCCTTCAAACATCAGTATTCTCTGAAGTAATTACACAGTTCTCTACCAGGAACTTTATCCCCTGAGTGGCAAGAGGCCAAAGGAACATGAGCTGGAACTGCCCTTTTGATAAGTTTGCACCATTTTTGCAGCCTTGGAAGAATATCAGGCTAACTCCAGAAAGCAAGCGATTCATAAATCAATAGAACGAAAAAAGAGCGAGTGATAATTAGGGAGAGATTTTTGCATTTCTCTAAATTTAAATATTGCCTAAAGCAAAGTCCTAGTAAAATGATATGTAAAATGCTGTGTGTGTGTGTATATGGGTGTATGTACACACCATTTGTCAATTTATATTGCATGGTATATGACACAATTAGGCCTTTTATAATTATTTATTCACCCTGTCATTCAATAAACACAGAGCACACAGAGCACTGACTATATGCTAGATACACTAAGAAACACTGAAGAAAATAATCTCACAAAACATTAAGCTCAGCATACTTAAGTTGCTAGAGATCAATTGTGTATGGGGTATATAGCTGTTCATAGAGGTATTTTATTTACCTGTTACAATAGAAACAGGTTATTCCTTTTATGAAATTTTAAAGATCAGCCCTTTATCTTTTCTTTGAAAGAAATTTCATCAAAATTCCAGTTCAGCCAAAGATGATTCTCTTAACTTTTATTTAAAATGATTTTTAAAAGTATGTATTACTCATTTTCTAGAAACATGAAGGATGTTCATAATTTCACTAATCTACACTGACACCTTCACTTCCTTTATAAAATAGAATGTGAATTCAGCGAGTATTTTGAATGAATCAAAAGTATTCTTTTTAGGACATTTCCCTGTGTCTAACAAGGGCCTTTGAAAAATTCATCCTCCCAAGTTAATAGTAATTGAGAATTTTTCACAAGAAAATCTCAGATTCCAAAGGGTTTTTCTTTTCTTTACTATATCTTAAAGTATTTTATGAGTATTTATGTTAACTTGCTGCTGATATTAAATGGATTATGGTAATTGAGGTAATTCAGATTACCTCAATTCTTCATGTAGCCAAGTGACTATTTGTCTTACTATTTAAACAACTTACAAATATTCAGTAGAGAGGAATGGTACTTAATAAGAATTTTTCAGGAAGAATAACAAAACCTATGGTTTTTATTCAAATTCCAAAAACAAGGCCAGCTGTCAGCAAGTGATTTCCTAATAGTGGTTATATAAAAAGCTCAGTGCAGCCCCAGGCAGCCTACAGACACAGTGACTCCCTGACAAATGGCAGCGGTCAGGCTGGGTCTGAGATGGGAAGCAATCCCTGAATTAATCGGAAAGATTGTCAAAGGCCCTACAACTCCCCCAAAGCGGAAACAGGCATAATACAATCTAGAAATTGGATTCCCTGGAAAAATGCATAAGTCGAGTTAGCAAGGTTATTGTGTACCTATTATGTCCCAATATTGTTCAAGGTGCTCCATAGTATAGAAAATAAATACTGTATTTGTCATGTTCTCCTCCTGGGAATCTGCAAACTTATTAGAGAGAAAAGACTTACATACATAAGGCAACCAGAGATCAGCCTCATCTCTCACCACACACACCCAGTTTACTCTGGTCCATTCCCACTGGCTTTTCTCCTACTCTTCGATTTGTGATGCTTCTTCTCTCTTCAGATCCTCTGCACATGCTTAGCCTTGTGAACTCTTACTTTTCCATTAGATTTCAGTTTAAATATTGCTTTCTAAAAAGGTTTCCCTGACACTTCCCTCCAACAGAATCTAAATTAACCCCTCCAGCTTTCTTCTTTTACAGCACCCTATATATTATTTTCCATTGATTTATCACATTTAATATCTATATATTTAATTTAGTGGTTATTGATTTTATATCTGCCTCCCAAACTAATGACATAAGTTCTACAAGGGAAGAAATGTGTCTGATTTGTTAGGGATTGTATCTGTTAACCTGACATCATGGTTTCTCAGCCTCAGCATGATGGACACGTGGTACCAGATGATCTTTTGTTGTAGGGGGCTGCTCTTTGCCTGACAGGTTTAGTGGCATCCCTGACCTCTACTCAACAGCTGTCAATAGCCATTCCTCTCAGGTATAACAAAAATATCCCCAGACAGTGCCAAATGTCTCTTAGGGGGCAAAACTCTCCTCAGTTGAGATCTACCATCCTATTCTAGTATTCAACACATAATGCACATTTAATATATATTTGTTGAATGAGTAAATGAATCAATGAACTGATACAGGCATCACACAAACACTAGACCATGTGTGCCAAGGTTAAATTGCCAATTTCATAGGGATTTTTATGAGAATTAAGAGATAATGCATGGAAAATATTTGGTCAGTTCCTTGTACATGTTAAATCTTCAGTAAATAACTATTAGCAATACTATTAGGAATGAAATTTATTATCAGGCTATATGGAACAGACATGGACTACTGACCATCATGGATTGTTAAGCACAGCAGTATTTTTAGAGGATTGGTCTGACATGGTATGTAGGATGATGAAGGGTAAGTACCCCAAGGATTACTATTAGTAGGAAACTAAAGGTATGGAAACTAGTTAACAATCAGCATGAAATTGGAACCATGAGCCAGCACTCGAGAAATAGCCTGGGACCTTCACAATTTCTGGGATTAGCTAAGTCCCTTAGACTGAATAAATGAATAAGGTCCTGAACTAGGATGAGATGCCCACAAAGGTGGTGGTCTCACTCCCTTCACTCACCTGTTGCTTTCTGTTTCCTGGCTCACTGCTTACTGAACGTCTCCCCTGTGACATCAATCTTCCTCCTGTTCTCTGCTTTCAAAGCACCACTCGATTCCCACCTCTCAAAGAAAACTGATCTGACATTATTGGCCTGCATGGATCTCTCAGACAGGACTTCTTGTCAATTCCAGGTAGTGTGGCAAATCATTGTCTAACATCCTTCTGCATTATCCTTTCATTTCTGGTAAGCTCCTGTGAGGCTAGACTTTGTTTCTGATTTCTTTGAGATATCTAAGTGCAGATATAGGTATAGAAAGTAATGTTTTTTTAAAAAAATTTATTTTTTACTCTCTTTGTCATAGGGTATTAAAGGTAGAAAAAAGGCAGAGATCAGGTAGCAGACTCGGCAGAAAATTCATGAATTCCCACTATAACCATCAGAAATATGATTAATCAGATGCTGCTTGTCTGTCTCCAGTAATGGGAAGATCACTATTTCATCACACCACATTTTTTGGAAGTCTTGTCCTTGATCATTTCTTTTATATATGCAAACATCAACTCTTCAAGGATGCTTTGTGTAGCTACTCACATCCTGTTCAGAATATCTCCTTAGCGCCCATCCTTTATCACTCAGTCATGCATATCACCCTTTGAATTTGCAATATATTTGCTCAAAGATAGTCCCTTATTTTATGTATATATTTTCCTGTAATCTGCATAAAACATTTCTTAAGACTAGGGATTCACTGTGTTTCTTTTAATCATTTTAATTCCACTCTTAGTTTACCTTAACACAGCACAATAAATCTTCAATAAATATTTATTCTATAATTTGAGGTCATTCCCCCAATCATGTTCATGTAAAATAGCTTCTATTCCCTGTTGTGCTTATCTCTTTGTACCAACCAGCTCTCACTGCATCTGGAGAAATAAATGACACCATAGAGGGAGGGCCTGGGTAAATACTAAGAATGATATAAAGTTGGAAATAATGAAAAAAAAAGCTAAAAATATATTCACATTCATGCATTATCAAGTATTTGGTTGAATCCAACCAGATGACTATCCCCAAACCTGTAAAATCACTCCTTTGATTAAAAAAAATACACACAACTAAATAAATATATACTGTAGATAGAAGGTTGTTTATAAGTATTTTAACCAGCAATAAAGTCAATACATAATGAAATAATGAGATAAAACTAAAAAAGTTCATTCAATTTTAGGCCGCATTTTTGGGAGTGTCCTATGTGGGCCTGAACAGGGCAGTTATAGTCCCTTGTCCATTGTGCAGACAACATCTGAAAGTTGTATATAATCTAGGATGTCACATTTTTAAGGTAATTTAAAAAAGGACGAGGGAAGAGGGTGTTCAATGATGAACAGGATGACAAGGAAATGTTAAAGCAACTGGGGATGTCTAATTTAGAAAGGTAAGATGCTTGGGAAAAAAGTAGTTTTTATGTAGTGGAAGGATTGTCATGGGCAGAGGAATAATACATGCTCTTTATGAATAGACTGTAACAGGTGTAAGTGGATCCTATGGGAAGAAATCAAGTATCAACTTGATAGAAGGAAACTATTTGCAATCATCAGTAAGATACTCAAGATGGACAATTCTACGTGATCCAGAAATCATTTCACATGGTTTTAACAACTAGTTTTTAATTCTTACT
Organism: Vicugna pacos; assembly: GCF_048564905.1. Lineage (NCBI taxonomy): Eukaryota > Metazoa > Chordata > Mammalia > Artiodactyla > Camelidae > Vicugna > Vicugna pacos. Next base: position 91,626,629 of record NC_132987.1, read on the forward strand.
ACTCTGGTCTATGCTGCAATAATCAAAAGTACATTTTTAACAAACAGATAATTTAAGACAAGTTAAAGAAAAAGAAAAACTATTCATCTTAAAACAGCATCACATTTAAAATAATAGACATGGGTTCATTGGGAGATTCTATCATCAAGAGTTTCTTGAGTAACACAGATAGCAGGAGGCAGAGATTTTTATGCCAAATAGAATCCCAGCTTTCTATTGGGGTTTGGGAGGGAAGCAGACAAGATGAACATTACACCCTTAGAGTCTAGACTTCTATGATGTAAAACTAATTGATTTTAAGGGGACTGTAAGCGTGTTTATTATAAAGGACAGAAGCTCCATGGAGTTAATGTGCTGTTTCAATACTTAGGCACGTTGGCCTCATGCAACAGATTTATCCATGGGAATCAGGAAGACATCAAAGCGAGGTGTCTGCTGTGGTGTCAACAGCCATGAGCTGCCTGGTGACTGCTGGCTACCTCGGTACAAATGAGTGCCAAAAGCCAAATGATACAGTATCTTCTCAAAAAACGATGGTCTCGCTAATTAGCCTGTAAATGCTGAAAACCTGACAGTAGATAAAACATGCAGGGATTTCTTTTTTTTTTCCCCCAAATTCAAGCCATGAAGATTATTTCCTCTCCATTCCATTTCCTACCCACTAACCAAAACTCACACACATACAAGAACAAATCTACCTTCCTAATAAGAAAGTCCCTTTTACCTCTCAAATTCTTTGATCATATTTAGACAACACTTTGGTCCCAAAGTTACACTGTCTGTGATTAATGCACGTCTGAGTGTGGATGATTTCTCCCAACACATCCTATGAAATCCTTCCTTAACTTGCCCTACAGAGACACTCTGATTTGTCCATTTCTTCTTCTTTATCTCTACCAACAAAAAATTGTTATTAAATAACTACTTTATGCAAAACACTAGACAACAATACCAGGAGAGAGGTGTAAAGCAGAGAATCCTATCTGTCTGTATGTGCGTGCATGAAAACAACAGACAGGACAGTATGTATGTGTGCCACTTGGCTTCTAAAATTCAGTTCTCTAATCCATGGTGTAAACACAGCAGTACTTATATTCACTACTTTTTTCTTTTTACATTTAAATTTCTCATTAAAAAGATATATTGAAAAATGAAAGCATTTTCCCAAGAAGTTAAAATAGCTGTATTTAAAAGTAAAACATGAATTCTAAGGCCAGTGGAAATGTGAGATTCGAAAAACTAAATGAATTTCTGAAATTCTATAAAATATCAATTAAAGTTTAAATACTATGAGGTAGAAGAGTTAAATATAACCTTAAAAATGGAGATTTGGAACATTCATATCTGGATATGGATAACTCTTTAAATTATTATCACTATGAGATTTGTTAAAATTTTATATGCTGTAATAGTATAAATGAAAAACTGGCATATGAATACTTTTCCATTTTTCTAGTAGTATGCGGAGTTAAGAGTGAGTCAAATAACTGAACATTAGTCAGGTGTTAGCAAATAAAATCAACCATGTAGATATTCCTATTTTTGCTATACTCAGGGCAAAACTTAGAATGGCCTACCTGTCAAAATCGGGCCCAAAACACAATTGTTCACTTATAGGCATAAAGGGCAAATATCTTTTTACAAACAGAAAGTCAACATTTAAGCACAAAATGTCTCTTATGATGCTCGTAATTCTAGTCACATGAATGACACCAAAGTAGAGCTGTTTTCACCAGGAAGGATATTAATGTGGTGAGAAAGATTTTATGATGAACTTTGCAGGCAAATCAATACAAATCATTCCAAAAATACTGGTGGTATCTTACTTGGACATTTTTCTTGCTGAAAGACCATGAAAACCATGTTCATCACAAACAAAAACATGTTCATCACAAGCAAATTAATGATTTTGCCCTCATCTATTTAAACTATCTCATTTTAATATTTCAAAAACCAAGAAGTCATAGCAAGGAAGTGAAATTAAATATAAAAGAAAACAGCTCTCTAGAGCCCAAATATTTCTATAGCAATTTTTCTTCTCTGCTTTATTAATATTCCTGGTGACTTCTTTGCAAGATACCTTAGAGAGTTTAAAAGATTTCAACTTAGTCAACTGTAACGTAGCTCAAATGTAAAACCTAATAATTCATTCTTTAGAGTCAAAACACAAAATAAAAATAATAATTTCTACAACACTATCTGAACTGAAAGCACAATAGAGAACTTTCAAGATAATATAAAATACTAATTTGAGTATAGTATTAAAATATTCAGCCACAGTTTTTTTATTTTTTGAAGCTGATATTCTTTTTATTTATTTATTTTTTAATTGAAGTACAGTCAGTTACAATGTGTCAATTTCTGGTGTACAGTATAATGTTTATAAAGTATTTATTCATTAATTATAATTTTCATTAATCATTTGAGCAATGCATTCCTAATTACAGGAAGATAAAAATTCAGATTATCCTGTTCCAAAGTATTATTGGCAAACCACCGGTTTTTATTTTTTTTAAATAACATGTGTTTTAGGTTCTTGAGATTGTAATTACCTTAGGATGTCATGGACTTAAAATCACTATGGGAAAACATCTGTAATCTTTATATCCCGCTTTACAGTCCTCTTCAGGTCTTTCGTGGGTAATGGGAAGGAAAAGGCTCTGAATGATGAGAGCCTGTCCACCTCTCCACCCACATCCAGCTGCAGGGCCTGCTTTCCTTTGGGCTGCAGGCCCCTTTCTGCTGTCTTGGTTCACTTTCTCCCACCACTGTACCTCTGTACTGAATGCTCCTGCTACCTTCCTGTTTAACTCCTCTACACCTTCTACTGTCTTCAAATACCCCCACTCTAGCTGTACTGAGATGTAACTGACTCATTGTACCACACAAGTCTAAGGTGTGCAACATGATGATTTGATACACAGATATATACTGCAAAATGATTATAGTAAGGTTAGTTAACAACCTCTCTTACCTCATATAATTACCATCATACACCACAACTTTAAAAATCCTTCCTTAATCCTTCAGACTAACTATATGCTGTCGTAACACAGAAGACTTTTCCTTCATTGTACTGATAGTGTGTAGGTTTTTTTTTAATGTTTATCTTTACGTTTGTGTCTGCGTGTACAATAACTTGGTGCATTTTTGTGTGGGTGCCATAGTTTTATTAATATCTGTCTCCTCTATTAAAATGTAATCTTCCAGAGTACAGGAATCCTTTCTGTTCTCATTGGCTGTTATGTTCCCAACTTAACACCATTCTAGCTCTTATTAGGAGTTCATTAAATAAACAGGTGATCTTGAGAAACAACGAAGAGTGAAAGTTGTCCATATATAAACAATTGGAATGAATCTTAGGCAGAAAGCATCCCAGAATCTTTTTCTTTAGGGGATTTCTGAGTAAAGTCTTTCAATGATAATCCTAGCACAAAGGTCTTCATTCAAATAAAAGACTTAGTGTTTCTGATTTAGCATCCTTTTCTCCATAGTCCACAAATCTCAAGGAAAGTACAAGGATTAATCAAATTCATTTGGGTTTAAATGAGCTGGTAACCTAGAGTAGGAAGTATATTGTCTTCCCTTCATCTCTTTTTGTCTCATTCCCTCCCTCCCTCCCTTCCAATTAACATCCTAAGTATAGATCCTTCAGAGAGAACAGTACTGTTATCTCTATCATCAATAGTTCCATTTGGATTGCAGTTTCTTTGGGTACTTCTTCATACCTAATGGATAGAAATGATTATTTAGCTTTGGGGGAAGGCTTTTTCCTACAGCACTCTGTTCTCAGTAATCTAGATAGATTGCCAAGCAAGCACATTGGAACCTCAGTAAATTTATCTATGGGAACACTCACATAAGCTTGAAATTAGTATGCCCCTGGAGACTACCCAATTTTTCCTTCTTAATCAGATCTTTAGGTGGGTAGCCAGGGTCTTAGAACTGAGCAGACAGAATCTCTAGCTGAATAATGTTGGCTCACAGAATGTATTCTTTTACACTTGGAAGAGAAATTGTGACTAAGTGACAGTGAGGTGTTTTTTGTTTGTTTGTTTGTTTGTTTTTTTTGTTTTTTTTACTTGCATGCTGTTTGTAACCTTCTGTCGCAATGCACAGGCAGAGGGCTTTCTTGGTTAATGGGCTGGGTTTGTGGAACACTTGTCCCTTGATGCTGTGTCTGAGCCCTCAGGTCAGGACACAGACAATTTACATCCATTTACCTGACATTCTTTATACTCAAAGGCTACCAGTGTAGTCCCAGAAAGCCTGACCCCACCATGGTTTGATAAACAGGCAGGCAAGAAGTACTGCATTAACACAGTTCTTATATTCAGTCAAGGGAAAAACTACAGAAGCATAAGGTATTATAACACTGCACTTATTCAGCTCTTATCAGGCTTTTAAACTGCCATTACTGCTTACTTGCAAAATCTGATTCAATTTAAATTAAATAAAGAAGAAAAATCTATGTATTTTCTAAATAACCTAGCACTAAGATTGCTTAAACATTTCTTTATATACATAACCATTTCTGTTAACATGTCAAAAAAGAAAGGGTATTTTCTAATTTTATTGTGTTTCTGGCATAATTTCAGAGGATTTAAAAACCAATTGAATTAGTGGCTAAATGAATGTTTTCAACCGGAATATTTTTTGATTCATCAAAGTTACCAGAAACTCAAAGGAGTCATTTATCTTTCCTCCTCCAAATGAGTACTAATCTCAGTGATATGTTACCTTAAGAGATACTGCTATTTAAATAACCACAGACCAGAGGCTTATTTTTACCCAGTTACTCAGTTTCAGTGTAATCAGATAGATTATTTTTTAAAAACTTAGAAGTATATTTTAAAGTCACAGAGGTATTACCTGCCTGTTCATCTTTCTCTTGATTTATTTTTGATGAACTCTACTACAATTTCAACTTATTTTCCTATGCTAATTTTTTGCTTCATTCATTCAAGAAATGTTCATTGAACACCTACTCTATGACAGATGCTAAAGTATTTTTTGTGGATTCTGTAGTGACCAGAAGAGAAAACTTCTGCACTCATGAAGCTTACTTCAGAGGCAGTGTATTTTTAAAATAACATGAGAAAAACAATGGACATAAGAGAATGTCAGGTATTGCTAAGGACTATGAAAAATCAGAAGGAAATACCAGGGGAGAGAGGGTAATGAATGGTACTAATGTGGAATGAGGGATCAAAGAATTCTCATATGAGGAGATAAATTTAAATCAGAGGTTTGAATAAACTGAGAGTGAACCATGTAGATATCTGGGGGAAGATGTTTCATGCTTAGGGGACAGCAAGTGCAAGGGTCCTGAGGAAGTGAGTCATTTGATGTATCTGAGAAAGAGGAAGAGGGCCAGTGTGCCTGGTGTAGATTTAGGGAAGGAGAAGGGAAAAGTAGGCCATGATGTCAGCTAATGTAGGGTCTTTTTGGTTTCAAGGCTGTGGGATGCAGTGGAAATCAGGTGAGGAGTGAGATCAATCCTGGTTTCATTTCTCAATTCAGTCACTTGCCAGCTATTCACCATATGTACATTTGCAATAGGAGTAACTGCCTTGTAAATAGAAGGGTAGTAGCCAACTATAAAGACATTAATGTTTAGCACAGGGAACTATATTCAATTTCTTGTAATAAGCTATAATGGAAAAGAATCTAAATATATATATCTATAACTGAATTGCTTTGCTGTACACCTGAAACTAACATTATAAATCAACTACACTTCACATAAAAATAAAATTAAATTTAAAAAGAAATTAATGTTTAAGTTAATAAATTGTTAGAAAATAGGTCCTTTGCTCTCCAATAACAATCATGTAGTGACAATTATCAGAAGAAGAAAAAAGGTGCAGTACATTTCTCTCCTATCCTCATCCCAAAATACACAAGCTTTGAAATCAAGCAACAAATATTTATAATTTTAGTTGGCCTTTGTGGTTGCAAGCTACAGAGATTCATTCATGTTGCTCCAAGTGACAGGAGATTTATAGTAAGTGTAGAGACCAAAAAAAAAAAAAAACAATTTAATAGAAACAGTGAGGGTGGCAAATTCTTCCTTTGATAGGCAAATCATCACTCAGCTCCAGGAACTGGCAGTTCTTTTGTTCAACAAAGTGCTTTGATGCCCAGTTTGGCTAAGAAAGGCCAAATCTTCCAGACACTTGGCCAAAATGGGGTTGTCTGGGCAAAAAGATCACTGAGTCACTGTGCCACTTAAAAAAGTTGAATTAAAATATTACATTTTGACTTTTCTTTGTCAGGAACGATAGACAGAGGGGGAGTGGATATCAGCACATGGATGAGAAGCGCCGAAGCCACTTAGCTTAGGAAGGGCAAGAGTAGAGTGACAACACACAAAGAACAGGCCCCAAATCACAGTGACCACAGTAGTCATTCCAATGTCTGCTCTGGACGGCGGCCCTCGTCAGGTCTCTGCTCTTTTGACCGGCAGTTTCCTTCTCTCTCTCCTTTATCCTTTATCTCTGCCTCAGAGTTAATGCTCCCAACACAACTTCAGATCACACATGCCATCAGAATGAGTTAACATTTCATACTTAGCTTTCACTCCTATTGGTTTATATTCTTGGTCTTTTGTGTGTTTGTGTGTGTGTGTGCTACCTGCTGGGAAATGAATTTGATTGGCTTGGATCCGAGCTGACCTAGTAAGGAATGCTGGAAGGCTGCAGGTGGATAGAGCTCAGGGACTTGGAAGAACAGAATAATGACACACCAACAGCAGAAAAAGCAGAGATTTGAAAATCATGCTTAATGAACCTCAAGTAATAGAGAGTCTTGAATAAGGGTTGTATTTGGAATACCTGAGATTGGAAAAAGCAAGACAATTTAAGGCATACTGCTTGCTTGTTGATAGAAAAAAGGAATATATGATACTGTTATGATTCATCTCTTTCTACACATTCTCTCCTGAACAAAAAAATATATAGATTTCTTTTTAATTAGCAAAAGTAATTCACATGTGAATAGGAACCTGAGAAATTACATGAAGAGTATTGCTCATTTTTTTGCACTATTCACTGAGGCTTGATGTGTGGGTTCTATGTCTTCTGCACTGGGACTAGAAGGAGGTTGGTAATATCATTAGAACTGGGGAATGTGCTGGAAAAGACCGTTTAGAGTATCTAATCCAATTCTTTCATTCTACAGATGAGGACACTGAAACCCAGGAAGACAATTTGAGTTTATTAAGATCACACTTAGCAGGGGAGCTGAGAAGACAACCCCAGAGTCCTCTGTCCCACAGCACTATCTCCCTTACACCATGCTCCCTCATCATAATGGTACAGACTTACAACAACAATAAAGTGATCTACATATGAGAAAAAGTAGTCTGTGCTTCTGGCCTCATGTTAAGTGCTGCTATTTTCAATTGATGCTGCTTTTTAAAATAATTCATTGTCTGTATATTAATTGTACTTACATTATTCATCAGCTTGGACGTGTGTTATTCTAAGGATGAGTGTAAGAAAGAGATCCTATCCTTTTGTACTATTATATCTGTCTTTTATATACTTCTGTTGACTACATGCCTCCTTGTTTTCTGAAATTGCTCCAAAAGACTTAGACATTCACAATGTGTTGAGATTCTTCAGGGCAGAAAGCGTACATCACTCTTCAAACTGTGACAACCATAATTACTTTTAGACTGACCACTGCTCAGATTTTAAGAATGCAAGTAAAATTGGGCTTATTTTTAAAAAAGATATATCTATGCATTGTATCTGCATACTCCTTATGCTTAATACCTCCTAACATCAGTTACAAAAAGACCTTTAACCTTTTGCTCCTTCTTTCATTGAGTGAAATGCATCAAGCATTTCTCACACGTGCCAGCTGAACTTCTTTATGATGTCACAGATAATTGTTTTGGCCTCAGGGAAAGAATGTGCTTTCTGCTGTAAATGATGGCTGTGGAACCATCTAGGTAAAAAATGAACTAGTCAGAAGTCTCAGGGTTCTTTATCTTATCAATTATTGAAGAAAGCAACTTTCTTTAGCACTAAGAGAATACTAAAAATGTCAAGATAAAACGATGGGAAATGAAGTTGAGGATAGAAACAGATACAGTAAACAAGTGTGAAGTCAGCAAGCTCTTTAGTGGATGAGATAGAGGATGTGTTAACTTCATTTACATTTTATCAGGTGAAATTATTTCTGCTTTTAAAACAACAAAAAGGGAAATTGAATTTTTTTATTATCAGGGGAAAAGTGAGACAAGTCTGTCATCTGTGAAATCCACATCCGTTTCTTCCTGGAGAAATAAATATATTTGACTATTAATGACAATGAGAATAACCAGAGGCACTGTACAGAATCAAACATATATAAACTACATGGCAAGTGCATTTACACTCAAGGAGATGAGTGACAAACCATGCTGTTCATCTAAAAAGCAATAATCTAATTCATTTATGTTTAAAAGCTAGGTTTATTAGAACTTTTTGCTTGGGCACTAGGACAACATGATCAGTCTTTCTCATTCTCAGGGCAATGATGCTAAAGCTCAGTGTTTGATATCTTTGCCATTTTCTGAGTGTGTTCTCAGAAGGAGAAAGAGCAGCAAGTCAAGAAAAGGAAAAGATCATCTCCACCACTGTCCACTACCATGACATAACTGGTGATTTTCCAAGATTCTAAAAATATCAAAATATCCAAAACTGGCAGTAAAAACTACTTGCTACTTGATTGATAGGCACTTTCTATAAGCAAATTTTTTGAAGGTCTACAATGAGCCAACATTGTTAATATAGAGGTAGGTTAAATTAGTCTTGACTATGAAGAATGAATAGTACCGGTTAACATTTATTGAGCAATAATTACTGACAAAGGTGCTGTGTTGATCTCTTACTCCCACGATGTCATTTCATTTCCACTGCAATCCTATGAGGAAAATAATATTAAGAATCCCATTTTATAGGTGAGGAAATAGAGATTTAGAAAGTCAGAGTTAACATTAATAAACAGTAAGTAGTTCTGACAGATGACTCATTACAATGTAATTAGCATTGCGGTTTGGGCCCCCTCCCATAGGTTTTTCTGTGTGTATCACAGGTAAGAGCATGCTCAAAAGAGATGGGCGTGCCTGAGCACTCAAGAGACCAGAGCCATCAATCAATCACCAGAACGCCCCTAAGCCAGGATACAAGACAGGAGAAACAAAGGAGTTGCGCCGTTTTCGTTTCATGGGTTAGCCTGCTTTCAATTCTTGGAGTTGTACCCTACATTACTAATTTTTGCTCTATTAATAAAATTTTCTGTTTACATCACACTTTCAGTTGCCCTTTTAAATTCTTTTTCTCGGCTAACATAAAGAACCAAGGCCTTTCTCCCCTCCTCATGGTAACACAGAAACATATATATAGAGGAAACCACATTAATCATTTCAGTTGCTGCAGGACAGACAAGAGAACCTAGGTAGCATGTCTAAATCTGGTCAAAGATTTGGGGGCTGAATATTATGGCATTAATGGATACCATAAGAGATGGAATAACCGAAGGTGTAATAATTCAACACTGAGATAGGCTGATTTTTTTGCTCAAAGAGCTTACAAAAGCAAAAGCTTCCCTATTACTACTTGGGAATCAGGATTCCATATCTGAGACTTTATTGAGAAGACTGAATGGATGTGGGAAGTAGAAGAGAATCGTAACACCAGGTGAGAATGAGAACTATAAACATTTAATAAAAAATAAAGACAAGAAGTACAATATAATCAAAATTTGAAGTGAAATTTATCAGCACTTCTATGGAAACAATGGGGGAAATGGTTGATTACCAGGAAAACAGAGGACACTTTTCAAGACACAAAAGACTTTAGTGAAAAAATAAAATCACTTGGCAAAAGGATCCTTCTATTTTCATTAACAACTATTGGCAGTAAAGTAATGGGGTAGCACAGCCTGGATACAAAGTTAAACTTCTGCCATTCACTTTCATTTGAAGGAAACCAATCAAAAACAAAATTAACTGTTATTAGAAATCTATTTTAAATAGCAACTAACTTCCAGTGTGTAATAAAGAACCAATACAGATTGAAAGAGCAAACACGTATTATTTTCTGTAGGATAGTATCGATAATGATCCCAAGATATTACAACATTTAAATATTTTTTCAAAATATCAAAATTAAATTATAGTCAGCAAAATTGGACAGTTAAATGCATTTTAAGATTTTAGAAATGGTCATTTTATGAAAGTGAAGATTTTTACAACTACTGAGCCTGAACCACATGTCAGATGCTGCTATACAGCCTTCAAGTAGAAAATACTTGTGTTTAATAGAAGAGAACATGGAAAAGACAGCTGAAAATACTAACAGCTCCTACTTCATTCATTATTCACAAATACTGAAGGAGACTGTACTACATACATGGCACTTTTCAAAGTTTCAGGGATTTGGCAGTAAACAAGGGAGGCTGTTACAGAGACAAGAAGTGGTGATGGCCTGTGTCAGGGTACTTGTGTGAGAGAGTAGTATGCACTGGATTGATTCTGGGTAAATAAGGAAGGTAGAACCACTAGGAATTGTGTTGAGGCATGTGAAGTAGGGTGTGACTAAAAGAGGTGTTTGAACGAGGTATGAAGATACCTCTAAGTCTTTTGGCCAGAGAAACTGAAAAGATGGAATTGCCACTGTCTGAAAAAGTAGCAGAATATGAAAGAAAGGCATTTTAGGGGAAGAGAAGGACTTCACTTTTGGACATGCTGATTTTAAAATGCCTTTAGACACAGAAGCGGACATTGGCTGAATATGTGATTCTGAAGTTGAGAGCAGATGCTCTCAACTGTAGATATAAATTTGAAAATCACCAGCTTATAGATGTTTTTTAAAAGCATGGACTGAACAATGTCAACAATAAAATGAAAGTAGACAGAAGAGAGAAGGGGCCCCAGGGATGAATCAAAGTCTAGATGTTGGCAAGTTAAGACGACACCACCCAGAGTCTGAGAAGGAACATCCTATGAGGAATGAGGGGAAATCTGAAGGGTGGGTTTCTGGCAGGCAAATGTTTCCAGCAAGATTCAGTAGTCAACTGTATAAAATATTTTCATTTAATTAAATCAGGTGGGAACTCAACAATTTACCACCAACATTGCCTAGAACAGTTTTGAAGGAGTAGTGGCAGTGGAAGAGCAAGTTTCTGTGAGTTCAAGCCAGCATGAAAGCAGAGGAACAGGTGACAACATTGATAGCTCCTCTGAGGAGCTCTGTTGTAATCATACAGAAGGGAGAGTGGGCCTGTAGCTATAAAGGAAGCAGGGCCAACAACTATTCACAGTAGAGAAAAATAGCAGCAGGCCTTTATACCAATAGGAAAGATTAAGTGGAAAGGTGAAAAATTTATGCTTAAGAAAGTTTTTACGCTGATGTAGAAAAGAGAAAGGGCCATTTGCTGAGGCTCTGCAGCAGTTCCAAATGAGAGAAGATGGGGTCTGTACATAATTTCAGAGTGAGTTTTCACCAGTAACAGCTAGTAATGTTAAGAGACGAGCTAGCGCACATGAGCACACAGTTTGATACGTAGGTGGAAATATAGTGGTCTGGTGTGCCAAGTTCAATTCTGATTGCTTTTATTCTTCTCCATAAAATAGAAGCAGAATCAGTAGATGAAATTAAGAATGAGAGATGTGTCGAAGGTGAGGAGAAGGGAGAGGTTGAACACGGTCACCTAACTGAAAAGCTGGACAGACTGGGAATATAGTATGATTCTTAGAAACCATCAAATGAGTGAGCATAAATCTAAAGAGTCCAACCAACATGCCCTGTGTGCTCATCTGCAGCTTTATTGGGCTTCAGGGAGTATGCAGTAATCTTCACTGTAGCCCTATGAGGTAGGTACAGCTGCCACCCTCACGTAGACTTGAAGAAATGCAGGAACAAAGAGGGCTTAAGGAGGTTACCCAAGATCACAGAATTAGTAAGCATTAGTCTATAGATTCTAATCTGTACATAGCTTGTATCACTTCCCAATATACTTACTGCTTCTGTGAATTCTGTATTCCATGAAGAGACCAAGTACTTGGTCAGGGCAACAAGGTGATCTTACTGGTATTGTTCAAGATACAGAGTGCAGAAAGGGGAGAAGGTGTCACACACAGAAACAAAGGATTTAGGAAATTACTAGAATTTTGTACTTCTGTAGTGGAGGTGGGGCTGTGAATTTTTCTGAAATAGAACAAGGTTCTGGCTCTCTGGCTCTTAGGAGAGAAAGAGGCAATGAAACAATCACAATATACCATGAGAAGTACTATAATTGATGTTTAATAGAACTAGAGAGGAGGAGTGCTCACTATTCTTGGAGGAGGAGGGAAGAAAAGGTGTCAGCACACACCTCCTAGATGGTAAGATGGTTAGTCAGGTTCTTGAAAAATGAATAGAGTCCTCAGGCAAAGAACAGAATGTGCAAAGGCATGAAAAAAATATCACTTGCAGGGCCCTGATAATACTCCATCTGGGAAGAATGGGGCAACTGTAGGGAGATGAGACATGAAAGGTAGGCTGGGAACAGCTGGAGAGCTATTTAGCAATCAGAGGTGGGGGAGTGGCATGAGGATTTACATCTTATGAAGGAAACACTGAACTCAATTTGAAGGATATACTGGAAGGAGAGTGGGAGGGAATGTTTGAGATGCTGAGACCATTTTCGTGATTATTACAGCTGCACAGTAACTGAGGGTAAAGTGGCAATTGTGAGAATGAAGAAAGAGATGAATCCCTGACTAACAGAAATCTCTTGAAATTGTTTCACTTTCTATCACACTGCTTTTTAATCATTATCCCATTCTTGGTACATCTAGAACCAAATAAAATCACCTACATTTTCAGCATTTTAAAGTTAAAAATTATTTTAAATTAATTGTTTAAATGTAATTGTTTATCAATAATCAGTAAGTGAACAGATATCAACTCTTCTGTCAAAGTATTGCTTAGGCTGTAGTTAGCAATCTCATTTTGAAGACTTAACTGCCATAGAAATTTGGCATAGATTTATTCTAACAAACTTTCAAATGTCCCCAAAAAACTCAAATATATTAAATCCTTTTGGAACTAAGGTAGATATAAACAAACAAATAAGTAATAAAATTACCTACTTGTTTGTTTAACTAAATGAGAGAAATAATAATATATAATGGCGTCTTGCTTTCAGTTAAAGACAACAATATATTACAAGTATTTATATTTACTCTCTCTATGTGAAATTAAAACTTAAAATTGTTATTGATTATTTTCAGTAAAACTTTAAAAATGACTTTGGGGTACCTATAAAATCCAAAAAGTGTCTCCTATAGGCCTTGGTATAATCTTCATTTTATTTTGTACAGCTACCTGAGATTTTCTTCATTAACATTCTTTTAATTTGGTCATCTGAGCTAGTAGTCATTTACTTTTTAGTATGAAATAGTTTATCCAGAATTGCCCTCTTTTTCACATAACTAGGGTAATAAAGAAGGCATAGACACTTTATATCATGAAAAACTCTGGCAGCTAGCCAACTTAGATAGCCTCCATCACATGAAGCTCCCACTGAATGCCTCACAGGGAGGCTATGCTCAAGGCAAAGCTGTACAATGAGAATCTGGTCTCACTAGCATCTTTTTTCTTTTAGGTCCCTGTGCTCCTAGTTGCATTTAAAATTGAAAACTAGTCAAATTTATTTAAACCCAAAGTCCTGCATGATCTCATTTACCACCAAACTGAAAAATCCATAATCAGACAGCATTCTCCAGATCTACAAGGAAGTCAATCCTTAATCTAATATGTTGCCAGCCATACTGAAAGGTCAGCAGCTGATAATCCTCAGAGCACTGCCACTAAAGATACTTTCAAAATACCAAAGAAGAAGGCTTATATTTCAATGTTAATTTATTATCAGAGGCAAAGCTCTTACTCCTGAATTACAGCTATGGAACTGCAAATTAACAACCCCCAAGTGGAGGATGGTCATTCTCCCAGGTCACAGCAAGAGTTAAAACTGCTGCAATGCAATACAATTCAGTACTTTCTCAAAGAGCTGAATTCTTTAAAATCTCATTTAACAATCCTAACCTTCATTCTGAAAGTGATGTTTGCTCAGTAAATGAAAGTTAAAATTGAGCAGTTGTACCTCTTGCTTCCTTTTTTCAAAAAGGAGTTTGATTATAGTTTATAATAATCTAAGGACTGGAAGTCATAAATTTAAAGAGAGAAAGGGGAAAAAGTGCACCATACATGCTGGTCAGTTTTCTCTTTGGAAATATCTGATCTTATTCTGTGTCAAAGTCTATCTGTCCATGATGTTATTTTTAAACCGTGAAGAAGGAGGAAACTGATTGATCTTAAACGATTTCTAAAAACCTATTTTTCCCCCATACTTTGCCCATTATAAGCCACAGGGATCAACCTGCCCCCTGCTGATAAACTCCATAGTTTGGAAACACTAATCAAACAAGATAGTGAAATGATCAAAGTGTAGTAGTCTGATGCCTCCATTCAGTGTACGACGTATCTGTGAACTGAAGGAGAGCAGGAGATTTCAAATAAAGACTAAAAGAACTCTTTTAAAGCATTTTTTTGTACTTGAAAATTTGTTCATTTTGAGCTATAAAAAAACAGGAGAGCTAAAAGCCTAATAAATTCCTTTGATCTGGACATGGCAAGTTCTTAAAGAGAAAGCCTAAAAGGTTGCAGACTGTCTGCTGTTCCCTAAAAATTAAAATCCAGCAAAGCATCACCTCATCTCCCCACTGCCTCCCTGCCCCCCCAACATACTATGTATTCCATCCATTTTAGAAAGACTAGAAACTACCAGAAGTGATTAGAGTAACATATAAATCTACTCAAATATTTTGACCAAGAATACAGGAATCTCTCACCATTTTTGTAGTCCCAGAGAGGGCACCTCTCATCAGGGGCCTCTCCTGGAAACAGATGAATCACTGGAATCATTTGGCATGAACAGAGGCAATGAATGAATGGACATCTAAACCCTAAATATTCACTGGTGAAAAACTGATCATTTAAATTACAGAGGTAATAGATTTTGAAGTAATGAAGTACAAACTGGATAAACAGGAGAATTTAAGATCATAAGAAGGCATTTAAACTCCTTTTTAAAAAAGCTGAAATCCTATGCTGGTTAAACAAAAATATGTTCATAGCTGCATGTGATTCTCATTTTGTGCTGTAGTCTAAATGATGCTACTCAAAGTGAGGTCTACACAAGGGCTCCATCAGTCACATCTTGGAACTTGTTAGATACATCAAATTTTAGACCCTACCCCAGATCACCTGAATCAAAATCTGCATTTTAACAAGATTCTGGGGGACACAAATGGACATCAAACTTTGAGAAGCACTGCCCTGGACTGATCATGTTTTTGATATTGGTCACAAGTTTTATTTCTAATACACACCTGAATTTATTAGTAAATGTAAATATGACTAAAAGTTTTATAGAAAACTTTCTCTAGAATTCTGAGCTAAAGTAGGCCAGAAAATATAAATTTCCAGTAGCATGCATTCCTGAAATGATTTTCCCCTTACATTTTTGCAATTTCTGTTTGTGTGTGTGTGTGTGTGTGTGAGATATGTGTGTGGATGTTTTTCTGCATTATTTTTTGGTTTGCTTTTTTCCTCTTCAGTTACATCGAGTTGATCCCAGAACTTTCATTGAAAATTTCTTCTTGATCAATGTATTATTACACAAGGGATAAAATGATGAGTAATATATAGTCCATATCCTCAAGTATATTAAATTTTAGGAGACAACTAAACAATAATTCAAAACAACTATACAGCTGGCGGCTTGGTGATGAGGAATACATTATAATACTGTAAAGGAATAAAGAGAAAAAAAGTGCAGTAGGCATATTCTAGTATGCTGGAATACCCTCTTCGAGGAAACCACCACTTTCATTAAAAGTGAAAGAGTAAGGACAAGGCTGTACATTATATTTTCCAGAGGTGGGCTTAAGACCAGGCAGTGAAATCATAGGACTATATTCTTGACATTAAGGACAAAGGTAGACAAAAGATTCAAATATGTCCATCATAAACTACTGAAATGATATAAGGACCCTAATAGAAATCAATTTTTTTTAACTGGAATCAAGAAAGATATATGTTATGTATGTATACATATACATACATACACACACACACACACACACACACACATATGGAGAGAGAGAAATACATGCAAATATTTATTTATAATAGTGTAAGTGTCCATCAACATATCTATGAATAACAGCCCACATACAGAATGAAGCCAACTAAAGACACCAGGATATTAAGAGGAACAACTATAATGATATAATTTGTAACCTTGGGTCTAGACATGCCTAGACTGAAATCCTAGACTGAAAATTCCTGATCTTTCAAGATATTAGAACATTAAATTCCATTTTCATTAAAGGTAGTGTAAATTGGATTTCTGTAATGTAAAAATGGAAGTCTCCTGTCTGTTAATAAAACTGACATTTACTGAGGATGCTTTATGTAAGAGGAGTATACCATAACCTGTTAATGGTAATAAATTACTTGACTTATTCCTACAATGCACTGTGTATAACAACATATGTATTATTATCTTCACTTTACTGACAAGAAAATTGAGGCTGAGAGATTAAGTAAGTGGAGATAATTATTAAGATCTGGGTTTAAATCCCTTCTGTTTGTGTTATCCAGATCTGTGTCACCTTAAAAATTTTAGTTTGATGAGAAAAAGTACTAGAATTTGCTATAAAAGGCCTAAAGAGGGAGAGAGAAGATACAACTAGCCAGGAGATTAGGAAAGTCTTCACAGAAGAGATGCCTTTAATCTGAGGACAGAGGCCATGGGAGAATTTCAAAAAGTTAAGAACATTCAAGAAAAATAAAACTGTATGAATACTTGCTTAGTTGTAGTAGATTTAGGACATACTCAGAATCAGCGCAAACTGTTTTGAATACAGGGAGATGGAACTGGGAGTCTAGACTGAATAGACTAGTTGATACCATACTGTATATCTCTAAATCCAAGGTGTTCAGTTTGGACTTAATTCACTGAAAATTCCTGAGCTGAGCCATGGGTTGATGAGACTTTCACTTGAGTGACTGATTTAGTTATGATGTGTAGTTTGGATACAAGAGGAAGAGACAGGACACAAAATGCTCACATAGGAAGAAATTTTAATAGTCTGGGTCCATTTTGCTTAAACATATCAGAGTTATATGTAAATAAGGTCTAATTATTGATAATGACAGATGGATCTATGGAAGTTTCATTTATTCTATTTTTTTCTCATAATTTTTTTAAAGAACAATGTTCATACAATGACATATAGCAACAAGAAATTTAAATAAACTTCCTAATTAGTTAAGATCATGCATGCTTTTAATAACAGAAATATGTAACTTTTATTTTAAAATGTATATACTCCAGTATTATATGTGTGAGATGCTTTTAGAATATCAGTTTCAATGTGTGGAGGGGATGGGAGCAGGGAAACTGAGTAGGGGGTGAAAGGCTTGAACTAGGTTAGTGAAGAGGAGAATAAAAAGAAGGGGGGCCTTTGGAACAATATGAGGGAGGTGTCAGTGGTAAGAGGAAGATGAACTGCAGCAGTTTTCAAAATGGGGTCCCTGGACCAGCAGTGATAGCATCAAATGGGAAACGGTTGCAAATACATAATCTTGGGCTCCATCTCAGATCTACAGACTAACAAACTTAGGGAACAGAGCCCAACAATCTGTGTTTTAATAAGCACTTCTGCTGATTCTGATGCACTTAAAATTGGAGAGTCACTAACTACATCTGGTTAGGAACATGGTGCTGGGTTTACATTCATGATTCTTTTACTCTCTCTCTCACTCTCATTCTCATTCTCTTAAGCTGACTCCACTAAGGCTTTTGTCCCCACGAATCCACTGAGCTGCTCCTGTCAAGGTCATCAGTGACTTTCAGGATGCTTAATCTAATGGTTAATTCTCAGTCTAAGTCTTACTTACAGTAACATTTAACAACATTGATCCTTCCTTAAATGTTTGAAATGCTTCCCTTGCTTGGCTCGTGGGACTGGTGACTTCCGATTTTTTTCCTAAGTTACTGGTCGCTCTTTTTGAGTCTTGTTTGCTGCCTTAGCCTCGTCTTATAAATCTCCTGAAGTTCAAGTGTTCCAATGTTTGGACTGGTTCTCTAGTGGAAATTCCTCCTTAAGCAATGCCATATACTCTCATAAATTTAAAAACCATCTCTATTCTGCTTTTTCCAAAAAGATCTATTATCTGAACTCCAGAATAATGTATTTAACATATCCTTTTGAATATCTAATACATATCACAAATTTAAATTGTCTAAAATTCCTGATCTTTCCCTTGACAAACCTGTTACTCCCTTTAGTTTTTCCCTTGTCAGAAACCAACACTCACCATGTTCCTGTCACTTAAGTCAAAAACCTTGAGATCCTTTTACATTCCTCTTATTTACTCACATACAATAGCTAAGACATCAAATGATACTGTAAGTTCCATCATCAAAATATACCTAGAATAATTCAATTTCTTACCCCTTCCACTATTACTGCCTTTGCCTGGGTCACTGTCATCTGCTTTTTTCAATAGCTTTTTATTGGTCTCCCTATCTCTACCCCTGCCAGTGAAAGTGTACTCTAAACTTATCAGCCTGGGAGAAGATCAGATTACACCTGTGTTCAAATCCCTTCCAGGGTTTACTTCACTCCCAGTAAAAGTCAATAATCTGCATAATACTCTCTAATACCCTAATTTTTTTGCTACCAACAACATCAACATCACTGTGTTGGACATGCAGAATCTGAGGCACCATTCTAGATTTTCTGAATTTAAATCTGCATTTTAAAAGATCCCCAAGTTATTCATACACAAATTGACATTTGAGAAAAATCAACATAAATAATCTTCCACTTCTCTTCCTCTGACTTCATTTTCTATCACTTTCTCCCATCACTCTCTGTATTCCTCTTTGCTATTAGGACCTTTGTATTTGCTGTGTGCATTAAAACTGAGTCAGTCCAACAGTCACTGAGGAACTGAATGCTGACATTAACCACCACAAGTGGGTTTAGAAGCAGACCATTCACTAGCCAAGCCTTGTGATGACTGCACCAGCCACCAAACCTTAATTTTAGCTTTGTAAGATACTCTGAATCAAAGGATCCAGCTAAGCTGAGCCTCAGATTCTTAATTCAAATAAACTGTGAGATAAACATGTGTTGTTTGAAAGCACTAAGTTTTGGGTTGGTTTGTTAACATTCAATAGATAACTAATGCATATGTCACATGCTGGCTCCTGCTTCTAGAAAGCCCTAACCAATTAATAGACTTTTGAAACAATTACTAAGATCACATTGAGGGTGTAAGGGAAGCAGTCATTGCATCTCTTGGGTCCCAATATATGCACCCCATAACTGGGTAAATAAGAATGACCTCATAAACCATTTTTTAAATTTAGTTAATAGACTAATGTAATCAAATGCTAAGGTTATAGAACATAAATCATAAGTGTGGTCAGAGTTTACAAAGAAAAAGTCTAGGAAGGTTTGGGACCCATCATCATGGTTTAGTATGACCTGAACTTCACTTAAAGAAAGGTAAGTCTATACAGAAATGTATACAATCTCTAAAGAAGACAAAACAACTGAAAATATTTTATCATAATCCATTTTCAACATTTTTATTATATCTGAAATCACTATTTGTCCTTCTTCATCTCTCTTTCCTTTTAATCTTGTGGAAGTCTTTATTTTCCTCCTAAAAATCATTTCTATCAGGCTTCTCCTTTATCCAAATTCCTTCCTGTTAATTCACTGTGCCTTTATATTGCCCAGAGTACAAAATATGTAAGTAAAATCACTGTTATAAATCTTCAGGGACTGGAAAAATTAAACAGGTAGATTACAAATCCCCAAAGGTAAGACTGATTTGCAACCTGCTTTCTTCCTTGTTATTGCTCTTGTTAAGCGACCTTTAATATGGCCTGCAGGTATCAATAAACTCAGGAATAGCAATGAGACATTTACACTGACTCTCAGCTCAATAGAAAATGTTTCTTGCCTTTTCCAGAATGTACTTAATTATTACTATTTGAATTTTTGAAATGAATTAAATTATTCCATACTTGTGATGTGGTATGGTTTATACAAGACACATTTTTACATATGCTGTAGCTCTGAAGAAATGCAATAAAATAATTTATTTCATATTTCATTTTGAAAAGTTATTCGAACCATGAACCTTAACCTTGGTGGACCATACTCAATACATTCCTTTCAATCTGCAACAGGCAGAGATGGAGGTATACTTTGGAGCCAATTTCAATCAAGCTATCAGCAAACCAGTGCTGCAAGAGTGGAATTTACAAAGAAGTATACAATGTGCTATTAAGAGGGCATCTTTCTCTAGAAAATTAACATCGTGGTACATTCTAAAATCAAACAAACCCTTGTTCATCAAACACCAGGGAGAAAATAAATGTCTTGTAATCACATCATCTGAATTACTGTTTCTCAAACTTTAGTACCAACAGAATCACCTTGATGGTATTTAGGCGTATTAAAACTCAGATTGCTGGGCTCCATTCCCAGAATTTCTGACTCAGCAGATACAATTTGTATTTCTAACAAGTTCCCAGGTGACAATGATGCTATATGTCCACACTTTGAGAACAGTTGGTGGCCATACTGTAAGGACCACTGATCTGGAGAAATCATATTTAACATTTTGGCATTTATCTTTCCAAAATATTTTTTTATTCTAAAATATAATTTATGTATAGAAATACCTACAAATTCATATAGTCATATATTCAAACACAAATTAGTATCTTTTGTATATCTCTGAACTAGTTGTTTGACTGTTTTTTTGTCTTTTGCTTTATTTAGTAGAATATTATAGCATTACTCCATGTTATTACATGTACTTTCTTGTCTTTTCCAATACTAATAGCAAAGGCCGTTCAGAGATTGGTCTTGATTACTTGCAACATTTGTCACAGAAATGTTTCTCCCTACTTCCTCATTGTGTAATGGGTATATATGAAGATCTCAACTTCTCCTGGAGGAATTTTTCACAAAGTTCCCCCCTTGTGCCCTTAGTGCACAGGGGAAGCTGAATGCTGAGACCATAATCTTCTGCCATATATATAGGATATTCAGTTACCTGAACAGTAACAATGATTGAGGAACTAAAATAAGTGGTAAAAAAAGAACTAACATACAAGACAGAATATAACAAGTTCGTTTTAATTATATGGAATTAGAGCTACTAGGATTTAAAAGGAGAGGCAAGGACTCGCTCCAGAAATGAAGAGATTTCAGAGAAGACACTTGAACAAGTCGGAAAAGGCCTTACAGTGGTGACTGTCATGACTATTGATTGCTTCCTTGCTCTCCTTCAATCCTGATTTCTCCCCAGTCCTCTCCCATCTGCTCCTGCTCCCAAAGACCAGGTTGTCCTGTTGTGCAATGTGACAGAACCTCTTCTGACCAAAGTTAACCAGTACTGGACCAAATAAGAGTAAATCCATAACTGGACTGAGCCAACTAACTTTTAGAATTTGAACCATGAGAAACAGAAAGTGAATGAACTCAGAATGGCAGAACTCAAGACGAGAGCCTTTGGTGATCTGCCAGTTACTCTGGTGAAGTCCATTTTTAAGCCTTTCCTTAATTCTATGAATACATATTCTTATAATAAATTCTTTCTCTTAAGATATCATGTAATTATAATTTTTGTAACTAAATGCACCCTAAAACAGTGATATCTGGATCAGTATCACAATGAAGCATAATAACTAAATGTTGCTCATTTTAAGAATATATTTTTTTCACAGATTTCAAGACATGGAAAATAGAACTTCCTGAAAAACAGAATGCAGTATAGAAATTCAGAAGCAACACATATCTCAGCCATACTTCGTGGCTACTTGTTAGCTTTTCTGTTCTATAAAATAATTTAGAATGATCATTTCAAGGACTCTACAAAAATATTACACTATATATAATCCTAAATAGCACATATAATCGTTTACTCCTAAATAACTAGAAAAAAACTCTTAAGAAACAGAAGTGGTCTCAGAAAGTAGAGATTAATGTTACGATGTCCATTATAGAAAAAAATAATGCTAATCTCTTCTCTTAGGAGTCGGTCAAGTAGCTTAAATTCAAATAACTCTTTCTGTAATGTACTTATTGTCTGAATTGTTTCTATCATTGCTTTAAAACACATTTGATTTTAAATGATCTCAATCTCCATACAGAAGGATGTTACTCTGTTAAAAAAAAAAATTCCTCCAGACAGCCTGGTTAACTTCTCTTTCTGAAGAGAAGGGAAGTAGAATATGTAAATATATACATCATCAAAACAGTAAGGTATTTCTTTTTTTTTTTTAATGTCACATGAAATCCATTGCAGGAGGGAAAAAGAGTGAGGGAAGTTTTATGAGTCTGAATTTTAAGTAAAAATATAACAACCTAAACTACTATTCTTGACAGACTATTTACTTCTATGAATATTACATGACTTTTACAAAAGCAAAATTCAAAAACACATCAAAAGAAAAAATACTAATATTTTTATAATGGGTGTGTATGTATGTATGTAAAACTAAGCCATTCAGGTGAAATCTCAGAATTAGAGAAAATGTTCAATAATTATTAGACTTCTCCTCAGAGTGAATATAACATTTCTCTATAAAATTTTTCTTAATAGCATTTCTATAAAAGTTCCTTTAGGTTTAAACAAAGCCAACAGAGTTATCTGTTCCATATCATAAATGATTTTTATACAGTAAGGAGGGCATAAAGAATCAGGTATAATTTAAGGACTCTAGTTTTAAACTAATATTTTATCCACCACACTGTAGTAAGATATATTATACTTCTATTCCTTTCTTCCTTTGTATTCCATTACCCTTTTCTGGTTTCCAGGTATGGAAGAAAAAACACAAAAAACCTTCAAGAGCAAATTAAAATACTATGTAAATGAAGCAAATACTACTTACAACACTCAGCTTAAAGACAAGAGGACAATTAAAACATCAAAACAGTGTCTACTTAAAGATTATTTTAATAATCACTATTTATTTGACAGACTAGCATAACCTGTGTACTGCCTAGTGGTAATGGTGAGACATTAAATAGGAAAAAATATGTCATATCAATGAAACTAATTGAAAGTGAAGAGATGGAAAATTTTAATTAATTTTGTGAACTGGTTTTGTCTCTGCCAATTACCTAAATTACACTATCGAAACATGGACAGAAATCTGTATTCAAGTTCAGACAAGAGCACTGTGAAAAAGTTCCTTGATGTGCAGGAGATAATTCCATTTATTTATTGATTTAATATACAATTGAAATGATTTAATAGAAATGTAGAATAAATGAAGGAGGAAATACGTGTGGGACACTAGATAAATTATAAAAGTAGACTGACTTAACCCCAGTAAAGACCTACAGGTATAAGAACACTGGACTGAGTAGCAAATCAATTCCTTCCTTTTATCTTTGTAGACATGTGAACTATTGATCACAGCTGATGTTCAATGACAACAGATATCTACTTGACTCTTCAGTTTTTTAAGTCACAGAAATGTGTGAAGATAATTAGTATTCTAAACATAATTATAAAATAAAATGCATCTGAACTATTTTTTTGCCTCTTGTACTATGTGAGCACATAATACACATTATATTAAGATGGCATTTGATTAAAATCAACTGGAAACATAAAAACATTTACATGTTGAAGAGTTTCCTCAAATTTTCAAATCACAAAAATATTCACTTTCCAAAAATTTCCTCAAGTTTCCAAAACAGATGAACTTTAAATTGATTTTACAAATGTATATATTCAATAAATTATTGGGGTTTATTATGAATAAGGCACCATTCTAGGCACAAGAAACCATACAATGAAAATTTTTGAGGCAAAAGGAAGACTTTGTGATTATCTGGATACTAGGATTACAAAAAGGCGTCATCTTCTGTGCTAAAGCCAAGTGATATTCAATGGCTATGTGGTGAAATTTTGGACAAATATTCCAAGTTTTGAGTAAGAAAGAATACATGACTGATTATCTGAGTCTTCCATGGGGGTGTAGCGAGGGGTGAGGTTGTGGGAATTTTTGTCTCTCATATTTGTCATCCCTGATCTAATTCAATTCCCTTCATATGACATCAAAGCCTAAACATTAACTCACCCAAAATCGCAAATTCAACTAATGCTAGAAAAAGCCCTAGAACGAAGGTTTCCCAATTTCCATAGATTAAAAAAAAATTATATATTATGTACAGACATACTTTATATTTCTACAAGAGACCTATACCATATTTAATGTTTTACCATAAAACCAAAGATAGATGACACTCCAAAGACTTTATTTATTATTGCTACTTTTTAAACAGAAACAAATTAGATTAGATCAACAACAACAATATACATTGGCAGTTAATATGAAAGATATGTCTTATGATTCACTTTATCTCCTAATTTTAAAGGTGGCCTGGTCTTTAAGTATAACAGATCTTGTGCTTTGAAGGGCAACTAAAAAGACTGCTACTCCAAATAATTTCCCTTCTTCCAGGTGTCATGGCACCTAAAATCTATTCCTTTCTTTGGGTCTTCAAGACTTTTTAATGGATTATTTAGAGTGCTCCTTCCTAAAATGTAAAACACCTGGATTAAAAACTACTTTATGATTAGCTAATACATTTATAAGCATATGTGTGCTTAGGAGAGAGATACTGAATGGAAGAGTGGTTTTCTGGAGCGGGATTGGGAGAGGCGATGAAACTGAAGACAAATTGCCAGGTTCATAATTTCATTCTGTTGCAATGGAAGACTTCTCTTTACAAGAAGTCAGTTTTTGTAATCCTACTCCTACTGCTGGTTTGACCAATGATCTCCTTCAGTAACTACTCACCAGTAAACAAATTAGGTTTTCAGGATTTTCAGAATAATTCTTTCAAACAAATCGTGTAAACATGAAAATTGACTGTGGAGTGATTATCTGTTATTTAACTGGGTTGGTACCTCCACAAACAATCCTAAAGCTAAGCACTCATTCAGTCTCCTAAAAAATGGTAAGATTTGAAGTCAGCTGTTACGGATACTCATATAAAGATTATGTTCTAAAGGAGAAGGAGATTCAAAGGCTTAAATATTCGAGTTTGACACTGAATACAATTTTAATCTCAGAGGCTATCTTCAATGACAAGGAATGTTCCATTAGGATCCTGTCTGAGCTAGACTGCCTTGATTGATAAGGAAAGTCTACAAACAGAAATGTATTATTTGCTGAGTCTAGATACTTCACTTTCCTAACTTATGAAGGCAGATCCAGTTCAAACACAATTCTAGAAGAGACTCCACAGCAAGGACATCTAAAGTCAAGAATGATCCATTTTGAGGATTTTTTTTAAGAATATACTTAGGGAGTTCTCCCCTAAAAAGTTCAACTTTTCAAAATAAACAATTTTTCTTTTGTTGTTCTCTTTTCTCTTTGAATATTTTCATTTAAAATATCATTGTCTCATTCTTAAAACAGAAATAAATATCATATTCATAATGGAAAGGTATTTTTAACTTTTTAATTTCTTTTTAGTTTTTGAAAGTTCAATTCAATATACATTATTTTATTATTATTTCTAAGATTACTTTTATAAAGGGTATTAACAAAGAATATTTTTATTTAAAAACAATCATTACAAATAATACTTAATTCTTTAAGTAAACATATCTTTATTATTACTCAGTGACTTTGATATAACCATATCATAGCTTCCTTACTAAACACAGAGGCAAATTTATATTTGTTTTTATATAGAAAACCAAATGAGTAGGAAAAATTGAGGACTATTATCTAAATGCACAGTCTTTCCCTCAAAAGTCTAATGTGTTTAAAATATCATTTTCTTGAAAAATGTATTTGCTAGATATAAAATTTTTACAATTTTATTACTTTATTTCCAATAAAGACTTCCACTTAAAATTAATTTACAATGTAGCTACTTTTATACAGCCATACCTTGGAGATACAGCTGGTTTGGTTCCAGACCACAGCAATAAAGTGATTATTGTAATAAAGTGAGTCACAAATTTTTTGGTTTCCCAGTGCATATAAAAGTTATGTTTACACTATACTGTAGTCTATTAAGTGTGAAACAGCATTATATCTGAAAAAAGAACGTACATACCTTAATTAAAAACACTTTATTGCTAAAAAATGCTAACCATCGTCTGGGCCTTCAGGGAGTCATAATGTAATGTTTTTGCTGGTGGGGGTTTTGCCTCGATGTTGATGACTGCTGACTGATCAGAGCGGCAGTTTCTGAAGGTTGGGGTGGTTGTGGCAATTTCTTAAAATAATGACGTTTGTAGCATCAACTGACTCTTCCTTTCATGAACAATCTCTCTGCAAGCAGGCAATGCTGTTTGATAGCATTTTACCCATAGTAGAATTTCTTTCAAAATTGGAGTTGATCCTCTCAAATCCTGTCACTGCTTTATCAACTAAGTGTATGTAATATTCCAAAACTTTTTTTTTTTTCATTTCCAACAGTCTTCACAGCAACTGCACCAGGGTAGATTGCATCTCAGTAAGCCACCTTCTTTGCTCACCTACAAGAAGCAACTTCTCATCTATTAAAATTTTATCATGAAGTTGCAGCAAGTCAATCACATCTTCAGGCTCCACTTCTAAAATTATAGTTCTCTTACTGTTTCTACCACATCTGCAGTTACTTCCTCCACTCAAGTCTTGAACCCCTCTCAGTCATACATGAGGGTTTAAATCAACTTCTTCCAAACTCCTCTTAATGTTGATATTTTGACCTCTTCCAATGAATCATGAATATTCTGAATGGCATCTAGAATAGTAAATCCCTTCCAGAAGATTTTCAATTGATTTTGTTCACATCCATCAGAGAAATCACTCTCTGTGGCAGCTATAGCCTTCAGAAATGTATTTCTTAAATAACAAGACTTGAGAGTCAAAATTACTTCTTAATCCATGGGCTACAGAATGGATGCTGTATTAGCAGGTATGAAAACAGCATTAATCTCATTTTACACCCACATCAGAACTCCAGGATGAACAGGTGCATTGTCAATCTGCAGTAATATTTTGAAATAAATATTTTTTCCTAAGAAGTAGGTCTCAAGGGTTGGCTTAAAATATTTAGTCAATAATGTGGTAAACAAATGTGCTGTCACCCAGGCTCTGCTGTTCCTTTGTATAGAGCACAGGCAGAGATTTAACATAATTCTTAAGGGCCCTAGGATTTTCAGAATGATAAAGGAGGACTGACTTTAACTTCAAGTCACCAGCTGCATTAGCCCCTAACAAGAGAGTCAACCTGTCCTTTGAAGATTTGAATCCCGACATTAACTTCTCTTGGAGGAACTAGATGGCATCTTCTTTCAATATAAGGCTGTTTTGTCTACACTGAAAATCTGTTGTTTAAGCATAGCTACCATCATTCATTTTCTTGGTTAGAGCTTCGGGACTTTCTGCACATCTACAACAAGTAGCTTCACTTTGCACTTTTATGTTATGGAGATGCTGCTTTCTTTAAACCTCATCAACCAACCTCTGCTAACTTCAAACTCTTCCTCACCTCTCTCAGCCTTCAAAGCATTGAAGAGAGTTACGGCTTCGCTCTAGATTAAGTTTTGGTTTAAGGGAATGCTGTGGCTGCTTTTATCTTCTATTTAGACCGTTAAATCTTTCTCCATATCAGCAGACTATTTTACTTTTTTTAATCATTTGTGTATTCACTAGTCTCACATTGTTAATTTCCTTCAAGAACTTTTCCTTTGTATTCACAACTTGGCTACCTGGTCTAAGAGGCCAAGAGTTTGGCTTTTCTCTGCTTTGGACATGCCCTCCTCACTAAATTTAATCATTTCTAGTTTTCAATTTATAGTGAGGGATGTACGACTTTCTTTCACTTAAACACTGGGAGGCCATTGTAGGGTTTATTAACTGGCCTCAGTTCAATATTGTGTCTCAAGGAATCGAGAGGTCCAAGCAGAAGAAGAGAGATGAGGGAACAGCCAGTCAGTGGAGCCGTCAGAACACAGACATTTATCAATTAAGTTCACTGTTATATGGGTACTGTTCAGGAGGCCCCAAAACAATAGCAATAGTAGTATCAAAGATCACTGATCACAGATCACCATAACAAATACAATAATAGAAATGTTTGAAATATCGCCAAAATTACCAAAATGTGACACTGAGACATGGAGTGAGCAACTGCTATTGGAGAAATGGCCTTGATAGATTTGCTGGACACACAGTTGCCACAAACCTACAATTTGTAAAAAATGCAGTATCTGCAAAGCACAACAAAGCAAAACACAATAAAACAAGTTCACCCTGTAAATACTTCAACAGTCTTGTCATATTTCTAAAACTGATTAAATACCTTACTTGAAAATATCCAGAAATAAATGATATGGGGTAGAAAGTAAAATTCTTAAATATCAAATAAAATTAGACATAATTTTAATTTTTCAAAAATCAGAGGTTTAAAATAAGTATAAAAACTGATGCCTGCATATGTCCCACAGAACACTTTCTAGTGAAGAGAAGACAAGAGGATTTATAATCTTTTTTTTTTGAAAATTCAGAAATAAGTTTAACAATTAAGATTATTAAGTCTTTTTTTTTAAAAGCACTTAATAGGGCAAATCCTTATATCTGTGCCAGTATACTGAGGAAACCAGAAAACAAGTTTTTCTGGATGTATAAACAATATTTTGAACCTTCTGGCTCAAATGAAGAGATGAATGACTAAATCACCAAAGAGCTGTCAGACAGTAATGTTCTGCTGGTTTGGCAACTGTTGAGACTTCAATGTTACAGAAATATATAGTGGATTTTAAAAATGAGTGCAAGTCACTTAGTTCTGCATCTGTGTTTGGCTAAGAGCTACCACACTTACTTTTGGGCCAAAGCTTGTTATCTGTGACCAAACAACCCATTCCTTGAGGGTCAACTCTAAAAGGATTCCTGCAGCTCTGCCTGTTTCCTCCAGAGGTTCTGGGGACACTTTAGGCTCTAAATCCTCCTGCTGCCCCTCCCACTGCCCTGAGCTGCTGCTGGCAGTGATGGTTCTGCTCGTCTGTCATTTGCTTATTGCATTAAGTCTGTTTTGTACAGGAACACTGATCAGAGGTCATTATGGACTTAAGTGCATCTCCCCAAATTCACATGTTGAAGCCCTGACCACCCCTTCCAACTAATGTGACTAATATATGGAGGTAGGATCTACAGTTTGGTAGGTAATAAGGGTTAAATGAGGTCATAAAAGTGGGGCCCTAACCTGACAAGACTGGTGTCCTAAGAAGACTACGAAAAGACATCAGGGGAACCCCCAACACCGCTGCCTCGCATGCAGAAGGCCATGAGGACACAGAAGAAGGTGACCATTTACAACCCAAGGAGAGAATCCACACCAGACACCAACCTACTGGCACCCTGGTCCCAGACTTCCAGGCTCCAGGTTGTGGGCAAGTACAATTCTGTTGTTTAAATCACTAGCCTGTGGTTTCTGTTACGGCAGCCCTAGCTGACTAACACAGTGGTGGATGGTTTTCCCTTTCCTGAATCTTAAATATTCAATCATGAGTCAGCACACCTTGCAAGGTTTTTATATCTAGGAATTTGAAAAAAATCCTGAATATACCCATGATTAAACAATGATTCAACATATATTTAAAATGATCCTTACAAAGTTAAATTATATATAACATTGTATTATATGTAGCAATTAAGAGAAAGTTCCGTTCTCAGAAAAGTAAAAGTAAGATGTTAATGTGTCGTACTGTAGTATCACAAAGGAATGAAAAAGGATTTTCAAGTTTAGAATGTCCTTAAAGTAGTGAGTTCCCCTCCTGCCCAAACATAGTAGACTCTACTGTATCTGGAGTATAGAAAACTCCCCTCCCCCATTATTTAAATGGCATAAACTATAATTTTAGTAAATCAAGCAAAGAGCTAATCAAGTTTTGATTTGCTAATTACTTCTCAATTTGATTAGAGCTGGCAGCTAATCATCTCTGGATATTTAAAGTCAATCTTTCACTCACATTTGCAAATCAAGACTTCAGTGTAAAACAAAATTGGGAATATAGCATAAAAGTTCTTTGTGTTGTAACAAATAATTAATTTCTCCTTGTTGCTACAATTTTAAAAATAAAGAAAAATTTTCTAGGATGCTTCAACAAGTTGAATTATGCATGCAGTGTACCACCCTGTGCTGGAGAATTTTTTTTAAAAGTAAGCCAGTTTTATACAGCTTTGTGAAATGGCACATTCTGAGCCAGGAAAGCGTACATGCTACATTAAACAAGAACAATATAATTCAAAATCACCATTCTGATTTTATGGTCAACAGTAGTTTGCAGAAGAAATATCTGCCAAGAAATTGAGCCATGAACAATCAAGATTATAACTGTTTTTCCAATTAAAATCAGTATTTTAAAACATATTTAAGAATTATTAATATACCTAAGACAATATCTCCTTGAAAAATATGCCAAGGTACGAAAAAATGTCATTTAAATTCAACAAGGGAAAACATTATGAAACACCGTGAAAAAGAAAGCAAGGTAGATGAGTTGATTCTAATTTCAGGGGAAAATGTATTTCTCAATCATTTCTCAAACACTGCATTTAAATTGTACCCAGTAACAATGTTTCCTCTATCTTTGTCACTTTCTGCTCCTATCACAATTACACAACTTGAAACTTGCTCGACTACACTGCACTGAATAATGAATCATCTTTTCAGGAGATATTTCATTATTACCACTGCCTCATTAACAGCATTTCCAAGCAGTATCTTCAGAAGTAAAGTTACATGAAATTGTAGACAACTATATCCTGTAGTGTTAGGCTGTCTGAACAAACAGCAGACACCTGAATTCTTTCCTACGATGTTTGCCATCATATTTTAATTTCTTATTCCTTTTACCATGATCATCAAGAGCAACGAAAATGACAATTTTTTTCTTTTTCAGACTTTCCATTCTATTCTTCCTCCTCTCTATGCAGTTGATATTTTTTATTTATTTTCATTTTCAGTCTTTTTATTTTATTGTTTTTCTTAGACAATTCTTTAACATTTTAGTTGCTCATTTTAGTAGTAAACCAGTACTTCCTAGATTTCATAGCTCAAATAATATCTTTATTGTGCTCAGATTTTGGCCTTATTCTGTATTTTATCTTTGAATGACTTCCTTGGTGACTATCCAAGTTGGCCAGAAATTAGGGAGTAACATTCAAAACTGCTTTACATCAAAGTGTGAAGAGACACTCGTCACACAACTCTGTAATGCAAACAGGAACAGCCTTCCATTAATCTTTGCCAAATGCATGAATAACTTCCTTCTTTTCTTATGTATCCATTTCCACCTGAACTCTGTGAAGTGGATTTTGAAATTCTCTTTTGAATGTCAAAGAGATGGAAAGCTCCGGAACTGGACCAAGTGCACTCACCTCATTTATACCTACACTCCAGCCATCACAGCTGATATTCCTCTCTCTCAAGAGGCTTAAAGAAAATATTTTCTTTAAAATATTATATGTAATTCTGTAGATATTATCTCAAAGTCCTTTTCCTTCTCTGCTAACAACAGAATTTGGGGGGGAGGGAAATAACCTAAGATTAAGACTGTAGGCGGCTTCAACCTGATTTGAGTCTTGTTAGAAAATATCCAGCTCTAATTACTCCCTCTTTCCCATGAAAACCATGTTATTAGGAAAATTATTCTGGAAACCAACCTATTACGAAGCTTTCTCACTGTAGTTCTATGTGTTTATGATGCTAGAGATGAGATGTTGGGCAGAAAAGAGAATTTTATATAATAGATGGTTAACTGAGCTGGAAAAAGAGCATTTCCAACTACTAGTTTGTTTGTTTGTTTATTTATTTTTAATGAAGAAGCAGCAACAGCCAAGGCTAGAAACGCATTAATTCAGTACATTAGAACAATAACATGTTCGTGACATTTAATTCTATGATGGTGCCTAGTTTAAATTTGAACATGCTGTATCTTATAAAGTAGAATTTAGTAGTCTAAGTCAATATCCAGGCTCTGGGCTTAGGCTAATAATGCTATCACCTTGATTTGACTGTTCAAATGATGTTTAGCTGGGTTTGGAATGTAAACATAATAGGGTGTAGCTCAGTCAAAGTCTAAGACAGTACAGACCTTACCATCTGAAGCTAAGTAGAAATGTAGCTCAAAGACTTCCTTAAATTGCTGAATATCCATTAGACCCAGTGAAAGACATCTTGGTTCAAACCTACTTAAGAACCTTCCTCCTGGATTTCTCAGCATTTCTAAACCTTGCCAACAGTCCCTTTTCACTTATTTATCCTTTAAGGAGCTATCAGAATGATTTCTCACTTGGCTTGGGTAACCTCCACTGACACCTTGTTACCTTCAGGAAAACATCTAGAATTTTTAGCACAGTGTCTGAATCATGTCATCATCCGGTCCCAGCCTGCTTTCCACCCCACCAATCCTGTGCTCTAGACACATGGGATCTCTTACTGTTCTCTAAAAAGGTCATGCTTTCTTATCCCTTGTAACCTCCCCATATCAACACAGCTCCTCCTCAGTTCTAGCAAATATCTGATTATGATTATAACAATCACTTAAATGTGATATGTTAAATGTCATCTCCCCTATATAAACATTATCAAATCTCCTATAATATACTCTCTCATAATATATAAAAAGCACCATTTGTGGTTTTGAGCCTTGTAATACAAGGGTTTGTAAGCCTGTAAACATTCTTTAAAGCAAGGATTGTGCTTTGCTCATTCATTCAACATTTGAGAAACTGTGATTGGAAGGTATTATATTTAGTAGTGCAAATACAAAAATGAGACTTGGAATGTACAGTCTACTGGGGGTGAAATAGAGAAATAGATGACTGCGATACCTAGTGGTGTGTTCTAGAGCTGTGAAATATACAGGCTACTATGGCAGCACTAAGCAGAGGCAGATGACATCAGAGTGTCATGGAGGGCACTTATGAACAAAGTCCTCTCAGAGCAGCTAACACATTGCCTGGCACTTAGTAGGTGCTCATTAGACATGCTTTGAACTAATGAATGAATAAATTAACAGACAAAAGCTAACCTGGATGCTGTATTTCTATTTTATGTCATATGTCTTATTTTCTGAAGCTTTGGACCATAAAGAAAGTTGGAGGTCAGGCAGAAAGTTTCCTTTTTCAATATTTTATATTTCTTTTTATGTCACCTTTCCTGATCCTGTTTGGAGTTACTACGGCCTTTATATATTACACATTTCATACCAGGATCCAGGGCTTGATCTTATTAGGATGCTTTGCATTTCTCCAAATAATTTACTATTGATTAGGGTAAACCTGAGTCAAAATTGGTAGAAGAAAAACTGTCTGATACTCCCTGCCTCTGCTCTGAATCCTTCATCCCTCTGGCTGGCATCCTCTCTTTTAATGTTCCTTTATATCAAAATTTACTATTCAAGCACCTCAGAAGAAAATGTCTTTCCTCTAAATTACCGATCTAAAAGAATCAAAAATGTTTTCTTGTTAATAAAAAAATAAATTGGAAGACAAATTATAGGCCTATTTATCAGTTTGTAGAAAACACAAAGAGCAACATGTTACAGGACACCATGAAGAAACTAAGACAAATTCAGGATGTGGCGCACTCTACAGGGTAACTGAATTTGATACCTGAAGAAGTCAATGGTATGTGGTTAAAAAAAAAAAAAGTTTTCACATAGCTGATACCTTTCCCTGTACCCACTAATGGTTGGTCCCGAACTTCACACATAGTGTAACATATTACAGTAAACATGTAAAGTCCAGTGTGCAATGCAATGTTTAGGTAATGGAGATGTATAAATTTCCCTTCCAAAATTTCTGATGATTGTAAACTACTTAAACGCATCTCTAATTGTGACTGCATGATCCATATCTTGAAACTAAAAGGAAAAACATCTTTGAATTAAGGGTTTTCTTTTCACTCTTGACATTGCATTTTCCTTTAACACATATTGTCTTCCATGATATTGTCCTAACAGAGTTCAAAGTGAAAAACTAAAAGAAACTAATTAATAAACATCTTTGGTATGTCATAACTTTTTCAAGAAAACTATCAATTTGTTTTCAAAACTATGAATTTAAAATTATTTTTGGTTTTTATTTTACTCTTTACAAGGCATTTGCTCTGTAACTGCTACCTTTAGAATCATAAAGGTCTAATATTGTTGCTTTAAAAGGTGTTCTATTTCTCCCTTCTGTCCTTTTTAAAAATAGTTCCTAAATTTACACTGGAAAAAAACACCTTGGTAACCACTATAGTAAAAATAATCTTAATATTTATCTTTTTACGTACTTTACATGCATGCTTATGAGTTGCTGACATTATATTTTGAGGTTAAGGAAAGAAAAAGCAAAGAAATAATGTTCTTTAGAGAGAAAGAAAAAATAAACTACAGGAAAGGAAAATATACATGAATACTTAAGGCACTTAAACCAAAATTTAAAAAACATTCAGTAGTATTTTCATATTTTACCTATTTTTTAAAAACCTACATAAAGGATAAAGTAAGAAAATGCTTATGGTAAAAATTCTCTGTAATATATTCTCTGTGCTAAGTGTAGCTCAAATATCTTTCATTTGCAGTAAATTTAAAACATTGACATCCTATGAATTTCTTAAAATAGAACTTATAAGTAGTTCTACTGAAACACGTAAAAACTGTATGTAGAAAGAAAATGCCTCTTGTCCTAAACATTGTAACTTTGGCCAATAACAAACATTCAGTGTTTGAAAACATATATTGAATGTTTCCACAAATTTAGCTGCAGCTATTTTGTGGAGGTAGTTATTTGGTAAAGGAATTTCTGAAATACAGAAATAAAATGTTATAATTTTGGAATAAGTCCAAAATTAGAGCAAACTTCTTTATTCATAATATAATACTCTTTCAATGTACTTTGAAATTTATGCATTTTATATGAATGTTTAAATTACAGCTTTCCTCTCAAATTGAACTCTTCTAAAGAATATTCTCTCTGGCTTAATTTGAGTGCTCAGGAGATAGCTGTAATGTCTACATATTCACTTAGTAGATAACAGTGGTAGTGTACATCAGCATCCACTAAACAGTCCCTAACTGTCAGGAAAACTCCTTAAGGGAGTTTATTTCTTCAAACAGTCTTTTTTTTTTGGTCACAGGAATTGTACTCTATAGAAATGTTATTTACATGATTACATATTCTCTTCTTCATATATAGAAACAACTAGGATCAGCAGAGTATAGCACAAAACACATGGCTGTGGGAAGCTTTGACGCCTTGATTAGACTTGATTCTACTGGGCTAGGAGATTTGTTCTGGCCTTATTCTCATCTAGTTTGTGATAAATATCTCCTCCTCCATATCTTATTTTTCCTGATGCAGTCTTGAATCATAGGTTTTGAAATCAGAAGACACGCATGCATTTGAGTTCTGTTATTGCATTCACTTACTAGGTGCTCTGGGATGAGTTATTACCACTTTTGGAAATTTAGTTCTTCCAAAATAAAAAAAGTTTAACATAGCTTTCTTCCTATGGATTTTTTGAAAATTAAATGCAAAAGGAACTCAAGACCTAGAACATATTAAATGGGAAAAAGGTTATATTTGAATTAAGTTATGTAATATTTTTATTAATATTATAGTTTTTGCAATGTGATTTAATATCAACCTGCAATTTTTTTTTGCATTTCTTTATATCAGATGATATATAAACTTGGAACAAATGCACACATGTTTCAGTAAAGAGAGAATATGTATGACTGCAGTCACAACCAGGTTATTTGGTGCTGAAACAGTATGAAAAAGTGAAGGATTTAAGGGTAATGTTTTGCTTTCAGAAGAATTATTGGTTGTTCTATTTAAAAATTATGTAATGAAATCCAGTAGACATTCAACAATTTCCTATTGAATGGACAGATAAATGCATATATTTTTCATTAACATATTTTTCCCAGATTCAAATCAAAATAACTATTATATAGTAGAAACACCTAGATTAGTATATATTTTATTTCAAACACTGTATGCACTTAATTTTTCTGTTATATCTTAAAATGGATTCTGCATGATATAGCAGATACTATTCACTAGTGTTACAAGGAAAAGTCAACATGAAAAGAGTGAAAAGGAAACCCTTAATTCAGATTTTTTTTTCCTTTCAGTTTTAAGATTTGGAATATGCAAAATGTTGAAAATCTAGGGAAAATATTCCTATAAAACTGTTTTATAATGTGCAACAATTTTAGAAACACTATCAAAAAATTGTTTTTAAAGACTACTTCCACGAGGCTACTGTGACTAGCCTTTGGAATGCTGGACTTAATTCTGTAACAGCAATTTCTTTAGCCATTTATAAATATCTTTACCATGTGAAAAAGTAGAGCCAGTGTGATTTAGGAGAATATTGCAAAAAAAGCGAAAAAAGGATCTAGATTCTATCCCTACAGGCACCACTGACTGCTTGCGTCCTTGGGAAATGTTTATGCATCAGACAGAATGTGATTCCTATCATTTTAATGAGACTATTAAAAAAAATGAAGCTGTATAGCAATGGAGTTTTAGAACAAGCTACAAAGAAAGGAACCATAAGAGGCATCCACTAATTCCATTAATTTTATAACTAGTATTTATTTAACCTCTTATTATGTGACTGTTACTGTACTAGTTATTTCTCATGATTAAATAATTTGATCTTCACAACGTTTGCATGAAGTAGGAACTACTGTAATCCCTATTTTCTAGATCAGTAAACATGGTCCACAAATTATTGGAATAAATTGTCAAATATATGTATTCACATATCAACACATACTTTAAAAACTTTTTTAAACAAAATATTCAAAACATTAAAAAATGTTTGAATTATTTGTTTCAAAATTAAGTGTATAGAGTAGCTATATAATTTTTAAATTTCCTGTGTAGTCTCTGTGACAAAATCTACCTTTGTCTTATCAGAAAGTTAGGGACCGACCTGATATACCACATGGAGAACTTGTTCAATGTACATCTCTGATGTATACGCTCACATATATGGATAAAATTGTAGTATCCATAGATAAATCAATTTTTTAGAGGCTCATATGATAATCATCCCCAGGAAACAATGGTTTTTCAAAAATGGCCAAAGAATATAAAAGTGCACTAACTCAAGTTTGGTTTGATAGCAGATTTGCAACCTTTTTGACACAGGTTGCTACAGAGACAGTTTCTTCTTTTCTTCCTGGGAAGCTATCTAAAACTCACAGAAGTCAAAGCCAGCAATTAGGTGCAACTATACATACTCCTTTTACAAGGAAGTGGAAAATGAAAATACCTTGAAAACAATACTTAAAATAAAAAGAAGTCCCGTAAAATCCATCAAATAGTACATCTGAAAAATGTGTAGTTCCTGTACAGGAATCATACCACAATAAAAGTGTTAAAAAAAGAAAAACTTACCAGGAAAAAAAGAAAAAGAAGTCCCTGGGCAATGTCTTGATTTCAGCGCATTGCTCAGTCTACTAGTCTCATAAAATACATATCTATATGAAACAATAAAACTTTGGAATTCACATGTTTGCAACTCTTTTAATACATCATGTAAAACTTTCTCTTTATTATCAAGTTTATCTATGAGGAGAGTTGCAGTGCATTTTTAATGCTTTATTGAAAACAGCCAGGTTTATACTAGCTAGTTACTTTGTCTTATACCCTCTTCTCTCCTACCTTCCTCACATCTCTGCTTCATCTAGATTCTTCTCTCTGTGCCTTAAAAGCCCCTAATAGCAGTCTCAGGCAAGGGAGACTTTAATCTAAATAGCCCTGAAATTTGAACTGAAAGAGCTCTTCTTATGTATGTATGTATGTGTGTATATATGCATGCATGCATGCATGTGTGTATTTATTTCCAAAACTTGATCATACTTTTCCAGAAATACTTTTTTGGGGGGAGCAGGGGGTTCATACTTAATTAAAATCAGGCAGGATCAGTGATACTCTAACAACCACTTTCACTGCTTTATCATCCACTTAGGAAAGTCCATGTTTGACTGCTACATGGCACAAAAGTAAATTTGAATCCATTTTAAAATATTTCGACTTTGCAGCCTCATTAAAAAAAAAACAACCTTTTCTTTTTTTTCTAACTTTTATTTATCTTTTCGTATGGAAGGTTATTCTGTCCATATAATGACTGTCCCTATAGAAGTGGAGAATATGAGATGCTATGAAAAAATATATCAGTGGTTCTTAATCCTACCTTCATATTAAAATCACTTTGAATTTTAAGGAAATACATATGCCCTTGCCCCACCATTAATAATTCTGATCTAAGTGGTCTGTGGTAGGTCTTGGACATCAATTATTGTTTGAACATGCCTCCACTGAATGGCATATGTCAAATTCAGTGTTAGTGACATATTCACTGTCAATTTTGTATTGTTCAGCAGAATAGATTATCATATTTACTTCTCAAAACCATTATATTTTATGGTATTCTGAAATGAGGTTATGTCCATTTTCTAAATTAGAAAATATAGGATTAAAGACTAAATGACTCAACCATTACACTAGGTTGCTTAAACAGAAAGTAGTGGCACTTGACTTTAAAAATGCAAATATCATCAATGAAAGATGCATTATATTCAGTAAGTTAGATCTGCTGAACCAGCAACGTAAGTCACATGGGAAAACGTGCAACAAAATTAGCTATAAATCTGGAAACCCCCCAAAAAGTTTATCTTTTTTTGCTTCTAGTTTTATAACAACAACAACAAAAAAAAAGATTATAAGTAACAACAACAAAAACTAATGGTAACATGAGCCACAAATATTACTCAACCATAAACATTATGATTAATCAAGATTTAATTCTGGAAACTAAGTCAACTGCATATACTGATATTGTTCCTGGCTATGAAAATTGCTATAGTTGCCAACAGATTTGATGAGTAGCACATGTACTTGACAACAGTTTACTGATTTCCTAAGTTCTACATTGGATTTCCAAGTATTACCATGTGGATTAACAATAACCTTTCAAGAAAGACAATACTCAATTTATTGTATTTTCTGCAACATTTTTATCCAGAGTGGTATGACAACTCACATTAAACTTCCATGCAAATTTAATACACTATATTTTCAAAAGATGTAATTTCAAGTCAACATTTCATGAGGAAAACTTTTGTCCCCACAGTGACTCTGAAGAAACTGCCAGTGAACTCAGGGTCTATTGTAGACACTGGAAGATTTCCAAAACACTCACAAAAGTGCACCATAATGGGAGTAATAAAAGCAAGACATTTACCTCATGGGAATCTCTGAATGTGTTGCTGTCATGGGCATAGTTTAAATTTAGTTCTTGATAATTTCAGCACTTACAGCTGAAGTTACAAACCATATGGTAGTAGAGAAAATTAGCCATATTTTAAAGAACCAGCCAAAAAGCTTTGCTTATTTCAGCCAACAGAAGTGTCTTCCATAAAAGTATCTGGTCACAAAACAGCTCATCAAATGATAAATTATTCTGGTTTTGGTATTACTGCTCATTTGCTTAATTCACATTAAATGGCATTTAAGTTTTGCAGAGAAAAAGCCAACCATAACAAAATCAAAGTTATAATACAAATTTTCAAGTCTTCAAACTAAAGGACTAAGTTCCAGTCAATTTGTTCATATTTGGCAAGTATTAATAAAATAAAAACAGGAATTTGTATGGAATTGAAATAGCACCACTATCATCTGTTGAGATTTAAACTGGACAACATTTTAGCAAAGGTGTATATTTTGATTAATACTAATTGTTCAAAATCTCCCTATTATTTTTGTTGATTTTAAGACATCATTTCTCTTAGTAATATAAAAACATAGACACACTAAGATTCAAAATGACTGTTAGAATGTTATTGCTTTAAAACACTTAGGCTATCAAGTATACACAGCTTTTATAAGGAAAGTAGCTGTTTCAATGACAAAGTAATTTTAGGGAAAGATTTAATTGCCTAGTTAATTTCCTGTTTCCTCCCTGATTTCTCTTATCTATATTTTCATATAACTTCATTGCTGGCTCAAGCAGAAGAGACATTCACTCAAATTGTGGATGCACCTATGGCATAGTTTGCCCTTTTATAACTAGTGAAAGACTTATTTCAATACACAAATGTGAATATTTTAGCCATAAAATTCTGTAATTCATGGAATAAGAATATGTTACAGATATATAATAGAAAACAGAATTGAGCTTTTATTATATGTAATCTATTCATTATTCAATGCATGTTTATTGAGCTGTAGTGTGCCAGCTGCTGTCCTAGGTGCTGAAAATACTGCAGAGCAGTATGAAAAGGGGCTGGAGGTGATGGGAAATATTTTAGATACGGTGTTCAGGAGCGCCTCTCTGAAGAGATGATATTTGAACTGAGATCTGAAGTGATGAGACTGAGCAACTGTCTGCAAAGAAGAGTGATCCTTGCCCAGATAAAAGTGAGGACAAAAGTCCTTACTATGAGCATAAGTTTTGTGTTTTTGAGCAATTAAAAATAAATTCAGTTGAAAAGATGTTTTTTTTTAAACTGGGAAATTATTCTAAAAACTACAACAAGAAAGATAAGAAGTGACCAGACATGCCTTGTAGGCAGAGAAACAGGTTTGGATTTTTCTTCTCTATTGGCAATAGAACTTTAATAGACAGTCTTAAGCAGGGGATCTGGTTGATATTTTAAAAGATCTAACTGCTTTGAGGGAGGGGATTATATGGAGAAATGTGATCAAAGGTGAAAACCAAATTAGCATTTAGAGATTTTAAGAGGTAAATGCTTAACTTTATTTCTTAGTAAGTCTACTTTTAATGCCACATTCACTATGCCTACTGAATTATTCTAAACTAATACTTGATATAAATTTTACATACCTTCCTCATAAAAACAAACTTTCAAGTATTATCCTGGA
This sequence comes from Vicugna pacos, assembly GCF_048564905.1. Classification (NCBI taxonomy): domain Eukaryota; kingdom Metazoa; phylum Chordata; class Mammalia; order Artiodactyla; family Camelidae; genus Vicugna; species Vicugna pacos. The sequence goes on from NC_132987.1 coordinate 91,667,690, forward strand.
CTGTACAAATATCATTTACTGTACGAAGAATCTGTTAAAATGCAGATTCTTTGACTTCATCTTTATATCTTTTGAATCAGTGTCTGAGGATAGAACCTAAGAAGATACATTTTTTAATAATCTACTCAGGTGAGTTTTATGCATGTGAACATTTAAGAACCATTGTTCTGAGGAGTGGACTGTTCCTACAATGTAGACCTGGCAGTAATGCCAGGTAAGACTTCCAACAAAAAAGAATTCTCAAATTGAATCCTGAATGAGAAGTCAATGTGTGCCAAGAGAATGTGGTAAAAGTATTTTCTATGCAACAAGATACACAATTAAAGATGGTCAGGAGGTGTCTGAATGGAAGTTCATTATGATTAGATCTCAGGGATATAAGGGAAGCAGGGCCAGGGTGGGAGGAAGAAACCAACCCAAGGAATATCTGAATCTTGCAAATTCATGAACTGACCTAGCATGGCAAAGATCCAGGCCCTAAAACCTTGCATAATCACCACAACTATCAATAATAGAGGATAAATAATTAGAGGAAAAAATGTATTGCAAATATCTAAAGTGAATCAAGAACATTTTATCTGTTTTTGTCTGTTTACTGTTTGTCATTTATTATTTACATCATAGGTATTAATGTCAAACACCTACAGAGACCAAGCGGTAGAGAAAAACAAATAAACAAATGGAAACATTTAATAACCACTTGACACATATCAACTCATTTAAACATTATAACAGCCCTATGAAATAGATGCTATCATTATTCCCATACTATAAATGAGGAATTTGAAAAATTTAATGAAACAGAGTTGTGTAACTTATCTGCTCATCTCTAATTTTGTTACCTGTCTGGTCTGCTGTGTATCTACAGAATGTATAAAGTAGAAGTTCACTGTGAATCTCTGCAATGGTAGGTTTTTGCATTAGCCAGGCATTAGATGACCTACAGGTCACCTCCGTTTAGATGTCTGCCTTGCGAAAGTTACTTGTCCTCTGTGTGTAAAGGAACTTTCTTATAAAATGTCAACTTCATAGCATTTTATTTTTTGCAAAAATTAAATGGTAAAATACATGCAAGGCATCTAATAGCACGTGCCTGACATCTAAGAGGCCATAGATAATTGCCATTGCTTTAATCTCCCTTCCCCCTTGCAAACTGCATTTACTAAAATATCTATTATTAATTTGCAACCAATCACATCAACTCATCTATAAAAATTAATCAGTTCAAATGTTGTTCTCAGTGTTGTTGATTAGGCCATTTTCTTTCTGACCTCTTTATCATCAGCCTTTGCTGGTCTTTACTCCCTATTGTACCACTTTAGTGTCTTGTTTCTTTTAGCAGAGAATTTGCCCACCATTTTGTTGACAAAATTGGGATGACATTTCTGAAGCACAAATAAGTTTGGCATTTAAATATTAAATGGAAACTAAGTTTTATTATCCTTTGTACTTTCAATAAAGTACTATCCATAAGATATTCCAAAGTATCTTTGATTAGTTACTTGAAAATTCATATATATGTTCATATATATTATGGCCATAATATACCACATGAAGTTCACAGAGACTGCTATTATATGTATGTACATAAACTATTACCTGTGTTTGTATATGCTTTCAAAACTAACTGCATAAATAAGTTTTTATAAAATCATAATCCTCACATCTAAAATAGAGAAAGATCTTGTTTCAAATATTTACTATGTTTTGAGCTTAAATACATAATGTTATGCCACATTAAGAAAACTGGGAAAACCTAGAATGATAACAATATAGTACTTTTATGGCCCTTAATTTTTGGAATATTAAGAGAAAAATGATAAAAAGTCAAATAATCAAAAATAAATGTGGACACACATGTAAAGAACTCTGTGGATTTAAAGTATTCTCATGGAATAACCCTTCAAACTTTTGTTATTTCTTGTTATAGGATACCTGCATGAGTTAAATACGTAAGTATTTAATAGATACATTATGCAGATAAATCCTATAGCAAGCAAATGTATATATACGGAAAGAAGAAGAGAGAGACTACAAAATATTTCTATATTATAGAGAGCTACGATTAGTAAATGACTGCAACAGAGTGTTAGGAGTTAAGATGCTGAAATTCTAGATAGATTGCAGGAGTGAAATAGATGCCACTACATTTTTTGTTTAGCAGTAAAGCAGAAATAAAAAGAACATAAAATTCTTGGGTTTGATTGATATACCAACACGATGACTAAACAGAGCTGCAAGTAACAGCTGTAAATAACATCAGGTACTTCTAAAGCAGAGCCACCTTCTGCAAAGGCAGAATTATTATGTAATTATATCTACTTTTCCAAGTTACAAACTATTCCCTGGCAGGGATCCACTTCTTCATTCATTACGATTCAATATAATTTGAGCTGCTAAGGTAAAGTGTCTCTCGGCAGGAGGCTGCAAATGAATCCTGCTGATGCTTTTATTACTACCGATTCATACTGTTCGGCCCAACATTCAAACAACTCCAGCGCTTGGGGAAGCGTTTGCAAGTGGTTTATTTTGAAATAAAGCAGAGAACCACATCAGGATGAGAAAATCCAGGGAATCCAGTAAGATTAATACCAACAGGCAATCAGTTTGCCGTAACTGTACCAGAGTTGATTGCACACAATTGTCCAAATTCTCTAACTGGTTTATATCTTCAATAAAAACTTTAAACTTTATTTTCAACTAAAATGAGAAATGAACTGTTGGAGGGCTGACATTTTCTTTGCTGTATATTCCTTTATTTGGGTATTATTTTTGTTTTATTTTGTTATTGGGTATAATTTTATCTTTTTATTTTTTGTCCCTCAAATTTTAAGTAACAGAGTGTTAGATTTTTAGTGAAGAAAAAGCCATAATTATCTTCATTTGAGTACCTCTGGCGAAATTATATCTCATATGCTGCAGCTATATGGTTGGTCATTTCATAGGCTCACAATATAGAATACTAAATTTTAATGTTAAAACATTTTGATTCAAATAGCCTTTTTCTATTTTCTTATATGACTAACATTTACTACAAATGTATTACTTTTACATATCTACACATAGTTCTTTTGCATTTGTAGGTATAGATACATATATATACAAAATATATGTGTATATATATATATATACTCACATATGGATATATATGAATATTTACATAAGGATGTGTGTATATGTCTATATATACACATACACAATTGGAACCTTATAGAAAGACAATTACGATCCATTCCAAATTGCTGGTCCTTAAAGTACATCTCTGCAGGGAAGGTGAAATGGTTTCTGAAAGGAAGGAGAATTACAAAGCCAGCATCTAGAAGAAAGCTTCACTGTTCTTGAGACTGAATTATATTCAGTAATAGAAAGGTCATCATTTTACTGACCTTCTAAATAATGTTGACTATGAGTGGTTTCTAGACACTCACAAAATAATAAAGGGATATTTACTAAAAAACAAACAAACCATTTTAATGAAAGTTTAGTTTATTGCTACTATTTTAAAGTGCAATGCAGTCTTTTCTTTGAGTACCTTACTAATACTAATGAAAGCAATTTAACTAAAATTCCTACATAGTGCTCAACGAAAACTTCTCTAGTTTGACCCTACAGTCTCCACAAGCTGTTTGAAGGACCAGTGCCTTTAGCTGTGGCAGTTAAATATTCATCCACAGTAACGGGTTTCATTTCTGCCCTCACTGATTGAAGCCAAGCTATGTGTACTGACTTGATATGCCAGCAGGCAATTTCAACTTCCCTTTCATGTGTATCTAACTGCTTTCAAGGAAATAAAGGGAGAAAATGTGGCATCATTAAAAATAGAATGCACAATGCTAAAAGTTAGAAAAAAAAAGACATTCATAGTAATAATTACAGTTCCTGAAATTTACAGATTTTGAGTTAATAACTGATATTCTTCAATTACATAAGAAACTTTTCTGCCATCAATATAAACTGACAAAGTAATTGCTGTTTTATTGACAATATTTTTAGAAAATCAGGTAAAATTATTAAAAATTAAATAATAAGACATAAATATCTACCTAGAAATAGTTTCCCGTAATTTCTAAGTGTGAGAAGACATAACTCAGTCATGGATGTCATTTTTTTTTTATCAGAAGAAAGATAATTACCCTTCATGGGTGAGACATTTGATTTATTCTACTGAGATTCATTTCATTTCATTGTAAATTAAACTGTTTAATTCAACATTTTCAATACTACCTGCTACTGAAGGGACATCAGTGATAACTAAGAGAGAGTTGATAGATCAGCTATATTCATATTAAATAGGATGTTTGTAATTATTGTCATAGGCAGGCTGTCACTTTGATATCATTTAATCTTTTCCCTTTCTTATGACCTTTCAATTTAACTAGAAAATATTCCTCAATTGCAAATCTCCAAAGCACACACTGTGTAAAATAATACTACAGTATTCAGGTTTTCATCCAAGCCAATTAGTAATATACATTTAATTTATAAGCATTGGTTACAAAACTGATAAAGATTTATTATTATTAAAAATGCAATAATGTGCATATGTTTAGATTAATAATTTGGCCTTCTGATTTTAAAATAATATTGTATAATTTCAAAGAATTTTGCTTTATATACAATTTCCAACATGAATGACAGTGAAGTTTGATATGAAAGCAAGATCAAAGTATCTGTTGATTTATAATATTTTAAATATAAATATTGAGAGCAATTCATAAAAGCAGATTTAAAATCAGTGTTTTATTTTTAATTAAAGCACAACAGAGAGAAACTTAGTTCTGATACACAGAACCTACATTCATTTTAAATTATCTCTAGATCACAGCATAGAATAAAAGTTTATTATTTATATAAAGTTAAAAATCATGACGGGTAGGCACCTTCTCACGTACCCTAAGTCTTCTCCATTTTCACTTTCTTCTAAACATTCCTAGTAAATATTACGAATAATCTAACACTTTCAGAAAGTTAACATCCTCACTGAGGTACACATTTAGACTGTTCATCTCTACAATTTTAAAGGATATTAGGGGCTTTTATTCAATGGGATGCAACAAAAACATATTACTTTGTTGAGTGAAATTACACACTACCAAGAAGACCATGTAGCGTTTGTCTACTTAAAGTTATGCTTAATAATACTAGAGGAAATAAAATATAGGAATGCAGCTGAAGTCCTGCCAAATTACCCAAGTTTGATAAAGAATTTAGATCTGAGTTTCCAGGGAGCACAAAATTTTTTTAAAAAAGATGTAAGATATAGCAGTAATAGCAGTGGTATCAAAAACTATTCACTGAGCAATTTTAGGGACTGTAGGAATGATGCTAATAACTTTAAAGGCCAATGTGTTTTTATTTTTTCCTCAGATAAATCCTGTGTGGGAGTAATGTACCTATTTTCCAGGGGAGGAAACTGAAGCTAGAAAGTTAACCAATATTAAGCTGATACTTGAACCCCCATGTCCCTAGTTATGACAGCCATCTACTTCCCCAATCTATCACATGGACTTACAATAAGGAACAATATTTGTTCATGAGACAAAAACATTTTTCCAATTGATCTTCGTAGCCAGGGAACAATGCAAATTAAGTAGTAGATTATAACTCCCGAAAGTAAATTTATAGACCAGCTTGCAGGATGTGTCCTCAATGTGTCCCTCCACACAAGGTAGGAGTATAATGTGAAGATGAGTTTCTACGAACACTATAAACACTCTCTATGAGAAGCCAACCCATTATGTACCAGGTCTACAACTATCTGACTTGATTTTGGGATATGATTACACATGTGAATTGTTAAAATTAACTGGACTTTCAACAAAAATTATTCAATTCAGGTTCAAATCATTGTCAAATAACCTAACTGTAGGTAGTATATCCACACATACACTGTCTATAATTAAGCAAAAAAGCTTCTTGGTTAAACTACCATGAACTCCTGTTATACAGTAAATCACTATAGACTTACATGAATTGGCCTGCTCTTCAGTATCTTCAAATATGCCAATTATACTGAAGAATTACGCAAAATACGATTTTTAGTTTTAAAGTAGCTGACCTTAAGCCAACACTTCTGACAGATGATTACTGAAACCATTAAATATAGTTAGCTATTAAAACATTGTTACAAATAGTAAAAAAAAAAAAGTCTCAAAATAAAGCAATACATTTACCTCTTTTCCCAGTAGAGAGTGTGCTTCAAAATCATCTGCAATAATTACACAATTACTTTTCTTAAAAGAAAAAGGAGACTACTATGAAAACTCCAAATATTGTATCTTTGAACCATTCATACAATACTCTTGAAGTAACAGTTTATAAGAGAACTGTGAATGGAAATGCTGTCTTATGAATCAAGAGTTATGAGGTGATTGATGTTATTTGAATTGACACAGTGTATTTATAAAATTTTCCAGTTTAGGGACACACCAAACAACTTCCTACAAAACAAGAACTCAACATAAGAGGAATGTAGTATCTCTCTAACCTACCCTCTGCCCTCTCATCTCACCCTGTTTTTTCTCATCTAAGTACTCTTGTCTACGCTCAGCCCAGGGATCTCACACTTAACAGTGTGTGCCTGGATCATTCAGTTCCTGTGCCTACCACCTGCTTCTTTTATCGGGAAAGAAAAGACAACTTAGTATTGATGTTAATCCCTACACAGTCAACATAACACCTTTATTTGAAAAAATGAATCAAGGATCTTTAGTAAACATAATTAAAGATACATGTTTCAAAAATATTTAAATTAACCCTGTAAACCTGAAAGGGCATATGCTTCCCACATCAATAAAGCTAATGCCCAGTGCCATTTTATTAAGCCACTTCAGGTGCTAAATGGAGCAGAAGCTATGTGTAGTTAACATGTGCACTGAAAAGAAATAAAATGCTTTCTTACTAATTGTGATAAATGGCATTTTGTTCTCAATTCTGCCTTTCTTGCCAGCCCATGCTATGACTTCACTGTTGGTGAAATAAACATCACTGCCTCGTTGAGTTTGGGTGTAGCCATTTGATTTGCTTTGACCACTGGAACGTGGGCAGACATGAGCCATGTTGCCACAGCAGAAACTTTAAATGTGGCTGCATGATTTGTCTTGGCCTTTTCTACTCCTATCAATCACCATGAGAAGCACTTGCTCCAGTAACTCACGGGCTCTTTGAACTGGAGCCAAGAATAAGAGACATATGAGTCAGACCTGACCTCAACCCAGAGCCTGAAGCCCATCCCAAATGAATCCAGAACAACCACAGAAAGCCTACAGACTCATGAGTGAGAAATAAATGCACAGGCCTCTGAGGTTTGGGGTGGTTTATAACATCTTCCTGTTGCAATACCTGACCAACAGTGGTTGCAAACAAATAAACTGAGGTTTTTAAAACCCAGTGGAGAAAGGAGTGGGAGTATGATGGTTAGTCACCAACATGAGTATGTACCTTTAAACAGTGGAAGAAAATAAAGTCAGTAGGTTTAGGCTAATATTTGTTGAAGGGGGAAAGATGGTTAAAGAACAATACATCTTTAGAGGAAGAATCAACTACAAAAATCAGGTAAAAGAACTTGTGGAAGATTGCATGTGATAATTCTAGACAGGAAAATACAAAAAGGCAAGAGAAAACATACACGTAATGCCAGCAAGTCTACATGAACCAAACTACCGTAAAGTACCTAAAGATATCCTATTCTTAAAACGTATCTTAGATTTACAACATTCCTTTAACATGGAGATAATAAATTAGTTTGGTGCAGAGAACAAGATTAGCACTATATGTAGAATTTGTATTTGACATATCATAAAGAAATACTAGATAGAGATTTATATTTAACAACAGAATATAGTGTCTTAATTACAAAGTAAATTATTGCTCTGCATTTCTCCTTTCAAAAAAAAAAAAAAAGAAGAGTCCTCCAAATCATTATCATTATTTGTGGTGATGGGGAAGGACTTCTATCTACAAAATCTACTTGTAAGAATTCAGACCTTGTTTCTAACCACATGTGACCATATGGAAATAGGCCATCTCTCATGTAAGGTAAGGAACTGTTTGAATTTCTAATTTTCTAAGTTTATAGTTTTATCTGTATTCATATCTTTCATGTGCCAATTTTAACTTACATATATACTTTCATTTTGTGAAACTACTGTAATCCTTGGAGAACATGTAAGCAGTGGAATGCAAATGGGAAATTCTTTTGTGCTCTTGTTGTGTAGTGTTTACTCACTTTTCACCTTGTTATCTACAAAACATGAAAATGCCTAGGTAGGCACAGCACTTCAGTGTGACAAGTTGTCATCATGCTCAGGCCAGTGCTGGTTTTGTGATTGCTGGATGTGTCAGAAACGTTGCGATGGATTTAAAAAATCTGAAAACCCTGTGTTCATTATCCAAATCATAGGATTTTCTCAGATTTCCAAGGGAAAGGAAATAAAAAAAAGATTTGAAGCAACAGAATCTAGTAGAAATGAGTATCTCCCCAGAATAAACTTAAGTCTATTTCATTACAGGCTCTCATGGTTACAACAGAGTAATTGCACTGAACCAAGAGAGGACGTATAAAGACATAACACATTTCAAGTATAAGTTACTTTCTATTATATGTACTGGGCAAAATATATCTAAGAATTTAATGCAAAATTTCAAAGTTAGTTAGTGATTCTAATAGGTAGATGCTTATAAATTATTAACATAGGAATATGATGTCCCCTCAGAATCATTCTCTCCTTATTTCTTTTAAAATGTTTCATTCATGAGCAGACATTACCTTTTATGTAAAACAACAACTCATAGAACTTAAAAGCAGCTTCTATACACTCGTTTATATAACACATCTCTGAAGCACAATTCATCATCTTATTTTTTTAAATATATAATTGTAAAACATAGTTTTTGATAATCTGGCAGATACTGGATTTACTACAACGTAGCTAGAAAACCACTGCATATTTCTGTCAGAAAAGAGGACAACTTATATACTGGTGTTTAAATACAGCACCATTATTAAAGGAAGCCTCTCACTGTTGAAGAACATTATCTTGACATAGCATCCTTTGAGCTTTATTTCCTTTTAAAAAAAAAAAAACAAAGAACATCTTACTTCAAAATGGAAAGCATGAGAAAGTGGATGTCACCTCAAAATAACATTTTAACAACTAGAACGAACTCAAAAAAAAAAAAAGTCTGCCATATAAAATAGTATTCTTCTAAATCTTAGAAGTATTTGACTAAAGTTAGATATTCACCAGCACAGTCACATAAAAGTATGGCAGCACTGGGGAAAGGTGGAGATAGATCAGTTTTTGATCTTTAACATTTCTAACTGTAGCAATACCCCCAGGACTGATACTTTGTGTCATAATCTAGATTATATCAAATCATTGTTGAAAACATGATGTTTTGAGGATTGCACAGACATTTAAAATTAAAATTTTCTTTCGAAAAATATTTTGTATGTTCAGTACTTTTACAAAAATGCTGGCTGGCACTGAGAGAGTATACTATTAGTAACAAAGTAATCACTATTCATACGTTTATATCTCAATCTATGGATACTTCTTAAAGGAATTTTCACTAAGTTTTTCCTTCATAATAGTCCCAATATTGTATTTGTCTGTCTATCTATCATCCTTATACATAGGTGTATGTGTGTGTGTTCACTGCTTGCTCTAAGAATTTTACACATAAAATTCTATCATTTTACATTAAGTTTTAAAATGCACTTTTCTACAGGAAAATGCAAGTCAAATAATGAAGATGTCTTGTTTATTCGATTACACTATTTATGTTCTTTGTTTTAAAACAGTACATGATATAAATATTTCTAGTTGCTCATTCTAATACCATCTCTTTAGCTTTAATTCTATTCCATGTCAATTCATCACTCTGGTAACCATGGACTTGACAAAAGAGAGGATACTGGGTTATTGGACATGAGTCAATTTTGCTTGCCAATAGCTTAAAGCTTTGGCATCATATTCAGTGTCTATTCACACATGTGAGCATAACTATCACTTTCATGAAAAGACATTTAATCACACTTTGTAGTCAGCTTTGTATAATAGATTGTAAAATGATTTTTATCAGTTGATGGGTTGCTTTGTGTTTGTCTTTTTAGAATTTCTAACAGTCTGAGATTTAGGAAATTTAGTTACAAATTTGCTTTGCTCTTATGTAAGCAATGTTGAGTTTTAGTTACTCATTGACATGCATTGAGAATAGAGGCAAGGGGTGGTGGTGGAACTCTTCCTTAAAGATAAGATGCATGATCACACTATCTAAATCTCTTTCTAAGGGATGAAAAGAATTTCAAGTGTAAACTCCTGAATATGAAAGAAACAAACTTCTAGAAAGGCAAAAGCAAGGAAGAAGTGATCTTCAAGATATCTTAATCCTCAGAAGTCCTTTCACAGCAACTCTTGAAATAACACTGATGGGTCTGATTCAGATAAGCTAGTTTCTTCCCTCAGAGAGCTTATAATCAAAAGACCCAAACTGAATTTAACCTATGATTTCAAGAATGAGGTGGTTTATGTAACTGGCAGACTGTGATCTGCACTGACCGAGGGTCCCTTGAGTGATACGGCAAGGGAACTGGTAAAATGAGGATTGATACTGCAGTTGGTTTAAGAAGTTGGTTTCCTTCTTTCTTTCCTCTTTCCACTCCTCCCTCCCTTCCCTTGCTTTCTTTCTTTGTTGACAGCTTAATTTCCTATAGCATTTTTTTCCCTAAAAAAAAAAGTATTTCCAAGAAGTGAATATCTATAAATCTAGGTGCTGGTGATACATAGTTTTTGTAATTTCAAGAGACACACTGCCTGAAATGATGCTTATATTTTCATCCACTGTATGTCAATACTCACGGCACCTTCACTGCTAAAGTAACAGGCAGAGTGGTAGCACCCACAATTTGAATATTTTTGACCACACCCCATTGTGTATTCTGGATCCATGGGTTCTGGAAGAGGATTTATTGAGTTATGTTTAAATTTTTTGGAGGCATTTTTGTACTCCTGTGAGATATTAAGGATTTTAAGTGTCTAATGCGTGTTTTGTTTTTCTTCTCATTTACCATTGAACATGGTATGGTGTCTGGCCCTCTGGTGTTGAGTTGATCTTCGTTCAGTTAATATTTGTTGAAGGAGATGCAGATAAACGCATGAGGAAATAACAGTGGCTTTCTTTACCGAGGACTTGAAATATGCCAGACACTCATATCACACCACTATTATCATCATCTTACTAAGCAGGAAGTTAAGGCAGAGAGAGGTTAAATAAATTACCTAAAATTAACAACTAATAAGTGGATTAGAACTCAGCCATAATTACTGGATTCTATGCTCTCAATCACTGTTAAGCACTAACAGATGCAATCTAATGAGTGGCTAGGATTCATACCACACGTTAGGAAAAGGCAACAGACAGTCTGAAGGCCTGATAAAGGGGCTAATCTGAATGTAAGAGTGAACTGGCTCTGTCAGAGGACACCAATACACTCTGGACTGCCTAGGAACTATGTAACCCAATCCGGATCTTTATTTTGGGAACAAAGTGAAAAGTATGGAAACTATAGAAAGAATCCTGAATTTTGCAGTTACTTTTATAACAATAAAGTCTTAGTTAAAAAAGAAAGAAAGAAAGAAAAAAAAAGCAGTTCACTCAAATAGCATTCTCTTGATGTGAGAACCTGCCTGCGATGAGAAATAAGACAGAAGGTCGGCGTTTACTGTTTTGTTTTCCAGGTTTTTCGGAGAGAGAGAGAGAGAGAGAGAGAGAGAGAGGGAGAGAGAGAGTGTTGAGGGTAATTCCTGTTATTGTTATTAATGAGACCTAGGGAAATTAATGTATGAATTCTAATTGTGGAGTCAGATGCTGCAGAAACTTCAAAGCTCTAGTGCCAAAGACTTTAGATATTTCTATTCCTTTGCCTATAAAGCTTTATTTAATGAATATTTATGCTTCCAAAATATTTAGTTTCCTTGTTTTCTATCCCACATATACTCCATATACAATGAAAATATATAAAAATCAGTTTTTGAAATTGTTATTTATGGAAATAATTTTCCTACTTATAGTTCCATTTTTAATGTACTTGAACATTATTTTTTTAAAAAAGCATAATAGTTTTTCACTGAAATCATTTAGATGCTAACATAAATGTTAAGAATTGTTAATAAATTCTGTTTGAATGACATTATTTAATAAAGTCTTACTATAATGGTAGACATACAAATTCATTATAATTTTAATTATTTAGAGAGTTTAAATTATTAAATCGTTATTTTGAGACTTTATATATAGTGACAAGATCCACTGAGCTCTAGGTCACACACACATGGGCTCTCTCATTTCGTATCTGCCAGACTTTGTGTCCACATCTATAGGAGAGTGACAACGATATCAATTACTTAAGGACTGAATGCATTAAAATCTCCTGACACATTGATAAAATATTCCAAAGCATCAAATTTAAAGAAATATGTATAACCATTAAATGTAACCAGAACAAAATGTTTTTGTAGAAGTTACTTGCTTTCTGATAACTTTAGTATGTAAATAATATTTCTGTGTTTTTTTGTGCATTATCAATATCTTTGTAAATTATACTTTACACCATGCTTAAGATTTTGCTTTGAGAACTCACAATTAAATTGGGTAATTTGGATGTTAATAATAAGACTATAATAATAAATTGAGAAGTAGATCTTAGTTCTCATGAATTGCTTTTATTCCAGTACTGATCTAGTATTCCAGATCTTAATGCATATCATTACTAGTTATTATCAAATTTTGTCGACTCTTTAAAAATGTGGATCAATTCAGTAACAAATGCCTGATAAATTACAGAGTAACTGAACACGCACCCATTCAGTATAATGTCACACAACAACTCTGATTTCCTAGCTATTACTCAAAGCCTGCCTGTCCTTCCCAGAATGGAAGCTCAGAGTCCTCTCCCTTACTATATTCTTTTTTTGGGGGGGAGGGTTCCCAAAATCTGCTGAGTCAATGATTTTCTTGAAATTGTAACTGAGAACACTGTACCTTTTGACATGGCTTGAAATGAGATGGAGACTAATCAAATGTCTTAAATTCTATAAAGGCATAAATGATGTAAAGTCAAATTTTTCAGCATGTGACTATAAATATCAGGGGCTTTTGGAATGAGGGAATTCTGGATCCAGGGGATAACACCATATGGATACAGAACTGATGGTGCAAATGAAATCCGATGAGTTTAAAGAAATTCTCTTAGCTTAAAAAAGTGTCATCATTATTTTTAATTTCTCATATGTCTAGTTTGCAGTGAATTTTTTTCTAGAAGAAAGCAAGAAAGAGAGAGAGGGAGAGACAGAGAGAGGGTGACAGGGAGAGAAGGAGGGAGAGAGAGGGGAAGGAAGGAAGGAAAGGAGGGAGGGAGGGAGCGAGGAAGGAACGAAGGAAGAAAGGGAAAGAAAGAAAAAGAAAGGAAGGAAGGAAGAAAAAGAAAACTGATAAGCATTTACGATATCTGGAATTAATCTGATCAAATTCCATTTATCAAGACTGTCTTATTTTGGTTGGAGTAAGTAATTCTTATTCTAAATCCATGTTGTATATTTGAAGGCCATTCAAATTTAGTAACATGGCAGTGGCTGAAAAGACCAAAAAGGTTCACAATGTCGTAAAGATTCACTGAAATAGAAAATTTTTCTAGAAAATACTGGCCCTAGGAAGTCAAAAAATCAAAGATGGTCTTTTCTCCCTCACTCTCTCTCTTGTTTTTATTTAACAAAGTATCAAAGAGAATATCCAGAGGCATAAAGGCATCTACATCAAAGAAGTAAATAAATAATAATGAAATTAGGATTAAATAAAGAATATGAGATATAAAGTTATCTGTATAATAATAAAGAATTGGGCACGCAAATATTCACTCAGTAGTACTTTTTAACAGCAACCCTAAGTGTCTAAAACAATGCTGCCCACTTCATTTAGCTAAAAGACAGTGAAATCAATGACTCAAGTAACTATAACTATATTTTGGAATTAAAGTGGTCACTTTAACATTTATATCAAACACACTAAGTTCACTTAGAAATAAAGGGCCTATTAGGCTTGGTCTGAATAATGCCAGCACAATAAAAGAAAATAAAACAAAAAAACTACGTAGCCATGTAGCCTAAATCCACACAAATTTTCAACATCCAGGTACTTTATGTATACACAAGTCAACTCTTTTTCACATGGGAAGTTTGTATGTTTGTAACTATCTGGCATTATACACACACAGGCCAAAGCAAGGGATTATGAGCAAGTCACTATCCCTGCACACTGGTGTCATTATTAGATACCAAAATGAAGGACAGAGTATAAGAATTCATGAAGAAATCATTCTAAAGTGAAGGGGAGTAGAATGTAAGTAAAACTGATGTTTTTTCCCCCTCTTTTGCTTTATTTGTACTGCAGACCAACTAAGACTATTTAAGAGCTACACAAGATCTTTTTCAATCCACTATATTATTTTTAACCTAAGTATCATAATTATTTTTCTTACAATGTGAAGGTTGTATTATTCAAAGACAAAAAAACTCTAAGTCTTAGTGACTTTATAGAGCACATATAAGGTTTCACTGCTTGGAAGAATTTGATGTTGGTATGTCTGACCCAGACTAAACACTTTACTATGTCCTTAATGTTCTGATATTAACGAAAATATATTTTATTAACTAAATTCTATGTTTAATCCTTTTATTTTCTAAATAGTATAAGAAGAATGTCCAACATTCTTCTTATATTATCTCATTTTGAATTAGCAATCATTTAACTTTTTCTTAGTCATTTTAAAGATCCACAAAACTAGTTACAAAGAAGAAATTTTAAATTATGCTAGATATTATATCATCCTCAAACCCAAAGAGAAAGAATCAGAATTTTGTTTATTCAACCTGGCATCTTAATCATTAAAACTTATAAACTTCACCAAAATCATTAATGTTCAGAATTAATGTTCTTATGAATCTGATACAAGGACCTTCAGGGTTGTGTGGAAAGGAAGGATGCTACACTTTCACAAAGTGCTACACCCTGACAATGAATTGACTCCTTTAAAAATCAAAGGCAAAATGGGTGGCAAATATTACATATATATATATATATGTACATATATATGTGTGTGTATATATATGTATATGAAATATTAACTAAGAGTTGATAAGTAGTGCTAAACTTTTACTTTGTAATATTTTATTTAAGTTGTATGCTTTTATTTAATGGGTTAATATGTTGAGGAATAGTCAACGTTAAATCCTGCATATAACTGTGTATTTTTTTAAAACAAAAAATTTGGGCAGATGCAATTGGTAGCACATTTTTTGACTTCCTCACTCCTTAATAGTTCCTTTGTATTCTTGCTTTTGATTTGTCAATATATCTGCATGCGTTAGAAAGGAACTTTTCGCATCATGAATCCATGTAACTACCTTATTCCTGTGTGTGTTTATACCCTTTTTATATTCAAACTGTGAAATTTGTCATTAAGCCACAACTAACCTGTGAAATCTGTTATTCCCTCTCTGTAATTTATAGCAAAAGACTCCATGATCAATTAGGGCTGTACTTAAACATGTAAACAACAGGATGACTGGTCACAGTGCAAATTAAGAGTCTAAAAAAAAGGCTCGATTTCAGTTTAGTAAGTCAGTTACTTTACGGTAAACAGACATCAATATGAGATTAATATACTTACTGAGATTTAACTATCAAGCTAATAATAAAAATTTGTTGCCAATATAGCTTTTTCCTATTTATAGTTATTATCTTTCAATAAATGTCCCTCACAATAAATCTATTATGTTACAAAGTTCAGCTGAATGGGAAAGTGGCTTTCAGACCATCACAGGTAATATTTAACCTTTTTCAAAGTGCTGAAAATTTGGCATTATAGCATTTAAATCTTAAATTTGCTAACTTGTTTTATAAACCTAACATACTGCATCTTGAGCCACAGATAAACTTATGCATTTATGTATTCCTTATCCATTTCATTATAGGTTATGCACTCAACTAATCCTTGATAAATGGAAATCTGGTGTGTGTGTGTGTGTATGTGTGTGTGAGAGATGTACTCAGGTCTGTTATTAATAAATTATTGGCAGTGTTCTGAAGGTAGCCAAAAGAATGATTTTTACAGGTAATGAAGACACATGGGGAATATCATCAGCATCATATTATCATCAATGAAGCAAATGTATGTTTTCACTGAAGAAATAATTTCGTACTACCCATGACAAAGCAGTGATCAAACATTCTAACATTTGACTAAATCAAAGCATATTTTTTGTTATAGCCAAATCGTGAAATGCATCTTGAAAAGCATTATGTATGAGTTTTTCTTAATCCCCTGACAGTATCTCTTTTGATTACTTATACACATTCTTCTCCCCTTTTATTTTATTAGATTTCATACGCCAGCAAATTGACCTTCACATCTACATGGTCAGTCATGTCTGATAATCCCGAAGTGAGTAGTAGTTACAATCCACTGATCTACACTTCTCTTGTGTTACACTATGACATCCAGAGAAATGAGTACAAGATAGTCTCTCAAGTTTCAACACTCACGAGGATGTATTATACAAATAAAAACAAAATGAAATAGTCCATACAGGTCTTCCTTGGCTTATGATGGGGTTATGTCCTAAAAAACCCATAAGCTGAAAATACTGTAAGTGGAAAATGTATATAATACACCTAACCTATCAAACTTACCTACCAAGCTACCTACCATACCAAGCTCAGAACAGCCTATCTTAAATATGCTCAGAACACTTACACTAGCCTATAGTTAGGCAGAATCACCTAACGCAAAGCTTATTTTATAATAAAGTACTGACTATGTCATGTCACTTATTGAATATTGTACTGAAGGTGAAAAACAGAATGGTTGCCTGGGTATAGTATGGGTTGAAAGTACATAAGCTGTTTATACTTGTGATCACGTGGCTGACAGGGGCTGCGGCTCCTTGCTGCTACCCAGCATCACAAAAGAGTACCGTACCACCACTGCTACCCTGGGAATAGATCATCTGGAATTCACAGTACAGCCTCCACTGCATGCACACCCCACCCTCATAAGTCAAAAAATTTCAAGTCAAACCATCATAAGCCAGAGACCATGTGTATTTGACTACTCTACTGAAAATCAAATATAAAATCTGTTATAATCATTCTCAAAGTATTTTAAAACCTTTATTATATTATTTTTAATATGTCACCTTAATATTTATAAATTATGAATTTGAAACATTTTAAAGGTATACTTAACACATTTATTCCTAGTTGCCATGATGAAGTGGTTAAGAGCAGTCAAAAGAGTGATATTTTTGAGTTGAATCTCATCTGTTTCTTACTAGCTGTGTGATCTTGGTGATGATTCTTTAATATTCTTGTGCCTTAGCTTCCATCATGTTTCACAAGAATTAAATTCATTAATACATATAAAGCAATTGTAAGAGTGATTGTAGCACACACAATAGTTGACTCAGTACCTTGCTTTGCTTTTATTTTAATCAACTGCCTATTACATCTATTAATATCAACTCTTTAATATACACTATTTTGTGACACCATTAATTGTTCTAGAGATTAAAGATTAATTGTTCTAAAGATTAATTAAAAAACAAATTATCAAAAGAAACATTTTATAATTATGTATAAGCATAATTAATAAAATGTTTAAATATTTTGAATTCAAATAACTATATAATAGGGACCACTAGCACTTTTATATTAAAAAATCTGCTACAGAAAGATTGTCTTGACAGTTTTTATTTAGTATTTTAAGGTTCAGGTACTGTGTTAGAGATAAACAGGTATCTACAAAGTGGATGGGTCACTTTGGCCATTAGAAAGCTCTTCTCTCTCAGTTCTGCTTAAAACAATAAGTAGTTTGTAAATGGTATCTATATATCTCTATCACAGTGGAAGAATTAATCAGATGTTTGGGATAAAACATGTCATATAAATAATGGCAAATATGATTCAGCTAATGCATGTGGTTCCATTCAGGAGCTGCTTCTTATGTAAACTGACCCTCTGTTGACTTAGCAAAAAAAAAAACAAAAAAAATCTCTTTTTTCTCTATGATTGCTGCTTCTATTCTTTTGGTTTTCCTGGAAAATAAAACTCCATTCCACTGATCATTTTTTAAAAATCAAAACACATTATTATAATTATCAACTTAGAGCCTCAGTTTGTACCAGCACTGCTGACCCAACATTAAAAACAATAAAACAAAACAACAGTTAAGAGGTGTAGACATGATCTCCAAATCAACTTGATTATAAAATAGGTTTATAAATCCCCCCATTCATTTTTCAAAACAAGCTATTTTAGCCTAAAGGCAATTAGACAGGTAGTGTCAGTATTCAAATTCCTAGCTTGAAATACCTAAGGCCTTTGATTCACTCAGTTGACACTTTATTTTTGAGAGCCTATCTTGTACCCATCACTGTGCCAGGTTCTATAAGAATGAAAGAATCTGCATCAGTAATACTACAAGGTGAAATAACGCTCTAAAATGAGCTGATCTGTTTAAAAATCAACGTAACTCTAATTTTGAATGTGTTTAGCACATTGGTAGAAGTAGACAGAAACACTGAGGATTGGGAGGTTATTTGAGGCTGGGCAACTGTATCCCAAGCAAGCAGGCACTTTTTTATTTCTCTTTTTTGAATGAATGAACATGTTGGCACCCCTCCTAAATTTGTGGAAATGCTTATCCATTATTGATTCTACCCACTGGAGGATCTTTATCTCCTATTTGATTCTATGCAATGTCTCTCACAACTTGTTATTTAATATTTCAAACAAGGAAGTTGTTTCTTCCATATATTTGGTATAAGAACTACTGGTGGACTCTTCATAACTGTAGCCATGAAAGCAACATATTTCTCTAGGACTACTTATTTTTTCCACTATGTAGCCTACTATTTATTTTCAAATTATGTAAAATATTAGTTTATTTAATTATTAACAGGTTAAGAGAATTTTAGTCATAACAGACTGGTCAGGTGCATGTTGCAGATACATTAGGTACATAAATTTAACCCAAAATACCAATGGTTATTGCCTTAATCTATCAGGTACTGTTCTTCCCACTCAAGGACCAGAACAAAGCATAATATTTAAAATGAAGAAGTAAAGTTAAATACATATATTTTTTGTATTCAATGTACATTCAACAATGTTTATAGAGCTCTTAACATGAACTAGTCATGTGCCTGTTATTTCCCTACTGTCTCTCAGACTACAGAAATCCAAAGAGTTAGTATATTATGAAACATGTGTTAGGGAATCATCCTTCACACTGATGGCAATCTAGAGCAATTCCTGTATCTGGTAAGCCAGGGATGGGCCTTGTCACACAAATTTGTCACAAGGTGGACATTCTATGAGAGCGGAGGTGGCAAGTAGAGCTGAGAAAGGGCTTTGTAAAAGCATGAAGGAAATCTGGTAGCAGCGTCAACGAAAACAAAAAAGTATCAACTGAAATTAAAAATAAAGACATAAATATTTGAGACTGTAATTTAGATAAGTAGTACTGAAAATATGGAGTTAATTTAACTTGAATTTTACTTATTTTCAAACTCAGGTATGCGGAGAAAAATTAAAGTGAACCAAGAATGCTTTTAAATACATGTCTCCCTTGATTTTTTTTCCCCTCTCTCACTGGGGCTTTTTTGTTTATTAGATTATTACTTACCCTAAAGTAACTTCAAATTAAGTTTAACTACTAACAAAGCAACAGGACAGGAGAAATCTTAGTGATAAGATAGAAGTTCAATTATCCTAGAGAGTATTCTACAGTGTGTAATTAGTTTGATCAGCATAAAATAAGCCTTGAAGTCTCTTAAATAATAATGTACAACTGAATTACCTTGACTTTTTAAGCTGACATAGCTGGTATGTTTGGATTCTTTATCTAATGTATTTTACAATGCCATTCGTTTGTGTTTGCTCTGAATTAACAAAATTCAGCAGTTCTAAGTGACTTATTTATCACCACTGGAGTTTTCAAAGCCAGTCAGTAGCGTTCTTAACATGCCCCACAAAGTTTAAACAAGTAAAAGGCAAACAAAATCAAGCTTTTTGCAATCTTAATCAGAAAGAAATTTAACATGACTAAATTCAGAAATTCTGAGGTGAAACAGTGATGATTTACAGTAAATCTATGACTTAATTAATAGGTGGTTCTACGCAAGAGACTATCCCTTCAAGTCTAAAATATTTACTGAAAATATACTACTTTGCAATATATGAGCATATATTCAAAAATATGAATCTTATTTTAAAAATAAGGTTTTATCAGGTAATTGGTGACAAAGACCAACTGTGAACTAAATTTAACTAGTTAACATATGAACAAACTTTCCATGCTTGCACAGTTTGAAAATAGAATACTGAAATGGGGGCAGTGTTAAGCAGCTTTATATACAGTGGCTAGGATAGAAACTCTACTACGTATCAGTTTAACTATTAATTTAATTATGAGTTTATGAATTGAAAGAGGATCTGCTTCAAATAAACTTATAGTTGCTTGAATATTATTAATTTTTCAAAACTCTCAATTCTCTGAGGATCTCTCTTAATCTTTCACTACCTTGATGTCCCCTGTGACACTTGCTTAGTTAACCTACTTTCCCCTTCCTACACCCCCAGCCATCAAGCCATTCATTTCCATGTCTTCATGAACATGTAAGAGGCCCTTAGCTTATTATGCGCTCCTGTCATCAAATGTGTATTCATTCATTTATGAAAATAGTTTAATTTTTACTTTCTTTGCTGTTTATAGCCTTCATTCCTGTGAAGAAATTGTTCACCAACACCCATTTAATCATTAAATGTTAATCACTCTTCATCTTCTTAAACCTCTTGAAAAAAATCCTTTCTTTTTAAAACTCTGATGACCTTGGGTAAACTAACTCCTCTGAATTCTAATATTTTTATTTGTTAAAAACTGATAACTGATTTTAGAGGTTTTGAAGAAATAACCAACATACTATGTGTAAAGTAGCTACTGCACAAAAGCTCAATATTGTTATTCTTGTTTGCTATCACAGCCTTCTCATTGGCCTCTCCATCTTCAATTTCTCTCCAATTCAGTCAGCAAACTTTCTCACTGCTAATAATTTGAAAACTGTATGCAAGCTCGAATCTCTTTAATATTCCCCACTTCCAATCATGTGGCTTCAATCTTTCCTTCTAGCTCATTCACACACTATTCCCCAGAGAGACTCAGAAAAAGCAGGATGTTTCCTATCACCTTCAACTTGCACCTATTACCTTGTGTTTGCCTGAAATCAGTTCTTTCCCCTTATCTCTTCAAAATCCTATTCATACATTAAGCTCTGGATCAGATATGAACTCTTTCATGAAATCTTCATTGATTATCCTAGTAAGAAATCAGTATCCCCATCCTGATTGCCTGCAGGAACCTGCAATATCCTCTAGGCACTTTGCCCAACCTGCTTCACGTTGTAGATATCCTATCCTCCTTCAGCTCCAGAAACTTTCAGACTTTATTTTTATATGTCTCATATCACTTAGATAATGGCTAGAAGAAAGTAGGTGCCTCCAAATATTGTAAAATACACAAACCTCTATTATACATGTACATTACTTATTAAATATTATATTATATATTCTATAATTCTAATTTATTATAAGAAAACTGAAAGGTTGATTCTATTGTCACAGATTTCAGTGTGATTCTTGGCTACAAAATATTAATGAATATCTCATCTTTTTCTCTCTCTCTCTCTCTATATATATATATACACACACACACACACACACATATATATATATATATATATATATATATATGTGTGTGTGTGTGTTTCTTGTATATTATTCCAAAAGTGAGATATATTAAATCATGATTCTACAGAAACTAAGATGTGGGCTCTAGGATTCTGCTATGCATATATTAACTTTCAGTTGTTGGGGATCAGGAAATGCAAAAGACAGGGAGCAAGTGTGATGTAGAGAATTCTAGTACATGGAAGGCAGTTAGGGTAGTAAATGTTGCGTTCGTATTATTGGGAGGAAACTTTTACACTGATAGATGAGAGTGCAAAGCCTCCTCTGATACTCAATAGCTTTAAGACATCAGTGAGTAATTTAACATCTCCATACTTTCCTCATGAAAGTATGAAATAGGGATAAAAAAAAGATTGTGTAAAGAAAACAGCTGCTGTCTGCAATGCTCTCAGTACCATGCCCAGCCTATATTAGCTACAGTTGCTGCTGGCTGCTGCTGCTGCTTTTATTATCAAAGCCAAATTCCCAATTGTGGCTAAGAAGAAGCCGCCTCTAGAAAGTCATCTGCAGCATGGAAAGGAAGGCATGTCTGCCTCACAGGCTCTCTTGTCCCATTCTTCTTTAAGTACTAAAAGTTCACAAGTAGACTTATCCTGGGGTCATGAAGCTTTATCTTTGAGGTTTGTTACTCAAGCAAGAGTTTCTCAACACAGGTGAGGTGATCATGTGTTACTGTGTATAAATACTTGCTGAAATCAGGTTTAGCTAAAAATCAAGAGGGGTGGGAAAACATGGCCTGGAGGGCAGCTCACTGGGAGGATAAAAAAAATTGGAAAGGTATGTAAATAATAAAATTTATTTGCATCACAGTCGTACCCAGAATTAGGGGTGCTAGAGCTGCTGGAAAGGGGATGGGGCTTGAGTCCCCACAGGATGGATTTAAGCTGGCTCTTTATGAGTGTGTATGCAGAGGCAGGACAAAACCAGAAAACACAGAGCAACTGGAGGTCCGGATTCCAATCTTCCCCGACCAGCTCAGTATGAGTATAATTTAACCTCACTTAGCCTGCTTATCCATCAAATAATTGGTTTGGATCATATGAGCTCTAAAATCCCTTTCAACATTTGAGTTGTTCACTCTCTGATTATACTGTCTTCAGAAATGACAGAAGTTCTTAATGATAATTATACTCACATTCTAAAATTCTTCTCTTTTAATCCTATGAATATTTGTTCCCTAGATTAAATTTCAAGACTATAAACTGGAAGATGTGTTACTGGAGAGACCAGAAGGAATTTGCCTCTCTGCGTTTTTATAAGATCCTTCAGCCGTACTTTTGTCATGCTCTTTATAGTTTACTCTTCTCATTATACGTGCTGGGGGCTCTTTAATTTCATACTTGGGTTGTATATACACATTACCGGTATTTTTAGAAGCACTTTATGAGTACAAAATCTATTCCCTGTGCCCTCATCAATTTGAAATTACCATTTTAAGCCTGATTAAATAAGGATTAGTGCCAATGTTCTACTTATTAGGCTGTGTCTTCAACTGGAACTGATGATGTAGTATTTGTCAATAACTAGTTCACAGCCTTAAATTCCACAAAATGAAACCTTTGCATCAGAGTCCATCTGTCTGAAAATTTTCAGGCAAGCTTCCATGAAGAGGAAAGTCATCTATTATATGATGATATAAGCGTAAAGTGGCATGTATCACAGCTGTTTGATTACTTCTGGGGAGATGACTTGCATTCCCCCTAAGCCTGCTATCAGAATCCAGCAGTGATGGATTGAATTTCCCTTGCCTTAGCATGATGATGGATTACTTTAGGATGATATGTAAGAAAAGTAGAATCTAGGCAGAAATTAATTAACATCACAAGGAAAAGATGCTAGAATTGATCTTCACCACAATATGAAATTGATCTAAAGAGTTGGTAAAACATCCACTAAACTTTCTGAAAGTATAAATGATCATCATTAGAGGTTTTTGGTCGGTAACACCTGGTTCATCATCGTACAGCAATTGCCAGCTTCAAAATTTATATTATTGCCAGATATTTCATACACACACACTCACAGATCTTGTATGCATAAACTAATACAATGTTCTTGATGCATGGCTCACAATGTACATTTGGTAGTAGCAGTCATTAGAAATGACACTGGGTAAGTGAAGGAAATGAAAGGATTTCATAGTAGGTACATCATGAAGTAGATGAAAAACATACTAGATGTGAGACAAGATGATATCAAGTCTTCACACAGACTGTCACAAGACAGACTTGTTATTCACCTCTCTGAGCATCAGATCCTTTGGTGCAAATATTGTCATCTTTTCAGCCTATTTCACTGTGTGAGCGAACATAAAGATTAAATAAAATATTTTAAAGTACAATAAATTTGAAGCATTAAATCAATCATATGTATACAAAGAGTGTGATATTGATCCTTTTTCTCTTACATATGATAATTATGTGAATGAAAGAAAGGAAACCAGAAAAGTGTAAGTAAAAATAATGCACTTTGAATATTTATAGTAAGGTTCTAATTTCTATAAGGGGAGATAAATGGTTTAAGAAAACATTTTCTAAATTTCAACCTTTTCTTAACTAAAAATGCAAAGAAAAAGAGAAACTAAATAATAACTTTAAATACATTAAATAACAGATTTCATTTTTAGAATATGGATTAAAAAGATAGCAAAAAAATTAATAACCACTTACTTGATGAGAATAAAGTCCTTAAGAAACCTAGTTCACTTTTGGTTGTATGGATTAATTTGGAAGACCCCATTTCAAAATATGCAGGGAACTTTTAAAACATGTTTCAAGTATATTGCTTGAAATTTAACTGCTCAAGCTGAAATGAAATCAGATCACAACCAAGTACAGAGGAAACAGAAAGCACTAATAAAACTAAAATTGATCTGCCTGGCAGACAGGTGCCAAACTGGTGAAAAGAGCCTCGTGACTAACAACAGTGCACAGCCCCTCTTCATTTCCCCCATTTTTTTTTTTTTCAGTTTAGTAACAGGGAGTTCCTGAGGGAATTATCCAAGAAGGCTGATAGAGTACTGCAAGCTGACACATGAGTCTGTTCTTGGAATTGATGAAAAACAAAGGTTTATAAGCTAAGACCTTCTGGGGAAAAAATGAAAAGAAGTCATGTAAAAACTCTTTGTTTGCAAAGTTAAGTAGTTGAACAAGTGCCCAAAGACATGAACTCTAGACCACATCTCCCAGACCCCCAAGAGAAGTACTGTCAACAGAGCTATTGGAAGAGATACAGCCTGGGAACCAAGTTTCTGCATGATTCAGTCTCAAGGGTGGGAGATTTCTACTCCTTTATGCGTTCAGGGTTTGAACACAAATTTGGGATCTGTTATGTGACAGACACTGTGTTAGGTGCTAAGAATATAAATATGAGAAACTTATAAACATGTGAAGAATATAAATATGAGAAAGCATTAAGAAATGTATTACCTCTTAGGGTAAAAGAACATAACCAGCATAAGTAAAATAACATGATTAGTCTTATTGTAGACACTATAACCTGGTGCATAAAGAGGGTTTTGCTTAACTCTTCTTGTGTAAGTTAATGCAAAGAAAAGATTACTCCAAAAATAAATACATAAACAAACAAAAGCAAACAGTACAATGGTGAGATGAGAAATCTAGGAATTTCTGATGAAAAACAGTTTCTTGAAAACATTGAATTTGAAATATAAGAGCGAGTACCACCAAGGGTCAAATGCAAATTACAAAGAAGGGATGATGTAACTGAATACCTTTGCTAGAATTCATTGCAAAATGTTACATCTAAAAGTGCCTTTGTTGATCCTGAAGATGGTGTGGCTGATCCTTCCCTACCAGAGTACTTTTCCAAGTTCTACTACTGAACTCAGACTGATTTGGTCCACGAGAATCAAATATGGGCATTCTAATACGTGATCCTATTTTTAATCATATGCTCAGCAACCAAGATAAGAGGGACTCATGTTCTGTTTAGTCTTCAATGAACAAATAAGTGAAGATTCTATATAAAAGCAAATGTGGAAAAAAGCAATGCCTCGAGTTTTTAGACAGTGCTATATGATTTGTTATTTGATATGGCATGGGAAGACAACTAAGTTTGCAAAAATGAATGAAGATTTCTGTAATATTTTCCACTTCTCTCTCAATCGATATTTAGTTACAAAATAAAGGTGGTCTGATAGAACTCCATTAAGCAAAAGCTAGTTAATTTAAAATCTTTTTGTCCTAAATTATGTTCTTATATTTCCTAGGGTAATTTGTCACAGAATTTTATAGTAGTCATCAAGATAATTAAGTTCAGAAACAGGTTCTAACAGCAGGGAGTGATGGAACATAAATTAAAAGAGTTTTAAATAACCACATTTTATTTAAATCCCCAACTGTACTCTCAAACAAATTTACCTTTGTAGCATTAATAGACTTACATTGCTACATTTTAAGGAAAAGTCAAAACTGAAAGCCTTTAATCACAATTGCTTTTAATTCTAAGTGAAAGTTTGAATTACAGCAGTAGCCATTGAAAAGAAAGGGTTGTTTCTTGCTGACAGTTTTAATTTGACTTGCTTTGTAGTTTTTCTGGCCGCTCTAAGATTTCAGCTGACATTGCATCAATTTTAAGTCACACTTCTGTTTAAATAAATTTAAATACATAAATGGAAGATGTGAAGATAACAACTGAAGAAAACAGAAATGGAAAAAATTGACACAATTAAAGAGAGAATATGAAGTAATATGAACAACAGACTCATGAAAATTGCTGAGCCTAATGCATAATAAATGAATACAAAGAAAGAATTCCAAAAGGGAAGTAGAGAAATTACATAGGGATATGGTCTAGATAAAAAATAATAGTAAATTAAACAGATTTGAATACATATTTACCTAGGAATAAAGGTTTAAAAATTAGCATAAATTATCCCAAAGAAGAAGAAAAAGCTGAAGAAAGATTTTATTGTTTACAAATATGATGATTTTAATTGGGATCTGTCAGTTGATCTAAAATTGGAATTATTCAAATAATGAGAATAACAAAAACATTTCATGAAATGAAATATCCTTTCATATGTGATGTTAAAAAACTCAGATGTTCTGACAAACAACCTGAATTAATGTATCATAATTGCAATATAACAGGTTATTTTAGATATTTTTAAAATAAAAACCCTTCTTATAAAGATGCTTCCCCAGTCAAAGAGAAAAGAAATACATATGCAATTAACATAGCATGCTACTCATATTTCAAAAATAATATTTCTAAATAGCCTAGAAAGACATCAATGTTCCACAATTTCATGTCTCCTATATCTCATTTGAGAGCAAATGACAAACACATCTGCACATGCAGAGTATGCTGATTGTTTCCATTCAACATGGAAAAGATAGGTAAATAGATCACAGATTAGACAAATATAGAGAAATACATGTAAACATACATATATGTATACAATAATTTCTAGGGCATTTATCTGTTTCAGTATTTATATCTTCCAAGTTATCTAATTTTTGTGATTGTGTCTGTGGAACTGTATTCAAAGTCAAGAAACATGATCATAATTGCTATCCCCATCCCCAACCAATCTAACTATCCTTCCATTCTGTTTTAGCAGTAAATTGAATTAGATTGACAAGATTAATCTTTACAATCCCAAAGAGTCAACCCCAAATATCTACGTTAATAGAGTACACTGTTAACAGGAGCAGGAAGAAAGACAGAATGATGTAAATGCATACAAATGATGGGTTCTGTGGGCAGGAAGATAGTAGGAAGAACTCCGGACTCTGGACTTGGTTCCAGCTCTGCTACCAATGGTCTGTGTGACCTTGTGCTCGATGGTTAAACACTGTGAAATCACAGGATAGTACTAGATAATCTTTAAGACCCATCCCAGGTGAAAAGACTGTAATTCCAACTACAATGTAATGTTATAATTCAGCCCTTAAAAGATATTCAAGTCCTAATAGTGGCCTCGAGTCAGAGTAATTGCTAACCTTTGCTCTGTACCAAATACAACTTTTATAGCAAGTAATTCTAAAAGGTAGGGACTCAAAGGATAAAAGAAAATGAATAGGTTACACTGCCAAAAAGAATCCTAAGGTGGATAACAAATCAGGTGTCTGCCTTAAACTCAGTATGACAGTAAAGAAAGGTCATTGCTATTGTAGGAAACACAACAGCAAAACTGAAAACAACAGTTTCACATCATGCAACTTAGCACTTGAAATCGGAAGTTCAGTATGACTCTAAAGTGTTAGAAATGATTTGATTAGTAAAAGTCAACAATAAAATGAGCATCTCCTTGCATATTACTGAGGTCCTCAGGATATACTTATAATGTCTTTGGATTAAAATATCTATTTATATCTACCCATCTACTTAAGTATATGCATGCATGAGAGATAGATACATATAAATATGGAAATTAAGCAATTTCCACAAGATAATTGCTAGGATGTAAACTCATTAAATGCTGGAATTTTTTAAATTATTTTTTCTACTGAATCATCAGTACCTAGAACAGAAAGTCTTGCACATACTAATAATACATATTTATGTCAATAAATATATTTTGAAAGATGATCAATTAAATAGACACATAACCAGTGCTAGCTTTCAAGTTTTCTAATGACTAGAGCAGTATTTTCACTATACTTAGAGCTCTTTTTTCAAACTAAATTATTTAAACTCATGAAATTTTGCTCCCTACGCGGATATTAAATATTTTACAATGGAATATGCAGATAGAGCACTTAAGTGACACAAAATGGAGAAATAAATGTTGTCTAAGAAACTTCAAAAGAGTATTAATTCTGGAAATTCCAGAAATGTTAGTGTTCTAGAAGAGCCAGAAAAAGGGTGCTTATCTTTAGGTAAATTTCAGGACTGCTTCAAATTATAAGTCCCTAATCTAGTTTCGTTTTTATGGGAAATTCTGAGGTCAGTGAGAGTTCCTAGAGCAAGATTAAAGTCCAGCCTGAATGCTGAAGTCAGCTAGCATCTCATTTGAAAAAAAAAAAAGTCGTTCAGAATGTTGATCTGGTGTGAGTTTTTGTTTGTTTTTTTGTTTGTTTACTTTGGTAATTAGCACAATGTCAAAGTATAGTGGAAAAAGTCACACTTATAAATTTACAAGTATCTACCATAGTGTCAGTCCAGATAAAATCTAAAATGATTAAAATGTTACAAAAAGAGAATCGATAACTTACATATATTTCAAACACCCTATCTACAAGTACTTAAAAGTAAATGTTTAAAATTTCTCAACATTCAGACATATTTTACAAAGTAAATAACTTACAGATGGTTTTAAGAAATATTAAATATACTGTGACAAATACTATGATTTGAGTTTTTTAGTAAATAGTGATTAGATTTGTACTGTTTTTTTAATCAAACAGGGGGAATATCCTCTAATCAACCTTGCTGCTTTTAAATGATTTTTTTATTGACATTTAATAAATCTTTCTGATAGCTTCACATATTAAGATACACTTTTGACAAAAATGTCTTTCATTATGATTCAAAATAGCACATTCCAACAACTTGATTGAGTACCTGTAGCACTGTCTACATTTCAGGAGTTGAAACTAATAATTAATTTTAAAAGCAGAGATTTCTAGCTCCTGTAGGTATGAAAACATTGCAATTGCTTTGATAATTTGTTTTCCACTATCATGCAATCTCTTGAGAGTTGGAAACTAAAATATCGGTGTTACACAGATAAAGCATAAAGGCAGGATGGAGAGTAAAAATGTGACTTGCAAAGAGACAGGTATGTACATTATATACAGATTAGCATGAATAAATAGTATTTAAGATATGCACCTATCTAGACAAGTACGTTGAAGGCTCAGTTATCTTGAGTTACTGCAAAGCATTATTGTAGTGCTAAGTAGATTTAAACAAATTTAAGATATCTAACCTTTCAAGTACCATATGGATTTGAGAGTTTTACAAGCTTCCTATATTGAGTTACTTCTTGTATAGAGTAATTTTTAATCTCTTGACAATCTTGTGCACCCTTCTAGAAATTAAATATAAATTATTTATTTTGTCCTCTCTCCCAAAACACCATAATATCTAATATACCAATTTAATCCTGAGCAATACAAGGTTATAATTAACATACAAAGGAAACTGACACATTATAATTACCCAAAGTCCATAGTTCACCTTACATTCACACTTGTTGTTTGTACATTCTATGGGCTTGGCAAATGTAAAATGACATATATCCATCATTATAATATCACATGGAGTACTTTCACTGCCCTAAATATCCTCTGTGCTTTGCCACTATTTCTCACCAACCTCCCCACCCCTGCAACCACTGACCTTTTTATTGTCTCCATAGTTTTGCCTTTTCCAGAATGTCATATAGTTGGAATCAAACAGAATGTAGCTTTTTCAGACTGTCTTCTTTCACTTAGTAATATGTATTTAAGTTTCCTCCATGACTTTTCATGGTTTGATAGCTCATTGATTTTTAGAATGAATAATGAATTTTTAGAATGAATTCCATTCTCTGGATGTACCACAGTTTACCTATCATTCACCTGCTGAAGGACATCTTGGTTCCTTCTAAGTTTTGTCACTTATGAATAAAGGTGCTGTAAAAATTTTTGTGCAGGCTTTTATATGGACATGTTTTCATCTCCTTTGGATAAATATCAAAGGGTTCAATTGCTGGATTATATGATAAGACTATGTTTAGTTTCGAAGAAACCATCAAACTGTCTTCCAAAGTGTCTGTACCATTTCACATCCCCACCATCAATAAATGAGAGCATTCTTGTTGCTCCACATCCTCTCCAGCATTTGATGTTGTCAGTGTCTTGGGTTTTGGCTGTCCTAATAGGTATGTAGCGGTATCTCATTGTTGTTTTAATTTGCATTTCCCTGATGACATACAATGTAGATCATCTTTTCATATGCTTATTTGCCATCTGTGTATTTTCTTTGGTGAAGCATCTGTGTTGGAGAAGGTCATTGAGAGAACACGACCTCTGATTGACCTCCAATGCTGGACTCAGGCAATCAGAGGCTTTTTTTTTTTTTTTTAAAGAAACAATCCCCTTTTTTTTTTTTAACATTTTTTATTGATTTATAATCATTTTACAATCAGAGGCTTCTTATCCATTCCTCCACCCTTGGAATGTGTGTTCTACTCACTGTTCCTATAGTAGGAGTTGCTTTAAAGCTGTAGCCTTGAGAGAATAATGTGTTACTGAGACTATCTGGACTGTTTATGTGACAGAACCCCCTTAAGGCTTCTTTATATACGCTTAAGATTCTGGTAGGTGGATGCAAAAATCTACTCAGCTGAAGCCACCCAAAACAGGCCTAAAATGTAAGTTCCCATGTTTATTAAAACTGGCATCTTCCCATCTGGAGAGGCCTGCCTTTTTCTTCATCTCTCTTGCCCTCCAGGTAAGGCGACCAATTTCAGATTTTACCTGGGAAACTCCTGATGGTTTCAAGTCAACAGTCTGTATATGTCTTTAGCCCATCTGTTAATTGGGTTATTTGTTCTCTTACTATTGAGTTTAAGGGTTTCTTGTATATTTTATATTAGAGTCCTTTATCAGATATGTCCATTGCAGATATTTCTCTCAGTCTAGGGCTTAGCTTTCAATTTTCTTGATACTGTTTTTCACAGAGAAGCTGTTAATTTCCAGTGGAGTCCAGCTTATCAATTATTTCATCAATGGATCATGTCTTTGGTGTTATAATCTAAAAAGGAATTACCATACCCAAACCAAGGTCACTTGTGTTTTCTCTTATGTTATCTTCTAGAAGTTTTTACACTTTTGCAATCCAATCCAAAAATGGGCAGAAGACCTAAACAAGCAATTCTCCAAGGAAGACATACAAATGATCAAAAAGCACATGAAAAAATGCTCAATATTGCTAATTATCAGAGAAATGCAAATCAAAACTACCATGAGGTATCACCTCACACCAGTCAGAATGGCCATCATTCAAAAGTCCACAAACGATAAATGCTGCACAGGGTGTGGGGAAAAGAGAACCCTCCTACACTGCTAGTAGGAATGTAGTTTGGTGCAGCCATTATGGAAAACAGTATGGAGATTCCTCAAAAAACTAAAAATAGACTTACCATATGATCCAGCAATCCCACTCTTGGGAGTATATCTGGAAGGAATCTAATTCAAAAAGATACATGCACCCCAATGTTCATAGGAGCACTATATACAACAGCCAAAACATGGAAAAAGCCTAAAGGTCCATGAACAGATGATTGGATAAAGACACTGTGGTATATTTATGCAATGGAATACTACTCAGCCAAAAAAAGAATAAAGGAATGCCATGTTGCAACATGGATGGACATGGAGATCATCATGTTCATCGTCATCATTTTTTTTTTTTTGGAGTTGAAGAAAATCTTTTCTTTTTTTAAAATTGATTTATAGTCACTTTACAATGTTGTGTCAATTCCTGGTGTACAGCACAATTTTTCAGTCATACATGAATATACCTATGTTCATTTTCATGTTCATTTTCACCATGACCTACTACAAGATCTTGAATATATTTCCCTGTGCTATACATTATAAACTTGTTTATCTATTCTATATATGCCTGTCAGTATCTATAAATCTCGAACTCTCAGTCTATCCCTTCCCACCCTCCTCCCCTTGGCAATCACAATTTTGTATGGAGATCATCATTCTAAGTAAAGCCAGAAAGAGAAAAATACCATGTTATATCACTCAGATGTGGAATCTGAAAAAAAAAAAAAAGACAAAGACACTAGTAAACTTATCTACAAATCAGAAACAGACTCACAGACCTAGAAAACAAACTTAGGGTTACCAGGGGAAAGGGGGTAGGAAGGAATAAATTGGGAGTTTGAGATTTGCAAATATTAATTACTATATACATAAAATAAACAAGTTTATACTGTATAGCACAGGAAACTATATCTAATATCTTACAGTAACCTATAATGAAAAAGAATATGTAAATAAATACGTATCTGTATATGTATGCCTGAAACATGCTGTACATCAGAAATTGACACAACTATAATATTTTCCTTCTCTTTAATGACCTTTTCTTAATATTCATGCAAGGCTGGTTTACTGGCAACAAATTCCTCGAATTTTTGTTGTTGGAAAGTCTTTCTCTTCCACTTTTGAAGGAAAATCATACAGGGTACAAAATTCTAGATTGGTGGGAATTTTCTCTCAACACTTTAAATATTTCATCCTCTTCTTATGTGCATGTTTTCTGAGGATATGTCATAATTCTTGTCTTTGTTTCTCAATAGATATATTTCCCCTTTGGCTTCCCTAGGATTTTTTTTTTAACTTTGATTTTCGGTAGTTTAAAAATGATATTTCTAGTTGTATTTTTTAAGCATTTATCCTGCTTGATGTTCTCTGAGGTTCCTGAATATGTGCTTTGGTGTCTGACATTAATTTGAGGAAATTCTGAGTTATTGTTTCAAATATTCTTCTTTTCCTTCTTTGGTACTCCCATTAAGTGTATGTTACACCTTTTGTAGTTGTCCCACAGTCCTTGGAAATTCTATTCCATTTTTTGTTTTTTCTTTCCCCCAACCTTAATTCTCTGCCTTTTATTTTTGGAGATTGTTATTGAGATCACCTCAAGTTCAGAGATTCCTTCCTCAGCTGTGTCTAGTCCACTAACAAGCCCAACAAAATCATTCTTCATTTCAATTTTAGTGTTTTTATCTCTAGTATTTCTTTTTGGTTCTCTCTTAACATTTCCACTCTGCTTCCACTGACCATCTGGTCCAGTATGCTATTTACTTTATCTACTGGCACACTTGGCATATTAACTTGCTGACTCTTTAAACTGATTTTTTTCTCAATAGCTAGGCATAACATACTACATAAAAGGAACTAATGTAAAAAGGCATTTAATAATCATCTGGTGGTAAGGTGTGCCGGGAGGGGAAGCGTTCTACATTCCTATAATTAGGTCTCAGTCACTCAGTCAGTAGGGATCCTTTTTACCTCTGGACTGCAAACTTCACTAGTATCTCAGGTTTGTTTTTTCTCTCTTCTTTTTCTTTTTCTTTTTTTCTTCCCTGCTTAGACAGTACAGGAAGGCTAGAGTGAGCTGGAGTTGGGAATTTTCCTTCTTCAGGTCAGTTAGGCTCTGATCATACTCCAGCAGGTTTGGCTCTAGTTAACTAGTTTCCCTTAAGGGCAGGCCTTGTTGAGAAGACAAAATGCTCTGGTATATTTCACATGTTTTTTTCACCTCCCCCATGGAGATGGCAGGGAGGAGATGGGGAGTATCTTTCTGTGATTGCCTGGTGGGATTTTTCTCTGATATTTACTGTGGGAGCCTGGTCAGGCTCCTGGGAGTGAAGTTTACAATATTTTGAGGTCTTCCCTATGTCTAAGGCCCCTGGAGGTTTTTTTTTTTAAAACTCTCAAATGTGTACACACTAAGTATTCAGCATTTCAACAATTACAGTTCAAACTCTTAAAATGGAAACAGGTTGATGGAAAATAAAGTTTCTAAACATTATGGAAAAAAATCAATTACAGTTCAGGTCTTCCTATCCTGGCACTGGTTTTCAAGGTGGCTTGCACTTATGAGTCTCTGCTTGGGTCTGTCTTGACTCCCTGATTTGTGCCTGTCTTTCCAATCTTGAGAACTTTGCCCTGGGTTTTCCCCTTTGCTTATGGATCCAAGAAAAGGTGTTGATTTTTAGGCTGTTCACCTTTTTACTTGTTAAAATGTAGTAGTGACTTCCAAGCTCCTTAAATGCAGAACCTATGATCTGAATTTAACTGAAAATATTGCATCCTTGATCCATAAATTAGTCATTTGGGTCCTTAGTGACAAACTCAGATCAAGGTGGGCCTCAAGTGTGGTTACTCTACTGGACCTTGATGGTCAAAACATAAAATAAGGTAATAAACTATATACATAAACCAAAAGGAAGACAGAGTCACAGAGACATGTGTGGGTCAAGAATGAATGGTATGTATTTTGCAGATAGTTAAATAAATATGCCAAAAACAAAAATATAAAATAATACTCCCATAAGAAAACAAACAGCAATTAATTTAAATAGCAAAATTTACTTTAGGTTGAAGAAAAATGCAAGCAATAACTTGGTATGTTGATAATTCAGTGATGGATATACAAATATACATGATAAAATTGAGACAGGAGGGAATGGGGAAGGACATAGCCATTCAAGGAATGTCGCAGCAATTTACACCAAAATGGTGGAAGATTCAACTCCCACTAGGCCCTGAGACTCAAGATGGCAGAAGATTTAACTTCTAGTAGAACTTGAGCTTCATTATGTGCTCATTGTAATATATCAGCATGATTAATAACATGTCCATAGGCACCATGACAGTTCCAAGGCTAACCACAGAAGTCAAAGAGTGAGCATTGTCCCAATTCCTGGGCATCCCAGCCCCTTCCTCAGGGTAGTTGGAATGGTCCTCCCACTTGTTGGCATGTAAAGCTACCAAGCCCATAAAAACTAGCAACATAGCACTTCATGGCCTCTTGCTGCCTCATCTTCAGAGATGGCCTGCATTCTGCCTATGGAGTATGTACCTACTTTTACTTAAACCTAAACACCCAACCCCTACAACTCATGGCCTTTCTTTCGCCTTCTGAAACAGCCTACATTCTATGTAGTATGTATCTCTCTAAATAAATCTATCTTTACTCAACTGTGACTCACTTGAATTCTTTTCAGCGTGAAGCCAAGGACCCACAATTGGCAGGGCATGTCTCAGGTACTCAACCGAGACCTGGGACACAGCCCTCCTCTCATCCCACATTCATTTTTCATGTATCAAAATTACTCTCATATTTTAAATTTGCTTTACAACTTACAAAATTCTCTCACAGAAATGGGATTTTTTTTTTTCATTTACCAGAGCTTCCTGGTCAAAAAAAAAAAAAAGGTAATCTTTTTGAAGACCTCACCACTGAAGAGATAATACATTTGTTTAGTAGTTTTATTAAAAGAGAGAATTAGAACACATTGTGTTTAAATATGACCTTTTAAAATTTGGAGCAAGATAAACATAATTCAGTTCAAGAGAAGAGAAGTTACTAGACTATAACAGAGAAATCAGTAGGTAAAATGAAATGATCTATTCTAGGAAGTGTTCGTCTAAGATTCAAGAACTATATGGAGGATTTATTTTCATTACTGGTTTTATTTTACATTGGACAATTATAATCCAGAATCTGCAGTGTTTAAAACAGGAGAATTCTTATATTTTTCACCCATCTAACAGGAATACTAGGAAATACTCTTCATGGTAGCTAATCATTTACAATTACATTACCAAGTGTGACTAATGCCTCACAAGTCACTCACTGAAAGACTTCTCACAAAATGGTAAGATTAAGATATGCCGAATATTGGTAGAACTATGGAAATGATACAGTAATTTAATATAGTTCTGTAGGGTGTTTACATATTTTGTCAGTCTAACCACGTTCTTCCATTGGACAACATTAGAATACCCAGAATAATTTTCAGTGGACAAAGTAGATCACTGAATGTACTATTAAATAACACAAAGATTTCTAAAGGTGAGTATTAGGGCACATACCTCCATGCCCAGCTACAGCTGCTACTCTAATAGAGAAGTCTCTGTGATTTATAAATCATCTATAAGTACTGTTGCTCTATTCAGCCTCAAGAATTATTTGAACAGACACTTCAGTCCTGCAATGCATTAGTTCCTACTATAATTTATATTACCAACCAGCAGAATAAATTGAAGTAAAAAAGGCTTGGGAATCC
The DNA here is from genome assembly GCF_048564905.1 of Vicugna pacos. Taxonomy (NCBI): domain Eukaryota; kingdom Metazoa; phylum Chordata; class Mammalia; order Artiodactyla; family Camelidae; genus Vicugna; species Vicugna pacos. The sequence continues at coordinate 91,704,327 of NC_132987.1, forward strand.
TTGGGAGAAGTACTTGTTAAATGTAACCCAAAAGCAGATTTGAAAGTTTTTCCCTTTTAAATTTATTTTCCCAGGGTCCTAATAAATGAAAGCTGGGCTAGTATCCAGGTTCCAAGTCACTAGAGCCTGATTGTTCTCTATTTGTTTCAGTATTTAAAGCCAACAAAAGCTGCATTAAAATTGACGGTGCCAAGTAGTAACAAGCATACTCTAAGCATGGCTAATGTATGAACCCACAGCCTGAGGTTATAATATTTCAAATGCAACAGAATTTAAAGGCTAGGCTCTTTGTCACTGCATTTCATGAGCAAAATATTTTTTTAATATATCTTGTTTATGAAAACACAAAAAAATCTTCCTAATCACAGAATAACTTGTATTACTCTATGTTCTCTATCTTTTTGTATTTCTAGTCACAGATTACTTATACCCCTATCTTTAAACAAAAGCTTAAGCATAAATATATTATCTCTTTCGTATATATATATATGTGTATATATATATATATATATATATTTTTTTTTTACTTCAAACACACACACACACAATTGGTCCTCGTGCTTTCTTCCTGACTTTTGAAAACATTTCTAATATTAATCATTCACATCCCTGTCAGCCACTTTTGAGCAACAAAAAAACTTCCTACTGTCTTCCCTCCAAAGCATGAAAAATATAATTATAGTTAAAATGTCTACTGAATTACCAGTGAATTCTATGTCTATATTTTCATTTAAATAAATTAAATCATTTTGGTTAATTAATCTTTGGGATTTTTATATTTTATTATTTCCAATTTGTTCAAGACAAAAACTTGTATGCTAACATTATAAACCTTTAGCCTGAGCCAGACAAAGGGAGGATCTTTAAAAGATCTTTAAGGATCCGTGCATTTTTTTACATTGAACAGTTGCAATTACCTTTCAACTGTTTTCAGGTTAATAAAGAAAATATTTTGAAGACTGTATACTTTTAGAGAATAGGGCTGAGATGTCTGATATTATAATTACTGTTTTTGAGCATTTACATGAGTAAATATGTAACCAGCCGTGGTCAGGATATAAAATACATCCTCAGGATATTTAACTATAATCTGCTTTACCTTTTTCCCCCTCCATTTCATTTGGCTGATACAACTCCAATGTTAATCTTCAATTAACCTATATTAATCTAATGATTAACAGAAATAAATCTCTATTGTGTCTCCCTCTGTTCGTACTCGGAAAGGAGTGAAGATGAGAATTGTTTCAAGTGTTTGGAAAGAGTCCTTGACCACGTTAACAGATAATGTAAATTCTTTCATTTGACTCCTTCCTGCTTAGCACTCCATAACGTAAAGATTCATTGCCTTTTACAGTATAAAAACCCTTATTTCAACATCAGAAATCTGACATCCAAATTTGTTTATTTTCCTATCAGATCTTTTAGAAATTAGTTATTTTTATTTCATTAATCACAGCAGCACCCATGTCTTATATGTGCACATCATCTGTTTACTCTCTGTCTCTCATACATTTTTATCTGCAGATCATTTGAAACAATCCCTTTGTTCATACCTAACAAATATTCTAAGACTATAGGAATCCTTCACAAAGGGCAAGAATACAGCTACCTAAATTTTTTAATGGTTGCTATATTAATAATCATCTGATCCACTCTGTTCATTTTATAGATGAAGAAACTAAGGCTGTAGAATTTCAATTGTCTGGATCATTATTCAAGGGGAAAAAAAGGATAGTGATTTTATTTTTCTTTTTATTCTGTTGCCTACACTTTCAAATGAATATAATCTTTTTAAAAAGCTAAGCTTAGACTGTATATGGAGGAAAAAACCTGAAAAATAGAGACACTATGTTCAAATAATAGGAAAAAATACTCTTTCAAACCAAGGCACTATACATGACACCAACCACTGGCAAAGCACTTGGAGGCAGATGGAGTACAGGCTCTATGAAGTCCCTTTTAAATGTAGGACTCATAAAATTCTTATTAAGGCAATTTCTCTAGTTATAGTCATGCCTAAATCTGTGGCTGTGAGACTATCATACTCACCACAACACATGCTTTTTCTCTTTTTAATGAAGGCCTAGATATAAAAGTACTGCTGACCCAAAACTATGAAAAAGAGTTAAATTTCATCCTCCACCTTGTGATTCCTTCAGGCCAAATTTCTGTTCGCTCACTGATTTTGTGGTTACAGTTTTTTCCTTCTATTCATATCACTGACGGTTTGAAAGCATCTCCTTTAGAATCTGGTACTTCAACAACTGAACGGAGACAACTGTTAAATGGTGTGGCTGTGTTGCATTTTTCTTAGTGGAGGAGGTGAAACTGTAGGTGTTGAGAGAATCCCTTGATCTTCAATATATCAAAGTCTTTGTAATAAGGATCAATTACAATGACCATTTGTGGTCATTAGAATCCTTCTTTAATTTTTCCTTTGTGTTGCTGTATGCATTACATAATAATATATTTTACTAATATTTTGTTTTCTATCCTGTTATACTCAATGTAAAATTAATTTGTAATTTTTAATTATATTATAAATTTACTTTTCTAAAAGTTTTTGGGATGACTGAATTTGTATTTTAAATTATACTTAAATAATATCTCTTAAAAATCATACATTTTTTAATGAGTTTTTTATATACTGCAATAAATCTAAAACATTACCTAAATGATTTTTCACTTGGTTTCTTGTATATTTGACTGCTTGGTCTATGTCTTTTCTATTGTCTTATTGAATTTCTACCCACCAGTCCTCTACTTACATGCAAGTTTCTCCTTACCACTCCTTTCCATCAAATCCAGAGATTATTTTCTCTATATAGAACTCATTGGGAACAAAGTGTATTTTACAAGTATTATTAGATCTTTTGCTGTGACTCACTCCCATGCAGATGGTACACATCTGAAGGGGCTCTATTCTAGCTAGGAAAGATCCAGCTGATGCTCTGAAAAATTATTCTCTCTTGGTGAAAATTTAGCTTGCCACTGCCTTCCCTGCTGCATTATTAAACACGAAGGAGTGATTCCCTTAATCCCAACCATCTGCTCTTCCCCTACTAAAAAGTGAAAACATCCCCTTGTGTTTACAAATGTTGCTGCTAAAGCTTCACAAATTTTAAGAGATGGTTGTAAAATTTCTGTATATACTACAAGATCAAAACAAAATCCTCGTCACCAAAAATCTGTAAGAAATAAACCAAATTTATATCACACGATAAACCCAACTGTGTTTTAATGTAATGCAATTATATTTAAACTACAGCCTCAGAATGTAAATTCTTTTAGCATCTCAGTACAATATTTGCATTTTAAATATACTCCTCTACTTGTCCAGACTTCCAAAAGTACATACACTAAGAAAATGGATCATCTTCAATTCTTTGTAATTTTCACAGATTTGTAGAGTGTACAGAATTTGAGCATCAGGAAAGGTTCAGTTTCATTGGAATTAAAGAAAAAACAAAATATCTGAATGCTCAGTTGAGTAACAGACTCACAATCTCTCAACTAGGAACGCAGGAACAAGTGTTGCACACCAAGTTTATGATTTTCAGGACAGCGACTTACACACTGAAGTATTACTAGGTGAAAACAACAGTACTGCTTTGTAGCAGACTCTTGTTTTCCTCACAGAAGGTGCTGCAAACTAGAATCATCCCAGTTTAAGAGCTCTAAATTACCAACGAACTCACCAGAAACAACCTTATAAGCAAGAGAAAATTCGAATTCCCCAATATTCTTATTTGATGTTCATTTTTTTTTAAATTGTGTATAATGTAATCTAAAAGTTCTTCCTAGTTCTCTTTTGCTTCTAGTATGAAGATATTTGAATTAACATTAAATTTATTTTTGTTGAAGACCAATTGCTTTAGCTTCCCTTTAGGACACTGTCTTTGTCAACAGGCCAATTTCTATTTCATAGTTTAGTCCTTTTGTGCTTAGCAAATAATCCCTTATCACCTATGTTCCAGACCCTTTTCACCCATTTTTTTCTTCAATGCTTTTCCTTTAATTCTTGTCCCTCCAAGTTCCTTTTAAGTCTGTAACAGTTCCGAAAACATTCATTCTTACTTAAAATGGAACTCACATAATTAGCTGTTTTATTGTCACAATACCTGGTAAATAAAATTACGCTTTCTTTGTCAGTCTTTCTTTCAAATATTCTTTCAATTCACTATAACATACCATGTGTTTATTTTTCTAGTCCATTTACCTGTCCTAGTGATTTTCTTGCTTTCAGTCTGAAAATATGAATTATTTAGATAATGAGTTCACTGTGGTCAAGCACAACGAAACATCTGCCTTCTTATAGCTTCTACACTTGTGGCCTCAAGAGTTCACTCCTTGATATTTATGACAAACTACTTTCTGTACCTAAGCTGGGACTCTGGGGATATGTCAAAGGCTACTTTGGAGTAGATGTAGCTAGTAAAATAAATTTCCCTAGATAATTTTCCAGTTCTCTGGTTGGCTCTACCTATTCTAAAAGCATTTTAATCTGAATTCGAGTGAACTTCACAGAAAGGCTCATTTTTATGTGAACTTTCAATGACCACCAAGCTAATAGCTTAATGTCAAATTTATTATCATCTAAACAAAATATACACTTTGAGTTGGTTCTTAAATCTATCTTTCATGAAACTGTCTCCTAAGATCAACTTGGTGCCATGTTTGTTTTTTCTTATCCTTAGCCTTGTAGTAATACTCATATTTCCTAATTTCCTACTTGGGCCGAGGCTTTTTTCCCTTAAACCTGGTAAGTTTACTTTGATTTTACATTTTTTTCACTTCTTCCATTAACATATTTTCAGTTTTATGTTCTTACTACTTCTTTCTATTCACTGTCATTTTATAAATTCTCAACCCTAACTCCACCAAGTTTTTTGTAATTTGGTCAGGACTTTCCTGATGATTACAATCATTCTCAGTTTTATTTTTAAATAGCAGCAATGCACTTCAAAATAATTCAATAATTTTTTCTTAATAGAAGCAAAGAGAAAATTGCAAATATAAGTCAATGTAAAACTATTCTTTTTGTCTTTATATTTTCAATGTGTATATTCAGATGTTATTGTCATATTCATATACCAAGTGGAGCCAAGAATGAAGACAAGTGGTAAAACAGCATAACACACTGGTAAAGCTCATAGTTCTGATACAAAAGGAGGGACAATTGTGAGATTTGGAAGTCATGGGCCAGAAGCATGATTGTGTACTGTGGACTGGTTAGAGTAAATAGTCCTGCAGCTAGGCAACAGGGGAACTGGCTATTACTTTGTTGTGCTTTCAAGTGAATCACAACTACTTTCCAGAGTGAGATGATTCAACTCAAAACCACTTTGTCTAAATAATTCAGATTTTAGAGTCAGGAACTCAAATATTATGGCAAGAGAACTACGAATATATGGGAGTTCCCAAAGGAGGCTGCAACTCTCACTTCTAGGCAGTGAGTCAAACAAAACAGTGGAGTAATTAAAATGAAATGTTCATTACATACCCCTACAAACACACACACACAAACACACACATATGCACAACACACAAACATCATTTCTTTTATTTAGATTATTCCCTCCCCACCTTCCTAATCAAAATTTTTACTCAGGACTGGCTCTAATGAACCCATTCATACTGTATGTGTCTAATATAACTTACAGCCTTTTAACCCTCCCTGTGGTGTTTATTTTTGAATAGGGGTAGCATTTTTGGAAACATAAGACTTAAAACAATGAACTTTTACCGGTTAGGTATTTAATGCATCAGCCAGCAGTAAGCGGAATGGACATTCTCAGGACTCTGGAAATCCCACCATGTGGGCAGTTACCTACCACTTGGTGCCCTGCGTTTACAGTCTAATGTAATTGGCTCTCTGAGCAGGTGCACTATTTGCACACGTCCTCATGTCTGCCCTAGTGCTGACATTTACCTTTGCTTATGGCCTCAAAATATAGCTAAAATATTCCCTCTAGCATACTGTTGCTATTGGAAACATAAGTTTAAGCTCTCTGATTTGCTGAGTAGGGCTGCATAAAAAAAATCTCAGTACACAGCAGAGCTAAAGATGATGCAGAGATACTTAGATGAAAACAGACAATTTTGCAGCAGATTGCCTAACATATTGGCAGTTCTCAAATCACATCTCAAATCAGATGAAATAAGTTTCAGAAAGTTATTTAGCATGAAGAATACATTATTAAATTCAATGTATAAAATGTTAATGCAGATTTGCTGGCTCTTAGTGCTGCTTGCTTGCCGTCCTCCTCTTGCAACACTGGTATCATAAACTTAACTGTCAGTGTGGGGTGAGCATTCTCCCTCCAATCAACTAGCAGGCATGCTTTCTAGACATCATCTCTGCATCCTTAACCACACACAGGTCACCTTCCAGCTCTACTGAAATTAAAGCATCAGAGTCTTAGAATGAATTTTTTCTATGTACCATCAACAGTGGTCAGGTTTTTAACAACTATCTGTTACCTGAATTTGTGTTTTTTAGTAATACTGTGTGGCAATTACATTAATAATAGGTGAGGGGTGCACTGTTTACTATGACACATTTTATTTCTGAAATTAGTCAGCTGTGGATTTTACAAATTACCCTCCTTTAAGATCCTGCCACTGAATTGAGATCAATTCACACAAATTTATGGGCATGCTATTTCTGACTGTCATTTCATGTATCTCTTAGAAGAGGCACTTCATGAATGGCCAAGAAACTCATGGGACTGGAACAGCCATTTGGTAAACAGGTTAAAGCAAAGGGTCCAAGAGACATGCACACTCAAGATCAGAGAAGTTGACCATTTAACATGACTCATCAGGAATTCCAATATTGTCATCTTACTTTAGCATATGTTCAGTGGCAGGTTATTTCAAGGCAGTTTTCCTAATACTCTTTGAATTCTTTACCGAAGACATTTCATTTGGTATATGGATGAGGAGACCCCTCACTTTAATTCATGGAAGAATGCATTACACAGGAAGACACCTTAGTTTTACCGAAGTAATTAAGTTTTTTCTTGTGGGCTCAGTTTTTCCTGATGCATTAATAATGTCTTTCATGGGTAGCCATATTTCTGACACCCTGGCCTTGGTTTATGTCTAACTTTCTATCTTTTCCCAGAGAATACCACCTAGTAGCTTCTATTGACAACACATTTCTGCCAGGCACTATCTCATCCACTTTGTATCCAAGTTTTTTTTAGTCCTTATAGATTCCCAATGAGGTAGGTGGTAGTATGCCCATTTTACAGATTAGAAAACTAAACTTCAGTAAGATTGGTAGATATAAGGTTAGAATCTTCAACTGTAGGGTACCAAAATCACTTTATCTTGATAAATCCCTTGTGCTCTCCATTCTTCATTTTGCCTTCCATATACTGGAAGCTCCATGTGGCAAACTTCCTAACTTCCATACGGCCATTCTCAGGATTGCATATAGGCTAAAAGTTAATTCCTGACCTACTGGAAAGCCATTAGGCCTACACAACAGAATGTGGAGACTATTTAAAGATTCTCAATTGCTGAAGTGCTTTGAATGCATCTTCTATTTTGTAATGAAACAATAAGTCATTTGGGAATAATGCTTAACATTGGATTTTTAAAATGATCATAGATTTGGACTTTTAAGATGTCATTTATTAAAGTTGTGTGGCCAAATTAGGAGGTATATATACTTCTTTGAGCTTTACTAATATACATGGTTTAAAATAATGATGTTTGTCTTCTTTAAATTGATACTTGTACTTCCAAAAATGAATTTTATTTTCAGCTACTGTAAAAACTGAGATATCTGTAACTGTCCTTATTTTTCACATCTTGTCTAATGAAATCTAAATGGGAAATAGCAGCTTAATTATGAAATGCTGTTTTGTAATTTATCCTTTTCTCTTACCTTGCTTCATTCACATTTTCATTGGGAGAGACAGATACATTTGATTTTCATAGAAATTCTGTGTGCTTCATTGTTTTTTTGGGGGGGGGTTGACTGTTTTTTTAACTAGGCTTTTGCTATGAATTGCTTAGAATTCAGTTGATCCTGGATAAATGGAAAGTAATTCACCCTAAGAAGACTGTGAAACGGTTCTGTCTCAGCCGGCTCCACTGTGAAAGCCCAGCATGTGTGAGGAGGGTGTGAGGCAAGCCACGCTGCAGCCGACGGCTGCCGTATATTGTCACTGTTGCTGAAGTACTGTCCATAGATGATGGGGTAAAAAAATGGACAAATGTGAACAGCATGAATATCAACCACACTTTAATTAGTGGTGGCTCCTCAGTAAACAAAAGTACATATTAGATTGTAGAGCAAAATCCCAAGCAGCAGCATAGCTAGGTTTAACTTTATTTTAGATGAGATCCATTAAGCAGTATCACATCCATTACATCAATGGCAACATGTATGCTTCTATGACTAAAGTTTTACTAAGAGCTTTTACACATGTATTATCTCATTTGCTCTTTCCAAAGCCCTGGGGGATAAACAAGGTATGTGTTTTCTCCTCATATTATAAGGTCATACGGCTCAGCTGTGTTAAGCAATGCATTCAACATAGTAATCAGAAGAGCTGGGGTTCAAAGTCATGTCTCCAAACTCCAAATCTTTTATTATTGTGGTTCTGGTACCGTCTTTAAAGACAATTGCATTCTGAATAGATATTCTACACAATATATTTTGATAAATTTCCTAACCACTAAATTTGATTTGACAAAGCTTTATTGTAGTTCATTCTCTGGTAAAGATTAAGTTTAATTGATAAAATCTTTAGAGTTCCCCCAAAAAGTCAGCTTATAACCACAAGCTTTGAATTTCAGGAATAACAGTATAAGACCACAGGTTCCAGGGTAATTATATGGGAACTGCTACGTTGTAACTTTCAGATGCTACAAGCAGAGCCAGTCTCTCTCAGAACTTATAAAAATTTAAAAATACTGTGCTTCCCTAAGCAAGAATGCAAGAACAATCCATGTTCCAACACTACCCTGTTTCTCTTGTTTGGCTTTTTTTTTTTTTTGAAACAAACTTTGGCTATGTGAATATCTGGGACAAAAGGGGGGTACTTTTTCACACATATAGCACCAGATATCACCATTTGGTGCAGGCAACCCAATTCCTGTTTGGTGACAAATACTGTAACATATATTTATAAACACAAAAAAACTAAGTAGTTAAGTATTGGAATTTCTTTGCATTACTATAGATAAATGGATGGCATAATATTATTTGCATACTGTTTGTATTTGAATTTGAACTTTATATCTTCGTATAAAAATGAGCCCAGGTAGAAATGATTAAGGTGGAGGGATTAATTTCGTACAGACTGAAATATACAGAATATTCCCAAGAGAATATTATCACTATTCTACAGACTGCTTTCCAGACACCTGGATTTTTCTTATTTTTTATGTAAAAAAAGGAGTGCCACCTGCAAGCCAGCAAGAGAGCTCTCCAGAATCTGACCATGCTAGCAACCCTGATTTTGGACTTCTAGCCTCCAGAACTGTGAGAAAATAAGTTTCTGCTGTTTAAGCCATCATGTATGTGGTATTTTGTTATGGCAGCCCAAACGGACTAAGATAGTGCTTTTATAGTACCTTTGCAATAAAACGTCTTAAAAATTGTTTACCAAGAATATTAAAATTAATAATTTATCATCTACTTGAACAACTTGTAGATTCGCTTGTTTAATTTATCTAACTATGATTTCTGACTCGTTACTTTTCATACTTTATTTGCTTCTGTTTATTTTTTCTCCAAAATATTACTGAGTAACTCTGAAATAACAACTGCAAATTAAATACCATGGTTTAAAATTCATCTTAACCAGACTTCATACCTTAAAACCTTCAGTTCACCTTTCTTTGAAGCCTAAATACTCATGGAGCTCACTATGCATTTGCAGTGTCTAATGGTGTCTTTATTTGGCTCTACTTTTGTCTCGAAATTGTCCAGGTAATTATCAAATCTCTGGGAAATAAAGACATGATAGCCCAGCTTTCCACATGTAAGCAGGTTTATTCTGCTCCAGGGATTATTGGGTAAGCTCTCAAGTGTTACAGGGTTCAATTCTAAAATCTTCTTAAATTAAAAGTAATTTAACAGTGGATTGTTTGTAATTGTGTTGCAACTATTAAATGCTGTTGCAATGACTAGATTTCTTGAAACATACTTTCTTCCTCACATATCCCTTCATTCTCTTGCTTCATAAATTCCTACTTACTCACAAGATCTTTACTGACTTCTTCAGGATTTGTTCTAATTCTTAGACATCTCTGCTTAGTAATTATGATAACAGATAATTATTTTTACTCATATAAGTTTCATCCTTTAGATATTAGCTTCTTTCCTAAAAGGGATGTTATAGCTATTTGTTCACGGACCTACTGTTCAGTATGTCATATCTCTGTTGTTTGCTGATTGATCTAATGAATAAGAGAATATAGTGAAAATATTTTAAAAGAATATTCAAATGTAGATGTTAATTACTGCTGAAACAGATTTATATACAATGTAAACTCACGTGATTGAAATCATTCCAGAAAAATAGACATGTTCCTAAAAACTATGGGAAAAGAAATCATTAAAAAAGTAATCTATGGAAATACTCCAAAAAATGATAATTTATGTTCAATAGTCTCAACAAGTGAAAACAAACAAAAAACCCTAAAGCAATGCTGGATATGTAAATGTACTACTTTTTGAAACTGCATGCATATAGAAATCTATACCTTCATATATTGGAATGAATCTACATATAATAGTAATAATGATAGCTAACATATTCAGAGCATTTTGTATTTGCCAAATCTTGTTCTGAACTACTTTACATGTACTAACTCACTCAATTCTCACAAACAAAATTTGACACTAACTCAAGGCTATCAAACAAAAATTTACACAGCACTTTGCAAGATTTTTGTAATTGGATTTGCTATGCATTACAGTTTACCAAAAACATAAATTTGTTAATGAAATAACATTTAAAAAGTCCTTTGACAATTTCCATTTATCAAAAGTCTTCTATTTGATACCAAAAAAGATAGCAAAAATAGGTCAATATTTAGGTCAATTATACCAAGACCCTCCCTGGAATAAATCATACCTATATTTGAAAAAGGAAATTTGATTAGTAATTTATTCAATGCTAATTAGTTTCTAGCCACAAGCCACCTTTACCACCCACGTCACCCCTGCATTCCAATACCTTAGGGTTAGTTCCAATCTTACTCTGAAAGTTGTTTAACCTAAAATGTCTTTAGGGGATAATTTTCTAACCACCTTTTAAATTACCACCCACAGTTTTCCACAAACTAAGATGCATTAGAAAAGTTCCTTTTTCTTTTTCCTTTTCTTAAATGGAACAAAGGAAATAGTAAAATGTAAGTGACACATGGCAATTTGATACTTCCTACTGGAGATAATGTTCTCCTACATATAATATGGAAAAATGTGTCTAAATTCTAAGTTAATGGCATTGTAGTAAACAATTAAAATTATTAAATAGGTCAATAAATTGCCTAAATTTCAAATCTTCCCAGTTTTAAATAATATGAATGATCTTAATTCCAAATAACTGGTATAAACTGAAAAACTGATGGAACTGATTCTTTGTTGTCCTGAAAATTTTGATGTCAAAGCCATTGACAATGACTTAGCTGAGAAGAAATATTTACCTATTTGAGGTATTTGTATACCAAGAAATCAGACTGATGACTTCCTCCCGTATGTATATATAAACATTCACATACTACACAATGCATGTGTACACATAAAAACATGCACACAACATATAAATGTATTTATGTAAACCAGAAAAATATACTGAGCCCCTTTTTTGTTTGCAGAAGGCCATCAATTATTTTAAGTGTGTTTTATTAGGAAACTGACTCTTATTTTATATTATTACTTTAATAATTTCAGCCACTAAAATTTTCTTGAGTCATACTCCTTTTATTATATTTATCTTATAAAAATCTCATATGTATTGTAATTATATTATCTGTTAATTTCATTTTGCAAAGAAAGCATTACAAAATATTTGTTACATAAAAGGTGTCTAGCATCTGATAGAGTTTTAACCACTGCCTTATTGTGACAATCAAATGGCCTAAAATATTTGAAAACACTTTGCCAGCAATAAAGAATTACAAATTCTAGTTTTTACTAGATTTGTAGTGATATGACATCTCTTTCTCATTTTCTCCTTTAGGACAAAGGTGAGGCATTACTACCCCCATTTGACAGATGCAGAGACTAAGGCAGCAAGCAGGGAAGGGACTTGTCACCTACTTAAAGAGAGAAATGAAGGAGAATCATTTTAGCACCCAATTTCCTGACTACCAGCAATCAGTCTGCTGCCTTACCCAAAAAGGGTGACAACTGTGGATTTTTGAACAATTTTTCTAATACGCAGATTTCTAGTTTTATGCTGTCAATTATGATGAGATTTAGTCTGTGCTGGTTTCTTGGAGGTAGTCAAAATGTAATTAATATCAACAGCCATTTCCATTTTCACTTTCTGCATCCTTTGGCTTATGGCACTGCTTCAGTAACTCTGAGACTTAATTTTGCCATTATGTTCTCAAACTCAAAGTAAGTATAGTTACATGGAATAAATCAATAGCTATCTCACTCTATTTTCAAAAACATGACTCTATCATTAAGCAATGGGGAGCCATAGAGTACACTGATTGAATTTACATTTTAGACAAGTTCGTCTAGCAGCTTTGTGGAAGGTGAATTTGCTAGTCAGACATGCCATCTAGGAGTTTCCTGTCAGGCTCTAAACTAGGGCATTGACAGTGGAATCAAACAGATGCGGGGTAAGGCAGAGAATAAGGGAAGAATCCTACAGTCAGTGGATGCCTGGGATTCAGTAGGTTGCAAAGAATATACAGGGGGAAAAAATAAGGATGAAGGTTTACAGAGAAGCTTTATATTTTAAAAGAATTAGGTTTCAAACACTATGCATTAAGCTAATGATTCAAACTAACTTGCTCAAATCAATCTAACTTTAATGTAAGTATCTTGCAAATTAGTTGTTTTAAATATTAGTACAGGATTTAAGGTACTTGAAAATCATTTATTTGTGTATTCATTCATTCATTTATTCATTTAAGAAAATAAGACACAACTTGAAATTAGCTTAAAAAATTTACCAGCTCTAAACTTTAATATCAGACATTGTGTTTTAATGTTTAGAAAACTGTGGCTCTTAATTTGAAACATTTCACACTTAGTTAAATTTTAAGATATTTTAAACTCTGTAAATTTCAAACACAAATAAATATAATGGAAATGTGTGAATGCCTTGACTTTATATTCACAGATGGGAGGGTATAAAGTTGGTATCAATAGCAATTGAAATTAGAAACTAATCACCACTAGTGTTAAATAAAGATGGCATAGAACAGAATATCTAATCTAACTTAATTGAAATTTAAATTCATAGTATGCAAAAGAATAAGAATACAATCATCGTTTCCTCTTTTATCAGCACACATAAGTAATATCGGGTTGCACAATCACATTCCATTGCAAAGTATCATGATGCTATTTCATGAAGAATAGCTAGACAAAGCGATGCTGACGAATAAATTATGGTTTCAAGTGCTTGAACTGCATATAAATTTACCTTCTAGAAGGGCTCTTAAACAAAACAACTCTAAAGTCTTGATCTATTTAGAGTGTTACAAAAAACTGTATGGCCTTTGCCCTGTTTTTAACCTCATTTAACTCTCATTACAAAACATATCTATCATACCACTATGAAAATCTATTTTAAAAGAAAACCCGGGGCCTACTCTCAAAGTGATACTGCACACAATCCATTTGACGCAATGGTAAAAGGTTTGCTGGGGATGAGTGGTGTGTCTTTTGATTGACCTTTTGGAATACACTCTTTTGTGCTGTTAGTTTTGTTTTGAAACACTACCTAATCATCAGTACATCTGACAATACTGACTTTCTACCTGTCAGCACATGAAAGCTAAATGGAAAAAAAAATGAGGAGAGATTAATAAGGAAAGTTTGTATAAATCCTATAATATTAGAGGAGAATTTTTCAGTGGAAAAGAGGACCTGATTTGGGAGACTGAATGGAACCTCTGTTTTTAAAACAGAACATACAGTTTTCTAAGAAATGTCTTCTATTTGTCTGATTTTACACAGAACTGTTTTTGAAAGAATTACAGCAGAATATTTAAGAAACTATTTTTTAAAAAACAAAACAACCATAAAAATAGGCTTTAATCTTCAATGCTAAATTTAAAATGTGTTTTTAATAGAAAATGTTTGAAAAATCATTGTCATTAAAATGCAGCTAAAAGGAACTAAAATTTGTAGTTAGTTTATAAATGATGAATGTAAGTTGGAAAACCCGTTGTAATCAGCAAAAAACAGAGAAACAATAACATTCAGATGGATTATATAAATTCCACTGTCTATATAGGAAGCTTAACAGTTCACTGATAGAGACAAATGTCTTCTCCTAGACTTGATATCTAGGAGAATTTTGTTACAATGGTCTTTATTTTGGTTAACTAACAATAGGATGTTGTTAGCAATTATGTTCCATTTGTTGTTGTCCCTTCTTGGGGGCTCTTGGTAAACACTAAAGGATTACTACATGAATAGAGATCAAATATTTTAAAACTTATATTGGGGAGAAAGCACAAATTTTAAAGAAAATGTGAGAATTTATATAGTACTGCCAACTCCTCAATTTGAGAAGCTAGAACATTAAATACAAAGGAATAAACAAACAAAAGAGCAATAACGTACTGTTACTAACATTTTACAAAAGAAGACAGAACTTCCAAGAGATGAAATATGTGTTACACCAACAAATATATATGGGTATGTGTGCATAAAGTGTCTGTGTGTACACAGTGTGTATGTGTGTGTGTGTGTGTGTGTGCGCATATATATATGTGACTTCTCAGTTTTTAAGGTGGCTTTGGGAAGGACTGCTGTAAACTCATCTTTAAAAATATCTCTCAGGTTCAGGGCTTTGACAGAACCTATCTGGAAAGAATTCATATTTGATGCTTCCAGATTATTTTTTATTCTCAAATGAAGCTGTCATGCAGTTTCAATCTGGCAAGTACTTTCAACCATTTCTCAGCTATGGGGACTGTACATCTGCAGTTCTAAGATACTACCACCAGAGGTCAGTCTTGCCTATGCCGTCAGGCAAACAATAAATCAATAGAGATGATTTTCTTTAAGAAAATCTTTTTATTGAAAAGATGTAAATTTACTGCTTATATAACTAGTTTTTACAATATATAAATTATGTTTAAAGTAAAATTGACCATCTGTGGGACACACTAGGAAATTCACATAATTTATTTTCTCTAAAAAATAAATGCAATTACCATTTACTGAGCAATTTTTTGGCTAAGCACTTTCCATAAACTGTATTAAGACTTACAAAACCCTACAGGAAAAGTATCATTCTTATCTCCATGTTATCAATAATGGAACTAAGGTTCAGAGAAATGTTCAGAGCTCTTCATAGACTTCTGCTTACATGTTATGTTGATGGCCACCTTTAATCCTAAGCTCATGGTATGTTGAGTTACTTGCAGCTTGCTAAAAATCTTCATTACATATATTTGTGCATTCTATTTTAAAAATATATCTGTAATACATTTCCACTTGCAATCTCCCTTCCTTTCTTTTGCTCAACAGTTTACCTAACATCTTACTATACTACAAGTGTCATCTTAAATATTTTCTGTGGAAAAAACCTAACCTGTACACATAAATAGGTTATGTTTTACAGAGTTCTTGTCGCCATTTTTCCATAATAATATTATAAAGTATGCAATTACAAATAATCAATATAATCTATCAGTATCATGTTAAAAGAAATATTCCATATTATCTCTTTTTATCCTGCATGAAAATCTACCAAACCATTTGATTATCAAACTATTAAGAATCATTTTTAAAGGGTATGTTTTTGGCAAATCAAAGTCTCTTGCTTAAATTATTGTAATTGAAACTAGGTTAAGCAAAAAGGAAAAAAAAAAAACCTGAACTATCAGAAAGAAATTAAGGAAACACTATCATTTACTATTGCATTAAAAGTAATAAAATAGCTTGGAAGTAAAAGACCTATACTCAGAAAACTATAGAACACTTATGAAAGAAATTGAAGGGAACACAAACAGATGGAAATAAATATACTGTGTTCTCAGATTGGAAGAATGCCATTAAAATGGCCACACTACCCAAGGCAATCTACAGATTCAATGTAATCCCATCAAATTGCCAACGGCATTTTTCACAGACCTAGAAAAAGTAATTTTAAAATTTGTATGGAAACATAAAGGATCCCAAATAGCCAAAACAATCTTGAGAAAGAAGAATGGAGCTGGAGGAATCATGCTCCCTGACTTCAGACTATATCACAAAGCTACAATAGTCAAAACAGCATGACAGTGGTACAAAAACAGACACAAAGATCAATGGAAAATGATTGAGACCAGAAATAAACCTACACACTTATGGTCAATGAATCTATGACAAAGGAAGCAAGAATACATAGTGGAGAAAAGACAGTCTCTTCAATAAGTGGTGCTGGGAAAACTGGACAGCTACATGCAAAAGAAGAAAACTGGAACATTCTCTAACACTACAGATAAAAATAAACTCAAAATGGATTAAAGACTTAGATGTAAGACTGGAAACCATAAACTGCTAGAGGAAAATATAGGCAGAACACTCTTTGACATAAATTGTGGCAATGTTTTTTGAATCTGTCTCCTAAAGCAAAGGAAATAAAAGCAAAAATAAACTAATGGGACCTGATTAAACTTAAAAGCTTTTGTACAGCAAAAGAAACCACTGACAGAATGAACAGACGATCTACTGAATGGGAGAAAATATTTGCAAATGATACGACTGATAAGGGGTTAATATCCAACATATATAAACAGCTCATGTAACTCAATATAAAAAAAAAGTAACCTATCCAAAAAACAGGCAGAAGAAATGAATAGACATTTTTCTAAAGAAGAAATGCAGATAGCCAACAGGCACATGAAAAGATACTAAACATCACTAATCATCAGGGAAATGCAACCGAGAACCACAATGAGATTTCACCTCACACCTGTCAAAATGGCTATCATCAAAAAGAACACAAATGACAAATGTTGGCAAGGGTGTGGAGAAAGGGGAACCCTTGCACACTTTTGGTGGGAATATAAACTGATGTAGCTACTGTAGAAAACAATATGGAGGCTTCTCAAAAAATTGAAAATATAACTACCATATGAGTCAGCAATGCCATTTCTGGATGTATATCCAAAATACCCCCAAAACACTAATTTGAAAAGATACATGTACACCCAACGTTCATAGCAGAATTATTTACAATTGCCAAGCTACAGAGGCAATCTAAGTGTCCATCAATAGATGAATGGATAAAAATGTGAGAGATATATACGTATATATATGTATGTGTGTGTGTGTGTGTATATACACACACACACACACACACACACACACACACACATATACTAGAATACTACTCAGTCATAAAAAATGAAAATCTGCCATTTGCAGCAATATAGATGGACTTGGAGGGCATTATGCTAACTGAAATAAGTCAGACAAAGACAAATACTGTATAAATCACTGATATGTAGAATCTAAAAGTTACAACAAATTAGTGAATATAACAAAAAGCAGACTCACAGATACAAGAACAAACTAGTTGTTACCAGCGTAGGGGAGAGAATGGGGAAGGGGCAACTTGAAGGTAGGGATTAAGAGGTACAAACTATTATGTATAAACTAATATGCATAAAAATAAGGATATATTATACAACACAGGGAATATATCCAATATCTTATAATAACTATAAATAGAGTATAACCTATAAAACTGTGAATCATTCTTTTGTACACCTATAATATATAATGTTGTACATCAACTATACTTTGACACTTTTTTTTTAAGAAACCCTTCTTATTGGTATGTGTAAGTGGAAATTACAGGAGTAGTCTCATTAAAAGCTGGCTGGATCCAGACATCCATACCTCTTTCTTCACCACCATCTGTATTTCATACTCAGGCTGGCACTGGCAGGGCCAGAAGGGCCATAAACTAATAAAGAGTTAAATACCCTTACAGAAGGTGATTTTAAAAATAGAAGAGAAATATGCTCACTCTCTCAGCATCCATTTCATCTCAATGAGGGACTCCAATCCCGCTTGGATAATAGGTCTTCCTTCTGGAGAAAAGGATGAGGTTCTATGACTGGCTAGGGCAGGGCCACTTGTCCCTTTCTCCGACTAGAGAGTGCACAAAGTACAATAATGAACAATTTCATCAGAAACACGTGGATTGGGTGAGAGGAAAAATTTTCCAATGCGTAGATGGGGCTTCTAATATAAAAAAGAAGAAATATCTATTCTAGATGCATAGCCAAAGGAATATATCATGCAATACAGGATTTCATGTTGATTTTCTATTACACATTTTACGATGTTGGGATTTTTGCTTAACATGAATCCATTTGAAAATTTCTATGATGCTAAAAGAGATAAAACAACTAAGTTCGTGAAGGTTAGCAATGCCATAGGAAGCTGAGCAGATTGTGGGTCTGTACCTCATTCAGCCAGAGGATACTTTTTGCAGATGATCCTGCCCTGGAGACAACAGGAACACAATCTTGTAACTATGAATCATTTTACAGAATTGGAACAGTGTAATGGACTGATGATAAGTGGACTGAAAATGGAGAGAATAAACCAAGTTGCTACAGGCAAAGTACATTTGCAGACTAAAATCCTCATTAGCAGCACAAAACCAGAAGCCAAAACTTTGCTGCCTTAGCAGCACCCCAGTCAAGGATGCACTAATTAGATAAGGAGATAAACTGTGTTGCTAAAGCCAGCCCATCCTTTGTTTATGATCAGGCACTGAGTGACAGAAGTAATCATTAAGATCCAAATTCCAGTCAACATGGATAAAGAGCAAGGGGATGTCTAAGACTAAAACACTTGCCAGAACCAAGGACCAGTAAGACGGGCTTTGCTTGAACTTTAACCGAACAAAGTCTGGCCTTACACAGATGAGGACACCAGGTAAAGTGAAGTGGAGGGATGCACAGAACGATAAAGTGATTATTTCCTAGATATATTACAGCATAATCGGGAATAGCCCATCAGACTATGGACAGCGAGGAACAGCAGAAGCTGAATTTTAGAACTATCACTTAATTCATACGCAAATCACTACAGTAGGTTCTCAACTGGTATCAGTGATGTGGCAGAGGATTGTGGGGACTGGGCACTTAGCAGAAATGTCATAAAGACCAGTACAGTAAAATGATTTGACATTAGTAGTAAGAAAGATTCTACAAAGGGTAAAGCAGGCAACAAGATCAGATCAACTTGTAGAGTGTCAGCAAGCCATTGTGAATGTCATAGTTTCATTTTAGGTATCTTAGATCTGGACCCTAATCTGGCTACTCAATTCAATGGACAAAATATGGACAGGAAAAATTACCTTCCCAAGAACACATATTTTTGCAAGGTAATAACCTGGATTAAAATTCAAGAGACTTCTAATCTTTCACTGTACGGTTATAGGTAACAGAAATATAGTCACTGAAAGCACACATTTTTCTACATTATATTGTTACTGACATTTGAATCTTGAATTAAACTATATTTCTGTCTGAAGACAATAATAACTTTCCCATTTCTAGCAATGAGATCTGTTTGATTAAAATATTTTATTTACTGGTCATTGCATTTTATGTATACTCTTTTAGAGCACTATGTACACGCATTTAAGTGTATGTGTGTCTTTATGTATAGACTTTAAAAAGCTATTTTAATTCATATATTTCATATAAACTTTGTAACATGAAAATTCACAGCAAGTTTTGGATTAGAGCTCTGGTAAACTAGCTTGTTATTAGTTACATGACAGATTGGGAAGTTGGCCTTATGTTTGACATGTGCAATATCAGAGCTCATTACATACTATGAGTAGACTTCTTTGTCTCAAGTCCATGCCTTTCATGACATTAGGTTAAGGAGGGCTGATGACTGTATTACAGGAGTTCAACACTACCTGGAAAACAGACCTCTTTCACAAAATAGTCACCAATTTGCCCATCAATCCAGAAACTCATTTAACAAAAGATATAATCTATCAACAACTAGAGGTAAGAATTACCTGAACATCCTTGAGTGAAATAACATATTAAATTCTCAATAAAGCATGAGAAAAGTTATCTTAGTCCACAGTGTGATGTAAGAATCCAATATGCTATAGACATTTATCCGTAAGTATAGGACATAGAAATATATATTTATAATCATTATTAACAAGAAAACTTAACTGATTTTTAAACCACCAATTTGTTACTTTTAACTTTTTTCTATTTTTCTTTAATGTTTAAACATATACACACATACACATTTCCCTAAAGTTAACATTTCCCTAAATGAGTAGTGTAAAAAAACAATTCAGCAGAAAAGAAAAAACTATTTGGAGAATTTTGTCATGTTTTCTTAACTGTAAGAGTCCAAGGTCATAATTCTATTTCACTAAGCTTTATAACTCAACCAAAGAAAACCATTTTGAGGAAAGAAATTATATAAAATGAGAATACCTGGCATAAATTATTAACATCTTGAAAGTACATTCATATGGATAATGTATTAGTTTAATGTTCTTACTTTGCAGATTCAATGGCAAAAAATTAGAATTTTATGTCAAATGATGGTCTCTGTATAGAATCATTACTTCAGAATGGTACAAGCAGAAGTACAGATAGCAACAGCCTATGTGCAGTAACAGGAACTCTGTTCTACAGTAGCCTCTGAGCAGCTCCATATATGACCCAATACTTGACCATCAGCTTTGCATAACAAGGATAAGAAAAATAATGATCATACTGCTAATATTTAGTTATTCTTATAATAAAGTTAAAAATAAAAAATAGGTAGTTCTTCAAATATCTTAATTCAAGTTCCCCTTTTCTGAGCTGCAACTCTTACTTTTCAATAGCACTCCACAGCTGATTAGATTCTCACACAATCTCTATAATACTTTCACTGGAAGATGGTGTAGAAGATAAATTATCAAGTAATCATTTACTCTCCCAAAACAAGTTCTATTGATTTTCAGATTTGTGGCAATAGATTCTATCTGTAATAGAAGAACCCAGAATTCTGTATTTTTCCCTTAGATAATAAGACAACCATCTGTCATAATGTACAGTATATCCACTCACTGTGTTAGGTTATGTATTTTTCAATACTCTAATTTAAGTTTCAGAGTCAGTTTTTTTTTTAACTACCTATTTTTGTACTCACAAAAATACTGTATGCCAGAAAAGAATTCACGTTAGAGCACGGGAGAACTTTAATACTAGAATCTGTACATTAACTGCTTTGTGTCTATGAAAGTGAAACGAAACACACAATTACAGTTTGTACTGATGAAACCAATTAGTTCAGCTCCTTACAGGATATGTCATTGCTTTTTTGAGTTTTGGTATTAATTTCTATTTATTAGGGTTTCATAAATGTATTACTTGGGTTTCATAAACTATTTTCCCTGTAATTGTGGGATTCTCCCTGATAGCCTCCATTTTCACGTGTAAGAACTATTAACCCATTTAGGCTTCTGTTGAGACTATAAAAATTCCCCAAGGCAAGTGCAATAAAAGCAAAGAGATGGGACTAAATCAGACTAAGAAGCTTTTTTTCACAGTGAAGAAAACCACAGACAAAATGAAAAGGCAACTGAATAGAAGAAGATATTTGCACATATTTCCAATAAGGGGCTGATATCCAAAATACATAAAGAACTCAAGTAATTCATTATCAAAAAAAAAAACCTCATTTAAAAATGGGCAGAGGACCTGACTAAATATTTTTCCAAAGACGACATACAGTGGGCCAATAAGCACATGAAAAGGTACCCAACGTCACTAAATATCAGGGAAATGTAACTCAAAACCACAATGAGATACCACAGCACAACTGTCAGACTGGCTGTTACCAAAAAGATAAGATACAAGTGTTGGCGAGGACGTGGGGAAAAGGGAAACCTCATGCACTGTTGGAGGGAATGTGAATTTGTGCAGCCACTGTAGAAAATAGGATGGAGGTTTCTCAAAAAAACACAAATAGGATTATAAAGTATAAAGTATAGCAATTCTATTTCTGGGTATTTATCGAAAAAAATAAAAACACTAATTTAAAAAGATATATGTACCGTTTTGTTCACTGCAGTACTATTTACAATAGCCAAGATATGGAAGCAACCTAAGTGTCCATCAATAGATGAATGGATAAAGGTGTGTATGTGTGTGCGTGTGAAAACACATACAATGGAATATTACTCAGCCATAAAAAGAGTGAAATATTGCCATTTGCAGCAAAATGGACAAACCTGGAGAGTATTAAGCTAAATGAAATAATTCTGACAGAGAAAGACACTTCAGATATCCTTCAATGATTGAATGATTAAGCACACTGTAATATACATTCTTACCATGGAATACTACTCAGTGATCAAAAGGAATAGTTTATCAAATGATACTGCATAGATCACTTGAAAGTACCAGAAGTTTACAACACCTACTTCAACTGAAGTAAAAACAAAAATTCAACACATTTCAATTCTAATACACTGAATAGATTTTCCAAATTTTGAGTTATTAAGGTGAGGTGATGTTATATCTGATTCTCGCTATTGCCTGATAGTAACTGAAAGTCTCAGCCTAGCACACATGCTGAATCACACATGCTGAATCTCTGCTTGCAGAGAGTACTTTTCTGATCACTGTCTTGGTTCAAAGCAGAAACAGTGCTCAACAAGGCATTTTATTTGTTTGAGGCTGGGAATAACTGAATAATATATTCTGTAAGTTGATTGTCCTGCTTAAGTATTAGAACACTTCCAGAAAGAACTTTATTTATTTATTTTTTTAACATTTTTTATTGATTTATAATCATTTTACAATGTTGTGTCAAATTCCAGTGTTCAGCACAATTTTTCAGTCATTCATGGACATATACACACTCATTGTCACATTTTTTTCTCTGTGATTTATCATAACATTTTGTGTATATTTCCCTGTGCTGTACAGTGTAATCTTGTTTCTTTAAAAGTCCATATTCTCCTCAATCATTACACACAAAAATAATGTAAAGCAGTATCTTACTATGAGATAGTTTCATTTATTAATAAGTTTTCAGTATTTTCTAGAAATAAATGTTTTATTTAAAGAGAAATGAAGAAATGTGTTCATACTGACCCAAATAAGGGAGATCAGGTTACATACATTCAACTCTAAATATAATAAATAATTGTTCAAATCAACTTCTACAGTGAAAAGCAATGCTTCTGAGATTTACTTATTATTTTATAACTTTACATTTCTGTAGTTGGTATTTTAAAATATGTTTCTAGTTGCTTGCATTTTACCTAAGTTATTTTTCACTTGCCTGTAGACAGTCTGGATCTTAGTTTAAATAAGACTTAAAATATACTGTTAGGGTGAAATCATGCATATATTCAATGGACAGATTATTTTTATTGTGGGTGAAAGAGCAGAGTTTTTTTTTTTTTCATAACTTAAAATATACTTCAAGGGTATTAGATAGGTCAGTAAATCGGTTCTTTGTTTTTAAGTCTGAAACTTTATCACCTGCCTTTGAAATATCTAAATAAAATGCATCATTTCTTGTTTTGTATTCTTATTACTAATGTTTTGATGAGAACTCATGTAGAATCTGTTTTGAAAAAAAATCCTTGGAACTAAATGCAAAGTATATTTTGCTATGTATATTTAAGGATTTATTGGCCATTTGCAAAATTAAAATTTGGAATATTTTATCAAGCAATAATTCTGATTAGTTAACAATATGAAGTATTAAGCAATATTTTTTTAAAAAGCATTGGAGAGTTACTAGCATTCAAATATTATTATACAACTCAAGTGAGACTTGGAGAGACATGGTTGGCTACAGCCAGCCAGCACTTCCTTTTTTTTTTAAGTTGAAGTATAGTCAGTTTACAGTGTTGTATCGATTTCTGGTGTACAGCATAATGTTTCAGTCATACATATACATACATATATTCATTTTCATATTCTTTTTCATCATAGGTTGCTACAAGATATTGAGTACAGTTCTCTGTGCTATACAGTATAAATTTATTGTTCATCTGTTTTATATATAGTAGTTAGTAACTGCACATCTTAAACTCCCAATTTATCCTTTCCTACCCTTTTACCCTCTGGTTACCATAAGTTCGTTTTCTATGTCTGTGCCTCTGTTCCTGTTTTGTAAATAAGTTTATTTGTGTCTTTTTTGAGATTCCACATATAAGTTATATCATATAGTATTTTTCTTTCTCTTTCTGGTTTACTTCACTTAGAATGACAATAACCAGGTCCATCCATGTTGCAGCAAATGGCATGATTTTATTCTTTTTCATGTCTGAGTAGTATTGAATCATATTCCCATACTATACATTTTGGTGGACATTCAAATATTTATTTATAAACAAGTTGGGGTCCCTAAGCCAAAAAAAAAAAGGATTAGTTTAAAAAAAAAAGATGAAAGTTTTGGGGAATTATTTAAATGTAAAATAATTCTAAAAAATATTTAACTTTAATTATCCCTATCTTAGAGCTAAGAAGAGTTGTATTTTCCAAGTTTGCACACCTAACAAGTGGTAATTTAAAAATGTGCATTTTTTTCTGTTTAAGGAGAATATAGATATGATTCACAAAGAGATATGGAGATTTCTTAAATTTAGAACTTTTTTAGGGTAGAAAATTTGGCATACATGAAATGCAATGAGTTTACACTAAAAATAAACAGTTCTGTGCTCTAAAATGGTTTCATTTATTTCATTAATAATTGCCATAATTTATAAGTCTAAAAGGTACCCTGAAGATGTAACATTCCTGCAGCAGACACTATTAGCAAATGTCACACTGCAGTGTTCTTCTTATATAAACAGAAGCCTCAGGAGACAAAGATGAAACTTCTTACATGAAAGATTATGCACTCTAAATGTCAGTCTCTTAAAATACTCTAAACCCTTCTTAAAGATAGTTAACGCACATAGCCTAAAATGTGCTTCAAGTTATATTTCAAAGTATTTTTTTTCCTAGACAAACTGGTTGGCAGAAACATGAACAATTTACGAAATGAAACAACTCTATGAGCAATTATAAACTGTCCTATTCAATGAGCATAAACATAAGAACTCCATGAAGTATGAATAAGATGGCATGATACCATCTGCAATTAAGAACACCATAACCCAGTTAACTGTTTTGTGCATAATGGCTAGTGAATCTTTGTCTGGCTCCCAAAATTGCCAGATGTGCCCTGATTGGCATAAATTAGGTCTACATATATGTGAAACTTTGAGCTATATATCTTGCATCCTTATAGAATATTTAAGTACTTTTTTATATTACATTTCAGTACTCTTCAGCAGAATAACTATTCAACATATGTACTTCACAAAGTTCGAAGTCCACATTTAGAAATAAGATAAGTATGTCTTAGGTGAGTTGTTTCTTAACATGCTAGTGTAGTTTTCATTTTCAAATCATGAATTAGTACATCAGTACACCTCATATATTTTGATCCTCCTTTCCTGCAATTTATAATATCTAAGTATTTACATGCAGGTATTTTTAAAGATCCACCAATATATTTTCCTGGTTTAAGAAAAACATATAAGCATGCATATTAAAATTATTTCCAATGAACACATGTATATAAATACATGATTTGATGTTCTGAAGATAAATTCATCACATCTTACTAATATTTTGCAGTTAAAGTGTAGAATAAAGATTCTATAAACTTTTTAAATCAAGCAAAAAGCCCACAGGAGTATCGATATAGGGACAGCACTGCACAATGTTGAAGAATGTTTGCTGTCTCAGTTAACTTTAGTCTTCTCATATGAAGGACCAAGGGACTATCCAGGCTAAATTCTCCTCTAGGACTTCTCATCTCCTTGACACATATCTCATCTCTAAGATTTTTATGCTATAATTATTATCATTAAATTCCAACTGCTTTAAGGAAGCATGCCTAAGAGTGTGATCGTACTTAATGCCACAGAATTACACACCTAAAATGATGAAAATGTTAAATATTGTTCTATATATTTACAATAAAAAATGCAAAAAAAGAAAGAGAATACAATAGGCTTTCGACATTATTTACATGCAAATTTCACCTAATAGTGTTGAACAACTAAGTTTTCAAAATCATGCTAAGCAGTAATGTGCATAGAGACTAAAGATATATCCAGCCCTGAAATTATTAACAATCTTATCATAAAGGCAAAACAAGCAATTGAAAAGACTAAATGTTGCTAAAGGAATTCAGGGGCGGACTTTGTTAAAATATTCTTGGACTAATTAAAGACTTGAATGACTACAAAACAGCTATGCTCATTTAAGATACTGATTCTGTCAGTAAGGGAAGCGTGGTCACAATAATCAGGGAGGCCCCTGTTCTGTGATTCCTGACATCTGTGGCACCACTGCAATCAACACGTATGACAGTCCTTTGGGATCAGCAATTAATGGGGGAGATTTTAGTCACTTGCTTCATTTCCAGTTGCCTCTGTCCTCTGTGGCTCCATAGGTAAACAGAAATCTTGACTCAAAGCCTTAGAAATCTGTTCTCTTTTTTAAGTTCCCAGGAAAATGAGAATTGCCCTTAGAACCCCTTAGTGACTTCCAGTGGTCCTATATAAATCTGAGGTTGCGCTCAAGGAGTCATGCTGGCCTGTACACAGATATCAAGAGAGTTGAAAATGGCGCTTATCTACTCTACTCTTCAAAACAAAAATTAAAAAGCTATTTTGCTGACAGCTTGTTTCTCTAAGGAGAAACAAAACTATTGGCTTTCCTCTTATCTTGAAACACCTAATACACTATGATTGAAGTATTAAAATATAATAGATCACATATTATTAGTGATGCAAAAAATTAGTCCTATTACAGTCCTATTTCAGTCTTATTACAATTTTACTTGACTAACTGAAATTTGTCATGCCTTGCTTTGAAGTATTTACTATTTTTAGTTTAATTGCAGGTAAATACAGATTTTAAAGGTGCAGCTTCATTCTCAAAATGTTGTATGAAAATAAATATTTTTGGAATGCACAATTTCATATCTTTAGGAAACTCCAATGTTTCTCTTCCTTGTATTTCTTGTCTCATAACTGAGTAACATCAATTGAACAGTTTAGTTTGGGTCTCCTGTTTTGACGAAATTGTTTTTCCTCCATAAAAATTATGTTTTTCCAATATTTGGAATCATTTTCTAAGCCATAAAAGACCTACAGTTGTGGTGTGGGTAGGTAGGTTTTTGATTTCATTATCAAACTTTCAGTCTAGTCTTCTGACTCAACTCCTGAAAATCAGTATTACTATGAGCAGATTTTATTGCAGGTACCCTGCCAGGTTTGCTCCTGTTTGAATGAATTTTATGTGACACTGTCCTCCTCTTAACCCCAATAGAATTTCATGTTTTTAATAATTTATTAAGTTCATTTGCTAGGTGCTTTCAACATTCTGGCACAGTTGTGTTGTCTAATAATTTTCTAATAAATAGAAATCTTATTTTCCCATGTGATATTGTAGCACCAGTTTCAGTTTATAAATTGAGCAAGACGATAGAAACCAAATGCTACAGTTCAGTGCTGTGTTCACATTTCAAGGAATCCTGACTATAAACTGTAAGGACATCATTGCCTTTCTTGTACAATAACTTAGAATTAATGTTATTAAGTCACAAATTAAGTATTTCTCCACATTACATAACTTCTCAATGAAGAATAAAATGGAGACTGTGGCATATTTACATGTGGACAAGTTTCTAGGATTTGGGCAAGGGTAAAAGTAGTGTAACAAGAACAAAGTATAGCAACCACATTTTAGTGTCTGTTCTGTGCATTTGTTACCCATTTAGTCCCGGGGTGGGGGTGAATAGAGGAAAAAGAGGAGTGCATGCATATTTTAGAACAGGCTGTAAAATATGGAAATTAATAAAAAGGGAGCTAGCAATTGTTACGTTTCTACCATGTGTTAGGAATTACACTATATACTTTATGCATGTCTTCTGAGTTGAAGTAGGTATTATTGTTTTGATTTCATAGTTAACAATTATGAGAAGGTTCATAAGACCAGTAGTCAGACTCACATCTAGATGTTTGGATTCCATGCTCCTTCCCAAAGCATCTACAGTATTTAAGCCAAAAATTCATCTGTGCATAGTGAACACTACCCAGCTTCAAGTACTAAGGTTGAAATACATTTATGGGGATGTTTTTAGTCTCACTGAACCTGTTTTTTCACCTATAATCTGAAGTATTTTGCAAAATTATCTTCAGATTTTTCCTGATTATTATTATCACCTCCTTACCAAATGGTTTTATTCTTTCTTGCTTACTTCCTGCTTATAATCAAGAAATGCCACTTTAAAATTATAAAGCTGACCTAGTAAGTGGAAGCAAGATATTTTGTAAATTTGAGTCTTAAATTAGAAAAATTAAAAATGCCTATATATTATTTGCCTTTAACATTTTAGCATTCAACATTAAAAAGGACAGGAATAAAATATTTTTACTGAATGAATGAATGAAAAGATGAACAGATGGTTTTGTTCATGGCTGTATCTCCAATGCTTACAACAGTAGCTGCTTGTAAGCACTGAGAAGAGGGTATTCGAAAACATCAGACTTCCTCTTGTTTTGAACTCCTAAACAACTTTATGTAAGTCAAGGTCTTATTATTATGGAGGATCAAATCAGGAAATATGTATTCCCCTAGGAGACTGAAATTATATGTCCTCTGAAGTTTTTTTTTTTTAAGTGAGAGTTTCTTTACCTAAGAAATCCATTTAACCTTTATTGAATGACATTATTGGCAATAATGATGAAAATGGAGTAACATTTATTATTTCAAGAAATTTAACGTCTTCTAATTGAGCAAGAAACACTGCACATATTAAACACGGCATCAATGTACTGACAGTCACCTTAATTTGGAACTTTGACTTAAAGATTATTGGATACTATTTGACATAGTAAAAAAAAAAAGAAGAAAAAAAAATAGAACCATTCTAAATGGACATTAGGGTGACTAAATAAACTGTTGTATAGTCACACACTGGATTACTACCTAACACCTGAAGAGCCTGAACATGAATAAATATCAAAAACATTTTACTGAATGAAACAGAAAATTGCAAAGGGATAATTTATCAGTGCATCAGCACTCATTCAATCAAAAATTTTGATTCCGTTTTGGAGAATCTTTAATGCAGAAGCTCTTATTCTAGGCAAGGGGCACAGTACGGAGAACAAAATCATTAATATACATTTTCAAATAAATAATTTATATTAACATGAGAACATATTAATGTATAAAATTCAAAGATACATATGGCAGGGATATCACTCAGCTTATTTCATTTTTAAAACCTGAATAAAATATGGCAAAATATTCGCATTTGATGTTTGGGCCTGAGTTCATGAGTGACTGCCATTCTATTTACCGTACGTTCTAATGTTTAATTATTTTTTGAGTAAATCTATGTTAATAAGCATATACACCAAGAAGTACTGTATAAACATGTAGCAACATATAAACACGTAGCAAAACCATAGCAATTTGGTGACTGAGAGTTGAGAATATTGGTCTTTGATCAAAACAGGAGGGAGTAAAAAAAAAATGCCTCATTGTGAAAAAAGGAAAGGAAAACATCCTGTTCCAGCACAATTCAGCATCCGAATTGGCACTTTGCTTTCAGTTTCAGCGTTGACTTTTCAGTCTTTCCAACTTCCTCCACGCGGCGTGTCTGCCTCTGGAGTGGCAGCAGCTCTCACGGCTGCGTTGGCTGCATTTGGCAGTCGTAATATAAGAAATGAGCCAAGCGCCTGAATCTGGGTCTTTTTTTTTTTTTAATTCATTCTTTCTTTCCTCTATGTTTTTAAAGCAACATCTAGTACTTCAGCTCATTCCTTGGCAACTTCTATCTTGCTTGGATAGCCATCAATAATGGTGTTAACACAGAGTGACTACGGTCAGAGACTCAGGTTCTGTGGCACCAGTGGCCTTGCTGGTCATGCAGACAGTGCACCTGCTGCTGGTGCAGCATCAGGCTGTTGATAAAACTGTAATCCCCTCATGCTTCACCAGTTTAGCTTTGAAAGCCACCGTGGGCATGTAGGAATGTCTCATGGAAAGAGTGAACACATTTCCAGGAATAATTTTTTTTCTATAAGCTTTCTTCTACATTTTCCTAATCCATAAACAATTACTTTTATTCATTTTAGAACTAGCAGAGGGGTGAGTTAAGTCTCCAAACTGGAACTAGGACTCAACTAATTCCTTTCCTTTCCAAGACACTTCAGCAGTCAACATGGGCATGTTTACCTCAATTTCTTTAGGGAGGCTTACTAGGAGGTGCTTGGGGCAAAATTTTTCTTAGATGCAAAATTCTAATCTGAAAATTCCTTCACTCCTTAAATTTTCTCTTTGAGTTATATCATTCAAAGAACTGTCATCACTGAATGGAGATTCCCTCTACCCATCTCTCAGCAAATCTTAACCTGTTTTCAAAATCATATGAAGTTTGAATTGTTGTAGAATTACAGCTCAGGAAACAAAAATAATTTTCTAAAAAGTTATATGTGTGTTCTGAATGCTTAACGATCCCATTAAAAGAAGAGAAACTCAGCTAAAACCACATTTACTATAAAATGCTCCACCCAACTTCAGTCTATGGAAATAACTGTGGCTTATGAGTGTGTTAATATATGTTAATTTAGGAGCTTAATAAATCATTGACAGTTCATGTCACTATTAAACATAGACTGTATTCTGATAAAATGGAAACCTATTAATATAGGTCATTTCCACTTAGATCTTGACTAGGAAAATGCACATAGTATTAGGTTTATCAAAGTAGATGCCTCGTCATATATAAAAACAAAATCTAAAAAATAAATTACTTTCACATATTAAAACTATTACTAATTAAGATTTTGATAAAATACTGATGTATATATACATATATATGCTTACATTTAGTATGTATTTATCTCAGATATTTTCATGAACATGTTTATAACATGCAATATATAGTATGCTTACATGTTATTATATGTTTATAATAGGTAATGCATTATATATTTATATGCTATTACATGTTTATGATATATACTATATAACAGCATAACAAATAATCAAATAAAGAGAGTAAAATCCAAAAGTTCTCAGAAACAGACACAAGCTATTTGAAAGTTATTTTATAATACTCAAGAAAGTGTATGCATAAATAAAAATAGCATAACCAAAACAAAGATAATTCAATCTAACTCTCATATAATCAAATGCATACTTATCAGTCTTTTCCTTGGCCTTTAAAAATGGGTTTGGCTTACTGTCTGCTGAAGAAAATTCATTCTTGGCAAAGGTTTTAGACACAGGAGATCTGGTTTATTTTGATAAAATTAAAATTTAAAGACCACTTCTTTCCATGATCGTTTTGGTGCCTGTAAGACTTCCAAATGAAGGAGATGCTTTAAACATATGGTTGGGGTTAAGATGCCATCTGTACCCTGCATGGGACCTCATACATACTAAATATTGGGATAGCTTTTCAGACAACCCTTCTAACTGAAAAGTAGAAAAAATGGATACTCAAGCCTTGGTTAGAAAAACTCAAGTTATTATTATAAGTAGCTGCAAGTATAAAATGTACAAATATTCACATATTTACATAGAAGATATTATAGAAAATACTTCTTTGTAAAATTGATGGCATTAACAGAACCATAAATTTAAAGTCTGCAGAATTCTGAATTAACTTATTATATACCTATAAATTGAGTCCAGTAAGAAAAAAGCACCATAATATTAAGTACACTGGTAGATGTTTTGAAAGCCATTTTGAAAAGAAAATGCATTCCAGATTTTATATGGCAGAATCAACATCATTAATACCATTTCTTTTTTATTCCCCAAATAGAGTCACTTAGCCACTATTTGCTACAAACCATAAAATTAATCCAGCTTTAACTTAAGGTACAAAATTTAAATGCAAAGTAATAGAGTGAGGCTTCTTCCTCCAGACATATATATACATTTCTCATAACAGTTTGATTCTATCTAATGAGTAGCTCATGAGTACTAGCAAATTTCTAATAAAATGCTGTGGGATTGAGAAACAAAGCAAACACAAGGATTCCTCCCTCCTCTTCTCACACGCCATATAGGCACATCAGGAAAGTACTTGTGGTCTGCATTCTGAAGGTACAATTAAGACTGGTTTTATGAGCAGACAAGTAAATATGAGAAGTACCTGAAAGCATGCCCTCTGCTCCTTTTTTCTTAGTCTTCAAATGCTTTGTCTATATTTGTAAACATGAAGACTGGCTTTGTGTTTACAAATATAGATTTATGTCTATGGGATTAAACATGGAATTGAATTTTGAATAACACCTACTATTATCATCATAACAGTAGTGAAATAATTTCTTATGAAAGACCAAGTCATGTTGTCAAGGAACATGGGATAAAGGATGAGAAATGGACTCAATAGATTTAAATGTTCTCAAATGCCAACAAGTAGCAAAATGAGTATATGTTTATTTCTGGCTTTTTTCTTTCCTACCACTAAGTGAATCATTTTGTGCATCGATACATTCAACACAAAAGTAGAAAATATTGTTGCAATGGAATACTTTAGTTGTGTGTATAATCTTTTACTCTTATTAAAACTGTAGAGAGGAATGCATTTTCTTTTTAATTCTTAAACAGAATCACAAATTGAGTCATACGCTAGTGATCATTATATTTAATTATCTTTGGTTTCACTAAGAAACTCCTTTTCATAAATGGAAAGATTTAAATAAAAGCAATAGGTTAAATAGTAACTTAAGCTTTTCCATTTTTTTGAAAAATTGGAAGTTTATGTTTTCAGTGTTTTTTAAAAAAAAATTAGGGGGAAGGTAATTAGCTTTATTTCTTTATTTTGTTATTATGTAACAGAGGTAATGGAGATTGAACCCAGGACCTTGTGCATGCTAAGCACGCACGACCACTGAGCTGTACCCTCCCTCCCATAGTCTACTATTTCAATTATGGTTGTTTATTTTAATTCCTATATCATTTCTCTGATCTCCTTATTCTCTCCAAATTCTTAAGTAGCAGAGATAACTTTCATCTTAGTTGCAGTTAAGTATATATACACACACAAAAACATACATGTATATGTGTATAGATTTGTATGCTGTTTTTAATTCAATTTTTTAAAAAAATGTATCACCTAAGCTCATTTTTATATGAAATCTCAAGGCATTAAAGCAACTGTAACAGAAATTTCCCCTACCTTCTTTAAAAGGCAAAAAAATGCCCTTGTTGATTTATAAGTCTTCATCCTGCCCTGCACTGATCTCTTTTTCTAGTTTTTGTTATGCAGTCACAAGGTTACCACAAAGTGACATGGAAATGGTATTAAAATAATAAAACCAATAATTCAGAGTAAATGGTTTAGGAGTCCTGCTTGAATACCTTTCAAATTCGTTCATGAATAAAGAATCTTATTTTATTGGGCTAAATATATTGTTAAAATCTAAAAATTTATTCACATTGACACTGTGAATTATTTTCTAAGTTCAGTAATTTTGATGCCTGTCCTGATTTGTAAATCACCATATAGCTGCCTAAGCATGCACAGGATATTATGTGCCTTGTAAAATGAGCAGTAAATGATTTTCTGTACTGTTGTTCTTAATGAGAGAATACAAAGCTATTCAGAGAGAGCTACAATTGTGAAATAGTTTCTTTACTGACCTAGAGCAATCTATGCTCTCTCTCGAGTTCATGAACATTAAAATGCTGTTTTGAGATAAGATTCAAGATACAAATAATCACTGCTACCATTGTAAACTGCATGATATTTTATAACTTACTTACATTGCTTAGCTTTTTAAATTTACCTTAAGATATTCTGAATAGTAACACTTCTTAAGGTAAATCTATAAACATTTAAAAGGTTATAGTATATTGTTAAGGATATATATTTAAATATATAAACATAACACACTTCTATATGTGATATATGGACAATACCCATTCTTTAAATTTTAGGGCTTACTCTGGTTTTAGTTAAATACAAAGATCTGTATGTATGTAAATACATTAAATCTTTAGTTATTTAAATATTAAAAATAAATATTTTAAATGCAAAAATATTTAAAATATATTTCCAATTTCTGAAATGAACATTAAAATCTGATTTATAACTAGGTATATATACTTTTTTTGTTGTAATTAATGAAGAATAACTAAAATGACAGTATATGAAACCTCTCCTACATGTAACTTTGGAGATTTGATTTAAAACATCTTGTGAGACAAATGACAATATGAAGGTATATTCAACAGTAAGTCATAAAGTACTTCTATGCTTCAAAAAATTTACTACTTTTTTTCTAACAAACATTTAAAAGTGTAATATAGACTCAGGGTACAAATCAAAATAACACCAAATTTCAAAGTAAGATTCATTTCCTTTCATGTATATCTTCCTGCAACGTAATTACTTTTGGTTATACAAAGTATATTTAAATTAAATCAATTTGAATCACATTGAAAGACAAATCCTACTAGACACTCCATCTCCCTGTTCTTGTCATATTTTGTCAGTATCCTGACCAAGGTAGTTATTTTAAATCAAGAATAACCGCATCTAAGATCTTGTGGGAAAAATGTTAGCTTGAATGTAAATACAAAGCAAGAGACAAGGAGTGTGATGGAAGCAATATGGGTTATTTTAAATTGTTGAAAAGCATCAACTAGCAACTATTCAAGTCCATGATCACACATACTAAGTGTAGGTTAAACTACCTATAAAACAATTTTTTGTGTTTAATATTCCCATAATTGGTATGATTATTATACTGGAATGATGTGTCCTAACTCCACATTTTACTTTACATTGAAAACACAGGGGAAGTAGTGATATACTTATACTATTTTTTTTCAATAAAATCACTAGATTTTAAGTTAAGTAATACAATGATTTGAATTATGTTTTTAAAGACAAGCACAGTTAGCATAAACTCATGTCAATTTGAAAGCAAATCAAATTTTAAAATCCTATATGCCCTTTAATTTAGATGCATATTTCAACAAAAAGATGAAAATTTCTCATTCCTGTACCTCTGTATGTAACAGTGATTTTTAAAAGGATAAACCTCTTTTGAACCATATTTAATTTCTATCATTCATTTTTTAAAAAAAAATTCATTTACCGAGGTCTCAAAGATAATACAGTATCACCTTAGAACACAGATAGTATTAATTTTGAAGTATACACAGTACACCAATTTACTACCTATTTACCATATTGAGGTTTTATTATAACATATAGCACAGATTTCCTTTTTACTCAGAACAAATACTCTGGTGCTTTTCTGATAAAATAGCTGTGTGAATAATCTGTGTCATACCTGTCGAGGATAGAGTTTATAGATGGTCATTCCTAGAGCTAGGGAGTGAACCTTTTTGTAACACTTATTTTTAATGTTGTAATGTTTGGGTTTTTTTTAATAGTTTAGTTCTAATAGTTTTCTTAATTACAAGGGCACTGGGACCACCATCACTCCTGGATGAGGATATAAAAATGCGTATTACTGGGCCCCACACTAGTCCTGAACCCAAATCTCTGGCAGTAAGTGCTCAGGAGAAGGCATTTTAAAAATGCTTTCCTTGGATTCTTATGTATGTCCAGGTCTGAGAACCACTGCCTTCCAGGAGAAGATTATAGGTTAGACTGACTTACATATTTCACACATATCACTTAAGCAGAAGCATAGAATTCTAATGTTTTATAAAGAAACTGAGGACAAATTGTGATTTTCTCACATGACTAAATAGTTTGTGTAGCAGAGTGGTTCAAAAAAGCTTTTCTCAACACCAGCCAGATCTGCAGCACTTAACAATTATGTCTATGGGAAAGCTATGCTCTTGACAATTCATTTTTTTCCTATATACAAAGAATAGTATCTGCCTTCCTTTGAAGAATAGAATATAATAAATTATCTAAACTATCTGATACATGGTAAATTGTTATCATCATTAATGGTATTATTAACTTTTTGGTCCTAATTCCAACTCTGTTGTAGAAGTACATCTGTGTTTCCTTTTCTCACACTCACTTATTTTCTTATGTACACCAGTGTTGTTTATTTAACTATAGGTGAGTAATTTTACCTTAAATATGGAAAACAAGAAATTACAATTCTAAGAACAGTATGTTAATGATATATACCAAAACATATGTAGTCAAGAACATAAACTCTTAAAATCAAAAACAGGACGCATTCCTAAAGGAACACATAGTTTCAAAGTCCCATTCCAATGAGACTGCCCTGAATAACTTAAGTCTTCTTAAACAGCTTTCAGAGTAATTTATTTTAAGTTTTATGGATTCTAACATTTGATAAAGTACATCTGTCTCCAATTTATTTTTTAAATGTTGTCATCAAATGTCATAGAACTGAGCTCTAATTTTAGATCTGCTTCCTAATTGTTTGATCTCTAATGAGTCAATTATCACATTTATAAATAATCCATCATGTATAAATAAAATATTCGGACAGTTAACATCTAAAGTTTTTTGTACTTTTAAAGTTTTAAAATTCTAAAAAAATTTTTTTATTTACCCATGCCTTTTTTGTACTACTTGTCCCAAAGATTGATTTCAATAAAGTGAAAAAAATACAAATGTTAAAATTTTTAAATAGTAATCACAATGTATCTATTTTTGCAATTTAAGGATATTGCAAATCTGAAATTTTTCATTTTATAAAAAAGCATGTATAGTCACAAAAACATTTTAATTTAATTAAGATTTAATAGTCCTTTTACTAAATTAATAACTATCAGTAAACATAATTCAAAATACGGAAGAATGAAAACTTCACAGGACAAAATTATGCAAAAATACTTTTATCTGGACTTCAGGGTGTTTGTGAGTTCTTTGAAATTATATGCAAAGTAGACATTTTTTTTGAGGAGAAGGTACAGAATATTCCTCAGATTTCCATAAAGGTACTCCAAAAAGAACTGCATTGTGTGGGAACTGATAGTAGGAAAGGTAGGTAACACCATGAATAATACTTTAAATGACAAGGATTTTTTGTTTGTTTTCACAAAATTTAAGAAAATCTTTACACAGACACTTCATTACTAATTCTTGAAAAGACAAAAGACATCAACTTTTTAATTCATAAGAAATCATTGCATGCTTAGAATTTAAAGAAATACAAAGGAAGTAATGCATGAATTCATTTGTTCAATGAATCGTCATATGACCAAAGGTCACTTACAGTACCTACCCAAACAAAGCTCACAGTCCATTGGAGGAGAAAGACATTAATCATATCAGTAACTATACAAATGCAACCACAATACAGGCTTCAAAAGAGAGGTCATTTTAGGTATAAAATCAAAAAATAAGGACTTGCTAGTCACAGCTGCCAGTGAAGGATTTTCTAAGGAAATGATCATTAAGTTCAAATCTAAGAGTGATTGGGTTTAGTAAAGAAGAAGGTCAAAATTATTATTATTAACTTTGAGGAAGGCATGCTGAAAGACCTGCGGAGGGAAATGACGTGGCCTCAGGGGACTGAACCACCTGTGGCTGGAACGAAGAATGCCAAGATGAGCTTAGTTCAAGAGGAGCCTAGAGAGGAAGAGAGAGGAATGAGAAAGTAAGATTCTTTAGGTCAAGTTAAGAATTTTTGTCTTTTGCTTTGTAATATTGGGAACTTTTTTTGGTGGAAAGAGGAGTTTGGGATATAGCAATACAATGAGCAGTTTTTCAAATCTTACATATGAGTTTAGGAAATTTAAAGAACACATTTCTTTGATTTGCAATGATCCAATTTGCCAATAGGAAACAGCTTGTGCTATCTAGCAGTGACTCCCAAACCTAAGAGTGTTCCAGAAATCTCCCAGAGAAACTGTTACCACACAGATCACCAGGCTCTAATGCCAATTTCTGATTCAATATATCTGGGCTAGGTTCCAAGAATTTGCTCCTGTAGCAAAATCCCAGGTACCGCTGTGTTGCTCTTGTGGAGACAACACATCAAGAACCACTGATCTCAATGAATGGACCATGGACCTAAACTTTTGAACTTCTGTCCCATATCAGAGTCTCAAGTGAATTTTCCTTAATTAGATCAGAACCAATTCATAGCTTATAGTCTCAACCTAAAATATGTGATGTAGCCTTTATCTTCTCAACTCCAGAAACACTGGATAGTTGTAGCACAAAGTCATAAACTAAAGCACAAATGCTGGGACCAGACTACTTGAGTTCAAATTGTTAATTTCATCATAAGTTTTGTGTCTTTATGCTACTCATTCCCCACTCCTCCCTCACTCATAAAAGCCTATGATAATCATTGCCTCCTAAGAGTGTGATGATTATTACATAAGTTAATGTCACTTAGTACAATGTCTTGTACATAGTAAGTGATGTGTTTGCTATTACTATTTTCATCATTTTTTCTTACTTTTAGTAAAAAAGATTTCTAATTTAAATTTATTAAATAGCTAAAGAGTAGTAAACATGCTTATTAGCCATTTTTGTCTTTCTTCTTCTATCAAGTATCTGTTCTTATTTCTTAATGTTCATCTACTGATTATTCACATACTGTGAAGTATATGGAAAAAAACTCTATTATGTGAATATATGTCTGTATCTATGGTTCCTGTTACTTCTCTAATGCATGCAATTGTTTTAAAGTATAAGAGCCATTCAAAATTAATTGCCACAGATATCATACATGTGTCTTCAATTCAGTTTTTCAACCAGGTACTCCGTTACATTTGTCTTTTCTGTATTCTCTATCTTAACATTAGTTTACATTCATTATGACTTTCATCTCACTACTGTTAACTCCACAGGTTGCTCCCTTTCCGTGTGTTTCCTGGATAATTTGATTCTGGTATCAGAAAATGTCTTCCACAGATGTGAGCATGTCATTAACAAAATACTTAACATGTGCTAATACTGACCCCTTAGGACTCCTTGCAGCTCTCTACTTAGAGGGCTTGGGTTTCCTGATTATGCTTCCTCTCTATGACCAGGTTTTCTTTCAGCTATTTATCTAATTTATAGGCACCTATAATGTAGCACTATAACAAACGCCTTTCTCAGACCTAAGTGTGCAGTATCCTTTCATTACTTTTATCTCCTAAGTTAGGAGAGATGCCAAAGGAGGCTATTACAATATATGACGTGCTACTTTTAACTAATTCACATTTGCCACTTACTTTATTAGACACCTTTCTCCC
Source organism: Vicugna pacos (assembly GCF_048564905.1). NCBI lineage: Eukaryota > Metazoa > Chordata > Mammalia > Artiodactyla > Camelidae > Vicugna > Vicugna pacos. Next base: position 91,743,747 of record NC_132987.1, read on the forward strand.
TGGTGTTCACATTTGGACTCTAATTATATGCTCAGCCAAAGACTTCTAATACATGAAGGCAATTTAGGAAGCAAGGATGTGAAGCTCTGCAGACATTTCAAGATACAAAAATAAAGACAAAAGGAGGAAAAAATAGTATTACAATTCTAGAAGGATCTGCCTTCCCATAACCTTCAGCCTTAAAATTGTCTTTAAGATCCTAGGTTATTTCTAATTTTGGCCCTTAAATTACATCTTACACATTCCAGACAGCCAGGGCAGTCTCCCTCTGCTTTTTATTATTATTCTGATTGTTTAATGCATTGCAAATGGGAACTCTGGGACTCCAGACTTCTTTTTCCCCCTTGAAACCTCTAAATAATTAATTAGACTGTCGAGCTCTCACTGCTGCAGATTTCCCCTTCATGTTGGCCAGAGTGGTGCACATTCCCCCTAAGGCAAAGCCACAGGCTAAAACAGTTTTAAATTAGCTAAACATCTTAAGACGATGGCATGTTATCTCTGAGGTCATAACAGGAAATCTCTCAAACTCAATGAAAGAGGGTGAATTCAGTAGAGTTTTCAGACGAATGTAAGGATTAAATGAGAGTTCCAAGCAAGCTGTCAGCAACGTGAAATCCAAATCACCTGTGATTTAACCAGGCAGTGTGTGTTGATTTTAATAGTGCCACAGAGAAGATCTGGGACCCACAGTCTCACGCAACACACTGCCTAAAGTGTCAAGGGAACAGAGATAGATGCCAGCTTATTTGTTAAGTCCCCCTCCAAAATCTCAGATGGGTCCCCTGTGATCCTTTTTAACATAAAAAAAAAAATTGAAAGGGTCTGAAATTATTCTCCAACTTGTTGTACGCTCTATACAGCTGCCGTAGGTAAATAATAGGGGGCCTCTCTTGGCAGGTTTTTTTCAAAACAGAAACAAACATGTTGTGGAGGGTCCACTTCTCTTCCCAATGGTAGAGAATTATCAGTCCTGCTGCAGCACCAACCCTGAGGCCCCGGGAGGGGCTGGGCAGTCAGTGAGTGGCAGTGCCTTTCGGGCAGGCCACGAAGCAGCAGCACAGAAGGCAGGAAGAAGGTAGTGTTCTGGGCTTGTGTTTTCCCTGGTCTGTGGCTTAATCTTCCCAAGCAGAATTAGAGGCTTTCTCTGTAATAGTCCACAGTCTTCTGTACTGTATGCTGTTCTGTGGAACAAAGATAAGCTGTTTGGTCTAACTTAAAAAAGAATGCATAAAGCTTGAGTAAGCACACCCCTACCAGACTCTAAGAGTATACTCCTGTACAATTGTGAAAGCAAAAAACACAAACAAATGGAAATGAGCCAATTTGCTGGGGCGTTGGGGGTGGAGGGGGACTCCAGGGATTCCATCTCCTCAGCAGAGCAATCATTTAGGGAATATGATGGGAGAGGATGTGAATTACATTATCCATGTCAGCCACTCTTCATCTCTTATCCTGTTTTCCTTTCACAACCATTATTTTTTATCATAACAATGCTGAATTCAGTTACTGAGCACTTATTGTCTGGTGAGCACCATGGTAGGTCCACTATAAAGTGCAGTTTCTTCAGTCATTCTAGAACACTATGAAGCAAGGGCCATTTTATAGAAAGAGAAACTGATTCTTGAAAAATAAAATAACTTGCCCTAGTTAATGCAACAAGGGGCAAGGTGAGGCTGGATTACATACAACTCAGTTCTTAGAACAGAGATCAGGCTCATAAATAAAGCATGATCTAACACTGTTTTGTCCATATTGTGTAGTAGTTGTTCACATGAAGTTCACGTCCTTGGCCCTGCCACTAAAGGGCAGAATGAATCGTTTTGCTTTTTTTTTTAACTTCAATGTTTTATTTAATCCATCCTATTCAAAACATTATCATTTTCAGTGGGTAAATATTTTTAACAACGAGGTATTTTGCTTTTTTTGTAGTTGTCTTAAAAGATCAGTGTGTTTCAGATTCTCAATTTGTATAACATCTCAATTTGGATATTAATTTTTCACGAGAAAGACCTGATCTGTGGGCTTCATAAAAGGTACAGTTGAAAAACAGATTCACATACCCAAGTTCCTAACATACTTGAAAGTTTTCTAATAACTAAATCAAGTTAATAGTTTTTAAACTTGTGTAAATTGAACAAAACTAAAAATCTGGCTCTACAATTTCACTGGCTCCATTTAAATATGTTCTACATAACACGTATGTCTATTGACTGCCATGTTGGCCAGGAGAAACGCAGAAAACTGGTTTGTCCAAGTGCGGTCTCCAGACCAGCCTTGGCCCTGCCACTGAACTGGTATTGGGCAAATACTGCCTTACCTATCTGGGCCAAGTACTTCTAAGAGCCAATTCAATGAACGTGGAGATGACTTGTGATCTCCATGCTAAGGACTTTGCTGGAGTTTTCAATGCATGTCCAATTACTGATTGTCTTGATTATAATGGGCACCAGTGATCTGCTATTTCCGTATAAATAATACATAGCATGTTGGACAAAGTGGAGCTTCCACTTTGTGGTTGGTTGGTTTACAGGTGTTACAAAGACTCATAACACTTCCTGAGATGGAAAGGGCCTAAGCATTCCTCAAATGCCCTCCTATTTTAAACAAAGAACCTGTGATGAAATCAGACACTAAATAGGTTAGTTTTGGAAAAGACAGTAGAACTGAGGGTCCCTAGTTGCTAGGTCAGCCTTCTTTACATACCAGACAGCTTCCTATAACAAAAAATAAAACAAGCTTATTAAATGTTGCAAGTGGATCTTCAATATGTAATTACAGCTTAGGCTCTGATTTAGTTATTTGGATAATTTACTTCATATTTTCTTGGTTAATTGCTACCATCCATTGCACTGTATAATTCAAACAATCATCGATAGCAGCTTGAATTTTATAAAATCACCATGCCAAAATTTCCAAGTGCTTAGCACTGAACAAATATTTGCAAAAAACTATCCATTTGCTGGATATTTTTCTATTACAGATCTGCTATCACTAGATTGAAAAAAAAATTTCAAATGAAATTTTGCATTATTATAACAAATAATTCATTTTACTTGAGTAACTTCAATGTATATATGTACATATATAATCATCAAAATAACATATTCAACAAAACATGTTTTGTTAGGTATTTGAATCCCTACTTCCAGACTTATTAAAACATAAGAAACAATGAAATCTCTTCATTTTCATTTTAATCATAAAAAGCTTAGACAATGAAAAAGAATATATAGACAATGTCAAACATAAAACTTTGCTAGAGAAAGATGGTTTATGACATATTTCTCACTGCTCAATATGCAGAGAGTCTTGGCTTACATGTCTCAAAAAATGTCTTTTTCCATTGACTACACCTTGAATTATACAATGCTCCATTTACCTTCTCTGGCCTCATTTGACTCATTTCTTCCCATTTGATTATATGATCTGCACTTCATCAGCAAAGATAGACAGATGTTAGCAGGGAAATGACCTCATCAAAGTAGTTATCGTTTATAATTCTGAATGTCTGTGAGTAAACTGCAGCTGGTAATCTGCAGCTCAGTCTACTACCTTTACCATCCTTTTTTGGTCTTTTAATCCAATGAATCGTCTCTGGGTATAATTTAATGATAGTAATATCCTTTTTATTTCTGTAAACACATTCTAGTGTTAACAAATGCTAGGTTATATATCTTTAGGGTATCTTTCTTCTGGTCAACTTTAAAAAAAAAGAATATGTTGGGAAGGATTGAAAAGAAAGAAGGCAGAAATGCTTTCTGCATCTGTTATCAAGGGGGAAGAGACGGAGGTGGCATGATTAGCTGTTTTAATTGTTTATTTAAATTGCCACTTAAATAAAATCTGGATGATGCTATCAAAGTTGCAACTCAAAACGTAAAATTTCCAGGCAAACCTTAGTATCTCTGCAGGTGATTAATTGCCTTAAAAAATGAAAGAGATGTCAAGGTTGACAAACAGGCCTACCTAAGATTTGCTCAGCATGATGCTAGAATTTTGAAGAACATCCTTATCAGATCACCTTCTTAGGTATATAAAAATCTATATCCTAGTGACTTCAGCATAAAGGCAATGGAGTAATATAATTGAGGACATTCTTAAGAGCTATTCCTGTGTTATGAGCTTCCATGTTCAGGTATATTCCAGGTAATCACATTACTACTGTCTATATAGTATGTGATATTTAATTCCAAGAAAACAAAACCTTCCCCTAAGAAGTATAAGTTTCTCTATATGTGGTCATCTCTTCTGGTGCTGGGAAACTGGACAGAGAAGAAACAGGACTGAAGTTAGAAACCATTCTTACCTATATATTCTCATCCCAAGATTTAGATGTCTGGTGTGCTGAGAGTATAAGATAGAGATCTTGGTTCTTGTTCATCCAACGTGGTTTTTAAAAAGTGAGGCCTTTTTTTTTTTTTTTTTGAGGAGGAGGTTGAAGGTGAAAGATGACTTGAAAGCACTACATCTCACAGTTTTGATCCTAAGCCACATGTGGGCCTGGGTTTGGGATATGTAGCAGAGTTGATGGGTCTGTCTAAGGTTGCCAATATTGTATGTACCCAACCTAGATGTGACAAAAAGACCTTACAAATTTTAAGGCATCTAGGTAACATTGGGTTAAATGTTTGAATAGAGCAGATCCTGCCTTTCTTCTTTCCTTACTCATCTCCTTTCTGTCTCTATTACTGAAATATATATATATATATATCTCATCATCAAGTGTGACTTTAGCCATGGAATAAGAAAATTCATAAAAGTGGTCCATTGTCTGTTATGTCCAGTCTAGGACTTCCACCCTGGTAATAAAGCTATCACATAAACTGACTTATTCTCTTGCATCTCTCTTTGATCTTTTGCTTGTGTTTCTGTGCTTTTCCTCAAATAATCCTCTAAAGCAGAGAACATTTCTCATTGGTTTTCTCTCATAATTATATAATTCAGTCTCAGCTCAGTAAGCCTCCTTCCAGATCTTCCTGAAGTTCGCAATTACACATTGACCCCAGGTTGAATATGTCTCTCCTCTACATTTAATCAGAACACACCTGTTCAAAAACAAGTATGTGATGACTTGCCTGCATCTTACTCAACATTATTGTTTTAAGTTGTGTTATAATTTTAACTATTTTCCATCTTAATTTTCTTCAATTTTGGATATTACATCCAAAAAATCTTAAACTTATAATTTGGAAAAGAAAATTTAAATAACTAAGTAGAAAAGAGGAAGATTACTTCAGAGCAGAGAATAGATGCTATCAGGACACTGGGATGAAATGAATTTTTAGTGAATGCATGACATTTTTATATTCTGAGCTTTGGGCCAAAGGAGTTTTATAAAGGTAAATATGCATTTAGGAGGCAGTGTACCTGTTTGTTAGGTACACCATGGAATCTGCTCTATTTTTGCCTGCATAGAGACCCAGGATATCTGCTACCATTCAGAAGAATGAACTTCTTGAGAAAGTAACAATATATGCAGACAAATTTGTACAAGTTCTTGAGTTCCTAGTTTTGCAACATAAAACATAAGAACATTTTATGATAAAAATTATTAGTGGTACAACCTGACCCTATGTATCATGTGATTTTGACAGCTTTGCCCTCATTTGGTCCTCCAGGATGAGTTAGCTAAACAGTGCATTCTTAAACAGTTGAATGATTTGAATCATTACATGAAATAATAAAGTGTTGCTCACTTAAATGTAGAGTATCTATCACTATTGATGATAGGTTTCACATACTTGATGCTAAACTCTTTTTCTTATAATAATTAGCTAATAGGTTCAAATGCTTCCAAATCCATATTTTTTTAGAAATAATAAAGTCATGTCAGCAATGACGGGTATGTTTTTCTCTCTTTTTGCAATAGCTGGACATGCAGCCAACCCTAGTAGCTATGCCAACAATTCTAGTAGCTACTAAGTTTAACTGGAGAGCTAGGGCACAGATTATAATTTAGAATGAGATTTTTATTTTGTTATACAACCATTCTTATAACGACTCTAGTTTTAATAGTGGCATGGTTACATGGGTTTTGAGAATGCTATAAAAGACTGATAAATATACAACTTATCCCACAAGGTGAAAAAGGTGAAGGCTAATGAAACAGTGCTTTAGAGAATCTCTGATTCTGCTCTGAAGGAGCTGTAATAGTATCTAGTACAATGTCTGGAATATAATTAATAATGCTTAGTGGTTTTTTGTTAATAAACTGCATTAATGTTAGGCCAAACTCCTTGATGGGAACAGAACCAGCTCTCATGGTAGGGACCAGAGAGTTCTGGCAGTGTGATACTCCTTTTCTCCTGGTGCTGCTTTGGTAATGAGAGAGCTGGCCTTTACTGATCTCCTACTGTGTGAACATTCTAGGACAAAGCTAGCTTTTTGTGGTTCAGTGAATGAGAGACAGCTTTAAAATCTGGGCGAGATGTCACAAGGCATCCCAAGGCTTTGCAAGAGCAGTGAAATTTATGGGCTGCCATAATGCAATCAACTTGTGGGAAGAGGTGGGCGATCAATCACTCTGGGAAATGACAGATTATGTCTTAGTGGAGAGCAGCTGAGCTACTACTATACTTTCATGGGAGAAGACTGGGGAGGCTGATTTTTTTGAATTATTCAGAAAATATTAACAGTGTATACTCCTTGTTGTCCTTCTATTTGTATCCCACTTTTTATTTCCACTTAGCCCACGGGTAATAATAAGGAATATCTGAGGCCCCTTTACCTATATCACATAACTTAATTCCATCAACAATTTAAGTTATTATTTTTATATATAGGAAGAACTAATTGATCTGGATTATACAGTCAGTGGTGCCAAGATTTAAACCTATTCTCTCTACCCCTTGTACATGGCACATGTCATCCTGTAGTATGGTGTCTAGTTATTTTTAAATATATAGTCCTCTTATCTTTCCTTTCTAAATCCTCCTATGGTCCCTACTCTCATTTCTCTACTTATTAATGATACATGTCTACACTCTGAGAACACTTTATATTTATCATAAAGAAGTTACTTCATAATAACTTCTATAATTTATATATGTGTGTACGTATATGTCTATGCACACACATATACACACGTATGTGTATATACACATAATGCATATATTGAATATATACATACATATACTTGTGCTACACTGACTGGGGAGTATTTGAGAGAAAGATTATATTTTAATAATCATTTTATTGGATTTAACATCAATTCAAATTCATATGTTGAAGCCCTAACCCCATAAATGAGAGTAATTTGAGCTGGGGGCTCTAGGAAGGTAAATAAGTTAAAATGGGTCAAATAGGTGGGCTCTAATTCAATAGAACTGGTATTCCTATAAGAGGACGAGACACCAGGAATGTGTGCAGAGGAAAGCCCATGTGAGGACACAGGGATAAGAGAGTCATCTGCAAGCCCAGGAGAGAGGTCTCAGGAGAATCCAAACCTGCTGACACCTTGATCTCAGACTTCCGACGCTCAGAATTATAAGAAAATAAATTTCTATTGTTTAAGCCACCGATTCCGTGGTATTTTGTTATGGTACTTCCTAGCAGATGAAAACAGTGTCCATCACAATAAATGCTTTCTATGAAATAGTTATTTGACTACTGTTTGACAATTGCACATTAAAATCATTGTGGGGGATGATACATGGGATTCACCTTTCAACTAAAAATCAGAGTTTGAAATAACCTTCTCTGTGTGATGTACAGGGTATAGAGTAGTACTTTGAAGCCAGGTCTGGCCTCAAAAATACTGTACTTAAATTTTGATCACATTCCCACTGGCATAAAGGTTGAGGATGGCTTCATGGATGAGCATATTTGTTATCTCTTTTTTTTTTTACATTCAATATGTTTTAAATAGCCTCCAGTCTAACATGAAAAGAATCTGTCCTTAAAGATGTCAATGAAATATTATAGGATTCTCTGTTGACTTCCGTATCCAACAAAGACCTACAGAAGAGCACAAAACCTAAAACAATCAAACACTTTGCAGGAAGACTGCTGGTAAGAGGCTTTGTTGTGTAAGTCTCTGGAAATTAAGAGAGATTTGGGGGTACCTTGTTTACTACAGGTGATAACCTAGTATAGTTATATTACAACCACCTTTATCCTACAGATTTTTATAAAAATGAATATACTCCTAAGGGATTTCATTTGGCTTTCATGATAACATGAATAATATGATAACATGAAATTTGAAAGTAAAAATTTTATTAAAATCACACTTAATGGGAGGATTGATTTATCATGATGAAGATCCCAAGGGCGTTCTCCCAGCCACTGGTCTTTCTTTTATTTTCTCTTGAGATAACTGTATCTATTCTCCGAATCAGACATCCTTGTTTCTAGTAATATTCCTTTTCTAACTCTAGACAGATATTGAACTTTCTAAGTAACATTTCTGCGCTGAAGTCACAGAGACAATTCAAACTTAACATTTCCTAAGTTGAACTCTTGATTTTATCCAATTTCACCAACATCTGTAAGTTAAACTTCACCTTATCTATTTTCTCCTATTTTAGAAAATGGTACTCGTATCCATCCAGAAGCTCAAGTCAAAAACATTGGTCATCTTTAATTAATCCTCATCTCTTATTCAATCCATTTCATTTACCTCTCTCATTTCTCCTTGGGGAAAACAAAAACTAATGAATGGAGACATACTGTGACTAAGAAAGTATCAGTCATTGACAAGAGCATGAACTGCTTATAAAAATTTGATTAAACTACCTGGTAGACTTCCAACAGAAGTCCAGACATACATATTAAATGGAACAATAGAGCTGGAGTATGTAACACAAGTAAGTTGAGGAGTGGGGTGCTGGGACAGAATTGCAAAGACATTCCTGCACACTGGGTATCATGAGCAGTGGGGAAGTAAAAACGAGAATTGAGAAACATGAAAACTTCAAGGGTTTCACATATTCTGGACACATTTCATAGCAGTAATGAAAATGGGAAGTCTTTGTAAAAATTTAGTATCATCTTAAAATATTCTATTTTAATGATAAAATTAGGTCATTGTGACCTTTCAAGCTATGCTGATTTATGTGTCAATATAATTGATCTCTGTCATGCTGATCTATTATGACATTCTTACTTATCAGTACACTTGGCAAAGGTGTGAAATTACAAGTCAAGCTCTGGAAGAATCTCACAAAGCTGGATTTTTGTTTTTTGAAAATGTAATCTTTATAATTTTGATCTAAACAGCTGTCATCATGAAAGCTCTTTAAGTATCATTTAAACCAAGAATGGATGTTTGTGAATCCCTCACAGAGATTTTCAATGCAGACTTCCCCATCGAAAATACCCACAATCTGAGTGTTGTATTAAAAAGCTTTTCTGACTTACAAATACATTCACTCATGGAAAGTGTACATTTCATATCCCTTGCCTCCTCCACATAACATCACAAATGGCTCTACAATACAATGTAGTCACTTCACATCGTTGCCCTTAAAGGTGAATGTAGCTGATTAGGCACCCGTTCCTGTATCCCAATCATCACCTCTCTCACTTCCCACGTCACACTTACATGGCAGAAACCCAAACACATCCAACAGTATCAAATCTTCTACAGAAGCAGTCAATATGGGGTGACTTTTAACACTATGATTTTATTACAAACAGGCTGGAAATGGCATCAAAATTTCCTGACAATAGTATTCTTGATAAAAATTTCATATAATACAGTATCTGTCATCTGGCCCTGACTTTCAGACCCATGGCTTTTAACTTTGAAATCTTTACCAGCATCTCAAACTTTTCAGTGATTTTTTTTCCTTAAGAGTTAAAATAAACATGAACAAAGCAGACTCTTTCTTCTTTCATTCATGAAAGCAGCTGTGGTGAATCAGAAAGGGCACAGCTACTTTTAGACCTGGATCCAAGTCTCAGCACAGCCCCTTCACAACTGTGTCCCCCTGTACCAGGAGCTCAGCGTCTCCACCTGTATCACAGATCTAATGAGACTTACTTCAGAGAGCTGTTGACAAGGTCAACAGGATCAAAAGGGAACCATTAGAATGAAAGTGGTTTAGACACTGGAAATGAAACGGTGTGCTATTAAAGGACTGTATAGGAGAGAGTTCTTGTTAGAATTATGTCTTGTGGCATTAGAGGGAACAATTTCCTACACCTCTCCAATAGAATAAATACCTCATAACCCCACATCCAAGGACAATCTACTGGAAGGAAAATGAGTAACTGCAATATTCAAATTTTATATATCTTGGTTTTCATAAATAAAGGGAAGAATAACACCATTTTTTAAATAAAACAATGTAGATGTTGGTTTGAACAGAGCTTTTGTCATGGGTATCTGGATTCAAATCTTGATACTGCTACTTACTACCTGTGACCACTGCCATGTGAATCAAATCTGAGTCTAAATTTATCCCAACCATAGAATATAAATGTTATAATTAAAAGGTTATGATAAGGTTAGAGTAAAATGATGTTAAATTTCTCACACATGATGAGTTCTTATTTCATAGTAGCTAGTATTATTTTAGATGGAATCAAGGGATGAAATCATTAAAACAAGTATGCAGTCTATTTTACCTAAATTAGAATATCACTCAATTGAGCCTGCTATAATCCTGACATGTTAAAATACTCACCATATAGTGTGATTCTATTTATGGAAAGAAAAGTGTTTTCTTCTTATATTAACATTGTATTATCTCTTACACACACACACACACACCCCATACAGGTATTATCATCAATCTGCCTCTATAACCATATAATATCTTAACATTTATTCTACTCTGTATATCCTACCAATTAAACATAGAATTCAGAATTGCATTTGCTGGAAGAGTAACAAATTCAACTCTGTTAGTGTCCTAATTTTTAACAATGTTCTAGCAATGCTAATAATATATGCCAAGGTAGATAATTCTACATGCTGAATACTTTGAAACCTTTTAAGTACTTATTAAAAAGTCATGGTCTTAGTGATTTCAACATTCCAATATGTTAGAATATATACAATTCTGCTAAATTTAAAACATATTATCCCTTGAGAAAACATTACGGGCTGCAAGAACCAAGCACACCTTTTCTCTCATCATACAATTATTTTATTAAATGAAGATTCAAAAAAACAATTCTTAGAAGTGTAAAAAGTTATTTACATAATACTTTACATAACAAACTCCTTATGAGAAATGAGAATATTAAAATTTCAAAAGTACCATCACAGCAAGTGGTAGGCAAGGCATAAAGATAAATCAAATCCTATTTTTTGCCATGCTGTGAAAAGACTGCTGGCTTTTAATCATCCTGATGTGCCATATGTAAATTCCATCAAAAAGGGAGTTTGGTAAATGTTATATTACAAAACCACAGGGAACAAAGCTATTTATAAACATCAATTAAAATATACACCATAGTCTAAAGTCATTAATAATATTCTACTAATCTGACTACACATATCTCTCAAATTTACTAAATCTTACTCCTACTTCACATGCAAACAACAAATCTCTGAACTACCAGACGTCTTCCTACATACTTCTAGTTTACTCAAAGTCACTACAAAGTTCCTCAGTGGAAAAGCTATAAAAGCTCCTTATTAAGAAATTCAGTGAAAAGAAAATCCAAGTGGTAACAACCTTGGATGAGTATCTTATATAAAACTTGATGTAATCAATGTGGGATAATCATTCTTGCAAAAACTTAGGTAGGATAAATATCACTTTTGATCTTCAAAAAAAAAAAAAGGAGGAGGAAAAAAGAAAACAATACAGCAATTAAAAGTATCCAAAAAAGGCCAATCTTGAGCCTAAATATAAATGTAAAAACAAGCTAAAGCATTATCAGGCCAATTACCATGACTGATTATACTTTCTTTTCTATTGGACTGTTCAGCATTCCTCTGAATTTCCCTTTCCTAATGGATCCCGGGTTTGTATTATCCTTTCTCATATCTGAATATTCTTTGTTTAAACCAATCCTCTCTTCCATTTTTCTCATAGTCTTATTTTCCTTCCAACTGGTGTTTCCCTTCTATCAGTTAATCAGTTTAACATAAAATGCCTGTTTCTTTCCCACAGCTTGCTTTCTAAATACCCTAGAACACCCTACTAGGCTGAGGCTTCCCCACCTCTATATCCCTTCTCATGTGCTATAATTTCCCATAGCACTGCTGGGACAAGAGTTGCTAAATTTTACTCCCCTTAATAAGCCATTCAGTTATGCCACAAGGACCACATGAGGACATAAGCCCAAAGTCCTAAAGTATCATTCCTTCTACACACAGCACTAGTGTGTGATGGCCAACTGACCCTACAGGGTTACTCTGCTCAAGGGTTGCTTTTTCCACCGGATCATGCTAGCTTCCCTTCTGTGGCTCCCAGGAATAAATTCTCGCCTGCAGTGTCATGCTGAACATTTCCCCTTTTCCTAACGCTGAGTCAGTGGACAGAAGGAACGGAAGCTGCTTTGAAAAGAGGAAATATGGCATCCTACCAGGGAGACACACAGCACCAAGTATCACAGGGGTAGACAACATAATTATCCTTATCATTCCCCATGACCAGAGGCAATGACAAAAGGAAACAAATTCCTTCAAAGGGGATGGCATCATGTGAGATACAAGGAATTGCCACAAAAGATACTTGCAAAGCAATGTTTTATTTATATTGTACCTCAGACTTGCAAACAGAAATTGCCTAGTTCACAAACTACTGCAAACCACATAGAAAATGGAATCAACATTCTCAGGTGTCTATTTTAGATGGACAGTTTTATTACAGAGAGATGGTTATTTAATGCCCATGGAGGGACTGGTAGCCAAGAGTTCCAAATCTCCAGCACATCCAGTATTCACATGTGCATAAAGTGAACCGTGTCATACCGGTCTTCTGATTAAGAGAAATTTAATGCTTCAGCTCCTTGTAATGTTTGTTGTTTTGTTATAACTGGTGTGTAGATTGAATGACAGGTGATATTTCATAAGATTTAAATAAAGTAAGAAATTAATCAAATTAACATACTGCTTTTCTAAAGTATAATGAGTCATTTGCATATAAAGTGCAATGGAGTCTGTAAATACAAAATGAACTTCAAATTACTGAGGAACATCGTGAACTGCATTTGTTACATATTATAAGACAGACGTGAAGAAAGAGGCTTGTAAATATTTCCAACTCCAAACTGATTTATGATACATTTTGGGGCTGTAATGGCAGGCTTAGCCATTGTAATACCCAGCATTCCCTGTACCTACAGAATTTATGACTTCAATTTGACATAAACAAGAGCAGCCATTCCCTACAATCGTTTTCCTACCTGGATCTGAAAAAGCACTTAAGGCTATCCCTCTGCGGGAAGAGCCCTAGACAAGAAAAGACTGGGACCTTGAAACATATTTACATAAAATATCAATTACATAAAAATTAAAAGAATCGAAAGCAAAAGTCGAGTTGTTCCTTGTTATAACTCTTAAAAATGTACTTTAGACAATGGTCTAGATCAGAGTTCAGCAGACGTCTTTTGCCAAAGGCCAGAAACTAAATATTTTAGGATTCATGGGAGACACTGTTATCTGTCACAACCACTCCACACTGCCTCTGTGGAGTAAAGCAGCCACACGTAACACTTAAACTAACAGGCATGGCTGTGTGCCCATTAAACTTAATTCATAACAACAGGTGGTGTGCTGGATTTGACTAACAGGCCATGGTTTGCCCACACATGGTCTCGAAGAGGGGGCTGTCCTAGAGCACTTTCCCTGATGATGGCTGAATCTCTATCTACCTATGGCTACTGAGGACTTGAAATAGAGCCAGCATCACTGAAGGAAACAAATTTGTTATACATTTTATTTTAGTTATTTTAAATTCAAGTTTAAATAACTACATGTGGCCAGTGGCTACTGTATTGAACAGTATAGATATAGATGGTTCTCTATGACAGTAACAGTTGAAAAACAAGAGTTATGGGAAACATTAACATTCCAAGACAATGGATTGCTTTAAGCAATCAGATACCACAAACTCAATACATGCTGTTTGAACAGAAATAAATTGAGTATTTTCCTAAGTGGATGGTGAATTTTTTCCTAAAGAATACAAGAAAGAAAGTATCAACATATGGTGCACATCTGAATAAATATGGAGAGATCAGATTTGCTAGGACTGAACTGCAATGTATCATCATGCATCTCAGCTTCTGTGACAGTAGTATTTCTAAAATGATAGGCTTAGAATAGTTTATAACACTAACAAGAGATCTGAAAAGAGGGAGATTCCCAGATTATCTATAGAAAGATTTGCTCTTGTCCTAGAATTTAGGGACTTATTCCAAATTAATAAAAATCAATGACCACAATTTAAACTAGCTTTCTGGTGTCCAGATGGCCTCCATAGTGCATGGCTTCTGATCTGGCTAAAGATCAAACTCACCTTCTGCTTCTTGTTCTGTCTCTAAGCTGGCCCTTGATTATAGCTAATGACCCCCAGCTGTAGTAATTCCTTAACCTATTATTCTTCCTATTTCTGTCTGGATTTATAGGGCTTTACTTTTTGGGGGAGCAGAGCATTTGTAACGATCACCACGACTCTGTTTGAAAACAAGAAGCTTACTTTTTTCTTTTTCTTTTTTTTTTTTGCAAAATGGTCACATCTTGGCTCATATCACTTGCCACTTGAATAAAATTCATACAAGCCAAATTTTAATTTATGCCTTAATTTGATGAAATCTCAGAAAATTTGTTCTGCTGGAACTGTATTTTTGCTTCCTCAGAAATACTTTAAAAATCAGTTTTCATTTAGGTGTCCATACTGGACATATTAAAGTATATAAACAAGTTTCTCATATCAATCATTAATCAAGCTCACCTGCTGTGCTATAGATTACTGAGTCAGAAAAGACCACCTCTATTCTCCTTTGGACATCAGAGGACAGGAAATACATGGGTTGCTTACAAAGGAAACTTCATAGACCAAGTTTCCTAGGAGGCTCATGCCAATATACCCAAACGTGCAAAAAATCAGCTGCCCTAGGAGTTTTTAAGGCTACAGTGTTATTTGAGGAGCCAATGAAATCTATAGTCTCTAGCCATTTGCCACCAAACATCTACACTTCTATTTTTAACACTGTAAAGCAGTCTTTACATGGGTAAAGATTAATGAGCATGAGTAGAGCTGAGCGGGGTTAACTGGTTGGGGGCTGTAGCTCCAAAACAGTGATTTACTCTACTGAGTTATTTAAAGATTTTGAAAATGCAAATAGCTTGTGAATGCACTTACAAATTTAAAGAAAGAACAAAAGGTGAAAAATCTTGCCCTAAGTGACAGGGATGGTGCACATATGCTTTGATAGAGGTTTTCTCACTTTCATATATTTCAAGTCAATGGTAACAAGTACTTCAAATTATTACAGTTTGAGCAGGGGAAATCCTGCCTGTATGTAGCTTCTTCATTAAGAATTATTAACATCAAAATGGTGCCTGCTTACTTTCCTCCATATTTTCATTTGTGTCACTTGTAAAATATTAAAATATAATTATGTACCATAATCACAGCAATTGAAGGACTGATCCATGGCAAATGACTACTTGTTTCATTTCATATACATTTTTCTGACCTATCCATTTTTCTTTATACATCATGGCCATAGTTTTGGATTTGGGAGAAAAAAGGCACTTTCTTTGCAAGTGAATATTTTCCTAGCTACCTTTATTGAATAAATCATTTTGAGAGAAGAGAATGAGAAAACAGATCAGGAAAGCCAGAGAGTTACAAACGTATATAGTAGGAGGAATAGTCTTGCAAATATTAACAGTTACTTAAATTAAAAATATCCCTTTGAGTGAAATTTGGCACTAATATACATTATTTCACAAACCCTTAATCTGTCGTCTATGTCTCGTTTCAAGTGGTAAATTATACTCAGACCACAAAAAACTAGCAACTCCAATAGTTTATGAGTCCGGACTGCCAAGAAATAAGCTACTTAGAACAGAAACAACCATCACAACCATCATGAGCCTCTTTACAGGTTCTTAGTTCTAATCTTCAGAGGTAATTGAAAACTACTATAATCATTTACCAACTTTCTGAAATAAAGAAAACAACACCATATTTAGTCATGAGCTTGTAAGGAAAAAAATTATTCTAAATAAATGAATCAAAATAATGACCAACTTAGAAGAAAACTAAGGAGCTACTCTTACAAGGCAATTGTGATTTTAATGAAAGGATGTCCACTGAATAGCGCTCACATGTAAAAATCAGTGCTAGGTCCTGAATGGAAAGAGAAGGAAATACACATACTGAGCCAGAAAAGCTGTAGACATTTCATTTTCAAAATATTCTCACAAAGAGGGGGTGTTCATACCCACGTCACTGACAATGAGGAATCTGAGTTTCAAGAATATCAAGGAACCCTCCTAAGGTCACCCAGTAATGATTTTTTTTTCTCTTCTTCTTTTTTTTTAGCATATACCAATTTGATTATGAAACCCATATAATTTTAGTTAAGATAGTATCCACCCTTTTATTCATTCCATTCAGCTGGTTCTGGAATGTTACTCAATTAGAAATTCCAGATTTGGACTTAAGATTTCATTTCTTTATCTCTAGAACCAGAAAGACAGGACTTCATAATTAACACCAACTCTTACTTTATATCTGATCTTGAACAAGCTATTTATTTTAATGAACTTTAATAACGTTATTTGTAAAATGGTACAATACTCTTTGGCAAAGTCTAGTGGCCTTACTTTTTAAAAATTCTTATTTTTTATTGAAGTGTAGTCAATTTACAACGTTAATTTCATGTGTACAGCAAAGCGATTCAGTTACATGTATATATATATATATATATATATATATACACTTTTTTTTCAGTTTCTTTTCCATTATGGCTCTTGTAATCTGTAAAATTATAGATTTATAATCTTATTAACTTAAATTTATCTGTAAAGAAATTTTAAAAATTTAATTATCTTATATTTATAATCTATTTCTTATGATAGAAACTGAATATAGTTCCCTATGCTATATAGTAGGTCCTTGCTCTTTATTTTATATATAGTAATGTGCATCTGTTAACCCTAAACTCCTAAGCTATCCCTTCCCCTCACTTCCCCCATGGTATTTTCTTGACAGGGCAGTTGTATGATTAAAAAAAAATGATACTTTCAAGTTTTGCAATGCTTAAAAATTTATTTAATAAAGTTAACTATTTCCTTTGTTTGTCTTTCTGTTAAAAACAAGTAGAAAATTTTTGAAAGTAAGTATCATTTATAATCATGGTTAAAGAAATCATACTTATTTATTTTTTTAATAGAGTTACTGGGGATTGAACCCAGGACCTCATGCATGCTAAGGATGTGCTCTACCACTGAGCTATTCCCTGGGCCCCATATTTTTGTTTCCTTATTTCATTGTTTCCCTTGAGAGAAGACGTTTATGATAAGAAGGAAATAAATAACACTACTAGGAATGCTCTAGATTTGGGGACAGTGTGGGAGAGGTACATGACATGGAATCACCAAAATCAGTATTTTGTTTCTGGCATACATTTGCCTAAATGAATCTTTACTTTTACTATCATAGTCAATGCAATAGTAATAGTAGTAGCATTAGCGGTAGCAGTAGTCATAGCTAACATTTACATGATAACTATTACATATCAGGCCTTCTTCTCAGCATAACAAGACTCATGGGTAAGTATGTTAATCACTCCCATTTTATTACTAAGAAGATTGAAACGCAACAAGATTAAGCAATTTGTTGAATGTCACACAACTATTTTTCCAAAAGCTGGGATATACACCTGAAACTAAGACATTATTGTAAATCAATGATACTTCAATTAAAAAAAAAAAAAAAAAAAAAAAAAAGCTCGGTTTTGAACCCAGGAAGCTTACTCCAGATTCTGCGCTCTTAAGCACCAAGCTCTAAAAAGAAAGATTTTACGTGTACACTACTCTATGTGTATGTGGGTGTGCTGATGTTCCCCACTATTTCTCGAAAACTAAGCTACCCTAGGATTTTCCCAAAATGTCCTGGGAGAGCACAGCAGCAAACTGATAATGTGGCACTTAGCGTACCTACAGTGATTACATGAGGAAGGTGACAGGAGAGGTTCCTGGGGAAAGAAACATGAAAAAGTACTAAGACGGATCGCTGAGTTTGGTCACTAGAAAAATGTATAAATTTAAAAGGTGATACAAAGGTGGATTTCTGTGCTTGTGAAATTGTGGCAGAAGTGGCATGTGTCTGTAAGTGCCGACAGGAGACGTGGAATCAGACTGAGAAATACAGTCTCAAAGATCATGTATGAAAAATGGATGGTTAAAACATTTTACCAAAGAATATTTGACAGAAAGGGAGATCAACTCAAAATAGACTAAAAGAAAATGTCATACTGAAAGAGCATAAAATACTACTATTAGGGGAAAAAAATGTAATCCTCCTGATAATGATTCAGAGTGCAGCTAATGCAAAACATTTTAAAATACTACCATAAAATCGTAGCATGTGATTTTACAAGTGGTTATGACATTTGTCAAGCCTCCAAAATGCTGCTTCTTTGACATTGTCAATTTGTAGTACACATGACAGAAATTTATATTTTATCACAAAGAATAACCAAAACATGCTCCATCATAAACTATAAAAAGTGAAAGCTACTGCCTTACAGGTATGTATTTTTATATTTTTCCAGGACTGAACTAAAGAGTCTTTTGGGTGTGTGAGAGCCAAAAACAGAATTTTAAGGAAAAAAATAACATTAATTTTGTGTATAAAATTAAGTTCACTTACTGAGAAAAACACTTGGAATATTTATTGTAATGTAGAGTTTATGGAAGCAACAGTACATAGCTATAGATACTATGGAATTTGAGATATATTTAGTTCGTGAAATAACGAACGCTAGTGAAGAGTGAAAATCCTGGTATTAACAGATCAATATCTCAAAAAATAGAACATTCTTGGAAATTATTTTATGAAAAAGAGGCTAAACTCTGCAGAGAGAAGTAGAAAAAATATGGATGAAAAGTGAACTGGGTTCAAAACCTGTAAGAAATGCTTACTTATTTTGTGTATCCGACCCTATTTTATGGAGATCCCTTCTCCTTAACTATAAAAATGGGATGGTTATTTATTTTCACAGAATTTTAAGACGGTAACTTAGTATGCATACCGGTATTTTGACACACTGAGCATTCAAATTTATGCAACTTGATACGGAAACATAGCCATTTCAGTGGAGAATAAAACAAGCATTTTAGAAGTTCTATTATGAGCTAAATAGTCGGGTTGGTGTTCTGGTCTTCAATATAATCTTGTGAGCTTGGAATTTTTAATTTGGTTTTTCAGGTGACAAAAATGTGTCTAAGATAGACTATGTCATTTGTTCAGAGTCACAGAGCTACATTCCTGGATTTTAAAACAGGTCATCAGACTCCAAAGTCCATCCAGTTTCTTCCTATTATATCTCAGAGGCCTGGGATTTGAGGAGGGTGGGTGGGTGGGTGGGTGTGGGTGTGTGTGTGTGTGTGTGTAAAACAAGGGCCAGATTTACTCTCCTACGAAGTAGCAGTTTGCAAAACATTGTTTATCAGACAAGAAATAAAAGAGAGTGAGCCCTGAAGATGGACAAATAAGGTAAGCCGTTGACATACTCCATCTCACTGTATCGAGATAATTTCCATTTCGCTGCAGGGACGGGAAACCCAGGAGGAGCCTGGCTGACTCCCAAGGGCAGCCATAGTTCTCAAAAGAGAGTGCTGGGGAGAAGAGATAATTGAGTTTTTGAACAGAAATGAGAACAACATAGTGGGAGGTTTACAAATTGTAAAAGTAAAATATGTGGCAAAAATAACCCTAACCCTAACATGCTCTTTTGTTTTTTAATGACTTGCCATAAATCGCTTAAACTCTCTGCCACAATTCCCTCACCTGTCAAATGTGAATGAAATTCTAGGACTCACTGAATATGTAAATTAGCTACAGGGTTTTTAATTTTTTGCAGAAGATTGGTTATCTTAAATACCCATTGTGCTTTAAATAATTAAGGAGCTTTAAAAGTCCATTTGCTTACCTTTGCTAATCTTTAATTACTTTTCATTTTCAAAATATTCATTTACAGAAAGGAATTACTTTCAGTGAAAATTATGAGCTTACAACTGTTAAAACAAACAAATCCTAAAGAGTGCTTTGTTTCAATAAACAAAGATGCAAACATAAAAGAGTGACCTATATCATCACACTTAAATGCAAATGGTATGCAATAAATAAGCATATACCCGTAAGTACCTGATAACGCAGAGTGTAAAAACGTGGATACAGATAGCCAAGATCTAGAAAGTTCTCATATATGGATATGCAGTTTTTGGGAAAAAAGTTAATTCCTCAAAAAGATGCCATTTATTATAGTTGTTTTAGTTAAGTTATATAGTGGATTTTCCTAAAGTTAAGAAAAAAAAATATATATATACCAGTGATACATCTAAAGTTAAGCAGAGAATACAAACAAGCATGCAGAAACCTGTCCTAAAGTATTCACTTTTCTTCAATTTTCTAGATATTTTGAGGAAGAGTGAATATATTGGCTTTTTCTAGACAATTATTTTCATTTTCACGATGCTAATAGAAAATTGATTACATTGGGAAAAGTACATCACTGAATGAGTTTATGAGTTAACCGGGGAGATTACATGGTACGTCGTGTAACTGTATAGTGATAGTTAATCCTTTTTGAAGATAAGTTACGTTACACAGCATTTTTTTTTAAGTGGAATAGCAGATATTCCAACTGGAGCCTGGAAATGTCCAATCTAACTGAACTATGAGAGCTTAGCATATTAATAAACCACACCAAAAACTTTTTTGCAGTGGACAATAATGCTATTCACCTCTCAATCTACAACTACAATGATACAGAAGAAAATGTTATTATTTTTTTTTAAATCACAAGCTAGTTGGTATATCTTAAAATTTCTAGTTTAAATGTATTGAAAATCATTTTGATTTTTTTGATGTATTATTTAAAGGAAATTATTAAGGTAACTAATTTGTATTATTTTTCTTATCTGACCTAAGCTACAAATGGCCGATGAGTGTCTAAAAGAAAATGAATCTGTGCAAATATCCAAAAGTACAACTCTTCACAATCATGATATAAGTAGAAACTGGGATTATTTAATGTACCTAAGATAACTGCAAGAACTTACTGAAACAATGCAAATAAAGTTTCTAAGTCACAGTACATGGGTGCTTAAAAACATTAATTTCCTTATTTGTTGGCTTTGAAAATTCAAAATTTGCATTATATACATGAAATAAAGTGATTCATGTATTTATATACATTCTTACAAGAATATTTTGGTAAATAAATGATCAAGTATGTATATTGGTTTAAGCCACAAGCCTGTGGTCATTTGTTACAATAGTCATAGGAAACTAATACAAATATTGATACCTAAAAGAGAGGAGTGTTGTAACAAATACCTAAAAATCTGGAAGTGACTTTGGAATTTGCTGTTGGGTACATGCTGAAAGAACTCTGAAGCACTGAATAGGGAAAAAAAAAAAACAAACCTAGACCTATTTAAATTAGAATGTTGGTAGAAACAGGGACATGAAAGATGTTTTGTTGAGGTCTCAAAATGAAATGAAGAACACGTTATGGAAAACTGCAGAAAAGCTGATCCTTGTAATAATGTGGCAGAGAACTTCACTGAACTATGTCTTATAGCTATGTATTTATCGTTTAAAATAATTAAGAAGACAGTATACTCACTATAATTAAAAGAATGCTGCCAAATAGAAGCAAAAACGAACACTGTATTCATCATACACCTACTGCCATCCTTCCCTCCCTACAGGACAACTAACCTGATTCAGTGGTTGAATCAGACCTTGCATTAGAAATAGTACGTGGCTCAGTGAGTAATGGATGGTGTTTTTAAGTGAGAAATGGTATTTGGCTCTATGACATTAGTCTTCACATTGTTTGAAAATGGGGTGCATGTTATATATACATTGCTTTGTAAATAATTTCTTTTTTATTATTCTAGTTGTCATTAAATAGTTTTACTAAGTGAAAAGTGTCTGGAAAGCATCCTTGATACTACCTGTAGAACTGTGCAGTTAAAAGAGCCAACTAAAAGTCAAAAAGCCTGAAATTTAGACTCAAGGATAGCTACTATTTTCTGTTGTCATTATATTAAAATCATGACAGTGATATTAACAGCCCAAAATTCCTGATGTAAAATGACTGCATAATTTAGGCTGGAACACAGAGAGTATGTTTTCAGTTGAAAATGAACATATGGATTCAAGCAGATTCCCACTGATAATGGCACTTGGCTTATTTATGCCAGAGTTTTGGCATATGGCAAAATGATTTATACCAGAATTTGTTTGTTTGTTTGTTTATTCAATGGAGAAGCATATAAGTTGAGAAACAATGTTGTTTTTACAAAGTTTCAGTAGATGAATCCCAGAATGTATTCAAAATAATTTCTTAATATTCAATAGTCAGTGTTCTAAAATTTAAACAGTAGATATATTTGAAATAGCTCCACAACTCTAAGTATTAAATCTAACTGCAAGTAGCAGTAGCGTCAAGAATATTATGAGAAGCTTTTCTTAAATTGTTTTAGGTAGAAACAAGGGAAAATGGAAATTCAAAAGTGACTATTATTTTTTTAAAACCCTTAACATAATAATATCATCATTTTTTTGAGCTAAGAGACTAGGTATTTGTATATCCATGCTTATGATACTATAGGAGAATTAAAAGAGCATTCTTCTGAACTTACAATAACCAGAGTGGTCTAGTTGTTTACACAGTAGTATATTTTTGGAGAATTATGCATGAGTAATAATGACAAAATCTTCAAAGGAATAACGGAAAATAAGTGTTATCCAATGCAAGTTAGAAAAAAATGAAGGAAGAATGGGTCTAAGTTATATACTGCAAATGATGCTAAACAAATAATTTTCACTTAATTCAAAGAATTTACCTATGCATTTATTCACTTCCTAATGTCAAACATTAAACTACTAACAGAAGTAGTTCAAAGTTACAATTTTGGAAGTATGACAGTTAAAACAAAGTATTTTTTACATTTAGAGGTTACTGTCCAATTGGACCATGTTTCTTATATTTCCTTCTATAAATAAAAGACTTCATATATTTATGTTTTGTTCTACAATTAGATAATGAAAATGACTTTTTTGAGAACAGATTTCATGCTGTCTTCTTTATACATTTCGAGAACCTGGCATAGGTTCTGAAAGAGAAAAAAATGGTTGCACACTGAATATTTACTGCTTATTAAGGAAACTAATATGTGATACTAATTGTTATATTTCTAGAATTTTTGGTAATCTAAAAGACTATGACAATGAACAATTGTTGTTAAATTAAGTCATTCTTTTTTAATCTTTCTATACATCTATGTATGTAGGTAGGTAAGTAAGTATCTATCTACCAATCTACCAACCTACCTTTCCTTGCCTCTTTTAAGAAGCAGTTTAAAATAAATAATTTGTAATAAATAATTCATTAAATTCCATTATGGTTATACTGTGTGAAATTTGGCATGTGGTCAATATAGAGTTTTCCCCTGTAAAGCAATAGGTCAACAACAACAACAAAAGTATTCACAGGAACCTAAAATGTAACAACCATTATGGCAGGTAAAGGGGCATCACAAAGGGGAATGCGACACAGCATCTCCACTCAGGCAGTATCCAATAGGATAGGCTAAATTTGGCCAGCAGTTCTTATTCAAATAAGAGCTTCAACCATTTGAGGGCTGTGGCAACGATATCAGGATGATCATGGATATTATTAACATTTTTATGAATGCATATCCACTGCCCATGTGAAATTTTAAAACACTTGCTCATTTTATTAGAATTATATTTGATTTCCTCTCCATAATAAGGATGAAGGTTTATGTCATTTAAAAATTTAACTTTCCACCATTTGCTAATTATAAGAATACAAAGGCCAAATTGCCTTATTTTATTTTTAGAATAAGGAGATACGCATTGTCATTGCCTCATAACTGAGCAGGGATGAGAGTACATTTTAAGAACAATGCATTTAACTTTAAGGATGGGATGACATATTCAACCTATCCCAAAAAAACACTTACGTAGAAAAAGAAAATCCAAAAGGTTTGTTAGCTTTGTTATCTGATCTCACCTGTTGTTTCTCTTAAATTATGACCTAGAAAAGGCTGTTTAGCTTAATTGTTTAGAGTACCATTCTAAATAGACTAAAGTCACAGCTTTGATTTCCAGGTCAGTCTCTTAATAGATGTTTATCTATAGATCACAAAAGGCCGAGTTAATAAGAAGCTAGCTGAGATGGCGCAAAAGTTTTTATTATCAAGTAAATACCACGAAGTGTATACTCTACTATTACAGTATCGTTAGTTTTGCTTCCATGTGCAAAAGGACAGCACATCTCTGAATGATCTCCATAGAAAAGGATATACTTCTCTTTCAGTGAATGTGATTAATGGGATAATGTAATAATGATGCACTGTACCATATTAAATTAATCATGTCTATGTTGTATGAAACCCCCTAGAATTTTAGAGGAAAAGTAAAATCTTTCCTTACCAAAATAGAAAAGGATAAGATGGTGAAGAAAGAAAAGTTAATTTCAAGCTTCAAAGAAGATAATACAGGTAATGGAGGTTAAAATAAAACTGAGACTATAAAAGCAATTAAGAATGTCCCTTTAAGGAGCAATGCATGAGAGACTGTGATAGCCCCAAATTGTTCATATTTGCATAGAAAAGGTCACAAGATATCACTGGACTGTTAACACTGAGCAAGAGACTTCCTCAGAAAAGGGGAATCAGACTCATATTCCAACACAAGTTATCAGATCTCCTTAGAATTATAATACTTATAATCACTATTATGGTATTATATAATTTTCCAAGTTTTCCTAGGACAAACACACTTTCACTTAAGCTTATAGATTGTTTTTTTTTTCTGCCTAGAAAACCCCTGATCAGACCTCTCTAATCCTCAGCATGATCACTCTCATATTTATCCTAAATCCCTATGTGTCCTCATATAAACTATGAAATAGTGTAATTCAGTTACAATTACGTTGGTTTTTATTGTGTTGCAGCATATTACAAGACCTGCATAGAGAATCCAATAAACAGTAGTGTCTGTCTCTTGATATTTTTCTCATTACAACTCTGTATAATGTGACAGGTTTGAAATACAACGAGAAACACAGAAAAGAACATTCTGATAACATACGTTGTTGTGTTTCATTAACTCTCCAAGAGACTTAAAAGAGTGAATCACTAATTGAAAAAATGACTCTAGATGCCCTGAAACATAAAAGAACTCTACGTCAGTTTATGGAGTGATTCAAAGTGTTTGCCCATTGTTGTCCTTATTAAAGTTAATGATGTTTGACCCCATCTACAGACATTTGCTTGACCAAAGTAACATACAATTGTTAATTATAATAACTGTGCATAAATAGCAATAGTATTCTTCTGTTGAGGTTACATGTCATAAGAATAAATCAAATTGCATGTTGAATTTCAAGGAAGAGCATCTGCTTGGAGTACATCAAACAACAACAGATGTTGCTAAATCAAATAGCTATCAATCTTAGACTCATAATATCATTGTTGGGTGTTCACATTCAAAGTATAGCCTCCAATGGACAAGGAACATATAACATATAGTCTGAAATACTAACATTAAGTAAAGCATCAATTAGATGGAATCCAACTAACAATGCCAAAAAGTTTGTTCTGCTTCTTATTTCAGAGAAAATGTCAAATAAAAATAAAATGAGCTAAGTATGAGATGGCTAAGAATTTTTTTTTTTTGCTTTTACTTACATTTTTTATTTGTTTGGGTAAAAGCACCGATACATGTTATCTTTCGTCTCACAATGTTC
Organism: Vicugna pacos; assembly: GCF_048564905.1. NCBI lineage: Eukaryota > Metazoa > Chordata > Mammalia > Artiodactyla > Camelidae > Vicugna > Vicugna pacos. Next base: position 91,769,688 of record NC_132987.1, read on the forward strand.
TATTAGACCATTTACTGCAACAGATCCTGATACATAGCATAATTCAGTTACCAGAGAAAGACTAAAGTATATTTCTAATTCTATGGTAGACAACTATGCTAATTTAATAAATATTTTTCATCAATCAAATTTTAAAATGTTTTCTGTTTAAGATTCATTTAATCAAAAAATAATAATCTTCGCTTGAATTTCACGTTTTTGAATATGGAAGAGTAAGTCAAAATATTTTGTTTTGAGGTCACAGGGTAGTTTTGATTATAAATTTCTATAAATTATCTCTATTTCATTATCATTATAAAATGTGGTCACACTGACAAAAATTTTGAACTTTTTCTCCCTAACAGATAAATTTTGACAGAATGAAAATAACTTTTTCAATTAAAATAAATGGTTTCAAATATAACTACAATACTCATTTCAACATATATTACTAAATCTTTCCAGAGAAATACACAACTACGAAGCATTTAGGAAGTTGCCCATACTTTCCTATATCATAGACGTTTATCAATGCTAACAAAAAGAGGTCTCAATTAAATTCACTAAATATTAGTTACTAATTAAAACCAAAAAGCACTTATTTTAACAGAGTCCCAATGACTCACATTAAAGAAAAGATAAAAAGAGAGTAAAACAATAAATAAGTCAAATAAGCCTTCTCTCTTCTTAGTCCCCTGTTATAAAGGATCCTTTGTATCATATTGACATTGATATAATATCTCTATTTAAAATCAGCATCAAATAATTACATTCAGAAAATTAAACCATACCTTCAGCAGGACTATTTAAAAATGAAAGTAAAATTTAGCCTCTCTACTTACTAAAGACTAGGTTCACACGTGTGTTTGGAGGAAGAACACCCTTGCTGTACCAATTAGAACATTATTTACTTTCAAACCAGTATAATGAATGATGATGGCTCTTCTACTAATTAAAAGCACTTTGTCCTTTTCTGAGATAATGAGTGAGTCTTCACCTCCCCTTCCAGTGTTACCAGGCTCAAAAGTAATAAATTCTAAAGCCATGTAGGTCCCTGGATCATCAATGTGTTGTCTTTGTCCTAAAAGGAACTAAATATAGTTATGTGTCCCTAAAAATGCCTGCATATACTGTACAGGATATGATCCTACAAAATTGAATTCTTCGGGCCTTCAGTTCAAAAAGTCAAAGCAGCAAGCTAAACCCAAAGGAATTATAAGCACTCTACTGTATTTTGAAATAAAAAATATTGGAAATGGAACAAATATTTCCTACAATACATTAATTAAATGTTAAGGGCATTTCTTATGTCTTAAAGTAGTTAATACATATTTCTAATACTCAATATGACACACAATTTCAAATACTGCAAGTTTACAGTACTAACATCAGAATAAAACAAAAAAAACCAACATATAGATTTTCTACAGGTATTTTCAGTCTTTAGTTTCAAAAAGAAACATGCCTTTAACCATTTTCTCTAAAACATCATATATATTTACATGCTGATTAGAGTTACGGAATATAATTTTATCATTTTTACCTTGATGCAGTCTGATTATACCAGGAATGATTAATGTGCTTACCTAAAACAGAAAGAAACAAAAACATGCTATTAATTTCAAAAGAATATTTCTCTGAAGTTTGCAGTGGATAAAATAAGACATAGCGAATAAACAATCACAAGCCTCATTCCAATCTGTTTTCCTTTGCACCCCAGAGATCTTTATGGTTGTGACAAAATCAAATGGAATAATTTGTTTCCAAAGCCACGTAGCCAAAAGAGCCTCTACAGATGACTTGGCATCAAGTACATTTTTATTGAGTTGAAGAGATCTATTTTTGTTATTTCTTTTCTGCCATCAGCATACAATAATTCAAATAAAAAATAACAACAAAAGTTTTGTGGAACTGTATTACTTCCCCAAAGATCTTAGAAACATCCTTACAATTAGTGCTCTGTTCATGGTTCTACTACAGTATCAATCATACTATCCCGCCTGGGAATTTTTAGAATGCAGGTGTGTTTAACATCAGGTTTAGTAATAATGAAGTAGAAATAATAAAGCGTCTGAAGAGTTATGCTATGTCTATGAATTACACATAATATTACATGCTACATGGCATGTACATTTTACATGTCATATGCCTATGAATTAAAAGCAAATTATAGGCCTACAGTAAGACTAGAAGTGTCATATTTTTTCTACTTCATATTAGCAAACCTAGAGGTGAAGCTAAATAAACTGCTGGGATCTTCTAAAATAAGAGTATTCATGATTGGTAAAAGTTTACATTTTTCTATTTTGAAAAAGAAGCCCAAATTCGTAGGGCACCAAAGTCCCTTCTTATAGGGGAGATCTGGTTTGAGCAGAAGTCCTTTACATCATCTGAACTATGAGGTTCAACATTCCAAATGTTTCATGTGTGAAATATCAGTATCTTATTGGGGGTCATAAATGAAAAAAGATATATTTAAAACTCAAATATAATTAAATTTGTGAAATGATTAGTTGCTTCCTCTCATATGTTCCTTAGGAATCTGTGTTTTATATTCCTTATTTCAGACCACAGTTTATCAGCTCTCTTTGGATTCTTTATTTTTGTAGCCATTTTTTTTTGAGTGCCATGAGATGATAAATCCTATTTTACTTTTTGACTCTAACATCTAGCACAGTGTTAGACGTTTAGCAGAAACTCAAAATGTATTTTGTAGAATGAATAAATAGATGGATAAAAGAATATTTGAACTATCACACAGAAAAACTAAAAATTGGTAGTTAAGCTATTGCCCAATAAAATCCAGGAGAACTGAATAGAGAACTGAGTAATAAACACACAATGTATCTTTGTTTATTTGGTTATTTAGCTTTTACTTTGTTAAGCCCAAAGAACAAAGCTTCATTAAACTTTTTAAAATTAAACTGGAAATAAAGCAATAGAGTTTTGTCGTTCAATAAACTGGAATGCCACATCAATAGGACATTAGGGAGTAATTTGGGGACAATTTTAGGCATGGAAAACAATAATCCCAGGCTGCTATTTACAAATAAAAATGTAATTCATTTCATATAATATCTGTATGGAGAGGTAGAATTTCTAACTGGACTATACTGACTTTCTAATTAACGTAGTCAAGGCAGATTTGAACATTTTAGGTAAACTGCAGTTTCCTTGGGTGATATTTCTTCTACATTTAATATGTTGAAAGGACAGGTAGCTTCCTTTGTTTTCTTTTATTTATCTCAAAGGGACTTGTGAAGAATTCTAAAACAAACAAAAAAAAAACCCTATATACAGACACACACAGGTTTTTATCAAAAGAGATTCATGACAGGTAACAATTTTTGATCAAGGCTTCGACCAATTACTGTTCCTTCTTTTTTCTTCCTCATAGAGTCAGTTACACGTGTAAGTATTTATTATCTTTCTTGGCTACATTATATATATTTGTGATAATCTGGACAGTGAGCCCAGATTGCTTTATTTTTTGTTTATTATCTGTAGACTGTCCTAGATTCTTTTGAAAAGGCTTATTCCAAATTATTATTACCATAATTATAGGAAGACTGGTATTCTGTGAGATTATAAGATAATTCACTCATTATTTCATAATGAGCTAAAGACTATACTTTTTTATTAGTGATACATGACATGGATAGAGCATTTTAATTTTAGTATTTCTGATATGTCTAGACTGTTCAGAACACAACATAATTTTAACTGTGTCAGGCTATTGTTCAAAATCAGAAACCTATCTCTTGACTGGTTTTATTTCATTTTTAATGTAATTATTTATTATTGTCACATGTTCCATAATGTTCCTCTTGAAAATATGAGATTGCAAGTAAACTATAACTTTTAAAGCAGTAGACTATCTCTACCTTCACAGATTAAAGCCACAAATAAATTCCTTTAAATTACAGACATGGGGGTATAATATTTGAAAACTGAAAACAATTAATGTAACTTGAACCCTTTAATCATGTCATCTAATTGTGTCTGTATCTATTTTTTAAATACAGTCACTGGGGAAAGCTAAATAGTATATCAATTTCCTAACCACACCACAGTGGCCTCCTAGGATATGGATTGCAATGTTGTTTAGACCATGACAGTGATAATGATATTGTCAAGCATGTTTCCAACATACTCTGCTGCCTGACTCTTATGAAAACCTTGTGCCAGGAGTTCATGGTGATTACTACTTCCTCTTATTAGGGTTTATTTATATAACCACGCCCCTGCCGCCCAGTTCCTGGTTGTCTGGATAGATACATGAACATAAGACTGGAAGGAACTTAGACATGGTCTACATATTAAATGTGAAAAACAGTAATGTCCTGAGAGGTTGAGTGATGTGTCCAGGATCCTACAGATCTTGATTTCTAGCCTAATGGTCTTTTCACTTCATTTCAGACATTATTGTCCCTTTTTCTCTTTCAAAATAAATACGTTCTTTGTAGAAACATCAATCCAAATACGACTGAATATATTCACAGCATACTTGTGACATATATAATTTGGCTTCATCTGGACAGTGACCCCTAGCCACTCGTTCTGGGAAACGTGTGCATGCACAGCTTAACACACACACACAGAGTATGCTGACAGGATTTCAGAATCAGGTTCTTTATTCCTAATTCACTCTTCTCAGCAGCTCTATTACTGATTTGCTCTCAAGTATTAACATCTCACAAGTTCCCAACTACTGGACTTAAGCCTCCCCTTATTAAGTTCAAAAGAAGACCACGGTATTTTTCATGTTGCAGTTTCATAACTTCCATTGAACTTGTAGTCCCAAATAGAGAGGTACCAGTCTCCCTGCCTCAGTCAGTCCCCATCATCCTAGTCTTCCTTTTGAATTTTCATTCCAGACAATTTTCTTTTCACTCTGAATTCTTTACTGTCACCCCATCTTAGGTTCTAGAACCCTCCCAAGTAACTGTAAGCTGAAAACTGATGTGTCTTTTTAAAGCATAATGTCTGTTTTTGAAAAATATTTGTTAACAATTTAATGCACAGCTCAACTGGCTTTCTCTTTATAGAATACACAGTATTTACAACATAGTATTAATCAGGGATCAGCAAATTACTTCTGTAAAGGGACAAAGATTGCTGACCACTGGAATTAGCTAATTTTGGAAAAAATTATCTCATATACCTTGTTTACCAACTCATGATATTGTGAGCATCAAGTGAAAGAATATGTCATAAATAGCAAAAAGAGGTAATACAAGAAACAATATGTGCTTGTGGAGGTCTATTTCAGGAGTGGCCACGAAGACAACTCCAGGATTTCGGCTCTTTGTACTTTATTTCCTGATCCATATTGAAGGCATATGGATCAGATAATCTTCAAAGATCTTTTACACTGAGACATGGTAGGAAATGTTAGAAATCATTACTATTGATAAAAGAGACTCACCAGTGTGTAAAAATGAGCAAGAACGCATACCTAGTGTAAAATTCTATACATGTCTATAACTCCTATTAACTTGGCTAAACAATAATTGCATTTTTTTGAAAAATGTTATAAAATTTTATTTGTTATTATTTATCTGGATGTAGTCATGAATGTAAAATTGCTTACTGGTTAAATTATCCCTGAAAGACAGATATACTTAGTGACTTTTCTGTTACATTTTTGAGATCATGAGAAGGTACTGAATATAAAAATCCATAAATACCATATTGCTGGGGAGACTGAAGGACTAAGTTCCTCTTTTCTTTCACTCATTTAAACATCATGGGAGGCCCTGGAGCTATGAAGACAAATAGTTTGTTTATGATTCTTTTCCTTGAAGGAGAATATGGTCTATTGGAGGAGTTAGACTTGTAAAGTGACAAATCCTGTGGATATTAATCATATCTGAATAAACGAATTCTTCATAATAAAGATACTATTCACCTTGTTCTATTTAAAAAAGCTAACATGAGTCTTTTCCACAATAATAAACAGGTTTACAACTGGAGCTGCATAGCATGATTCAGACAAAAGCTTTGAAAAAATCACCTTGGCTATCTTCATAAATTTATCTGGCTATTATAATTAATGGTTTTTATATTTGATTTGGTTAAATTATCTGAGAAAGTGTTTTAAGGTAAAGAGCTTGAATGATAAGATATCTGGTCTGGGATCTGTTATTTTTTAAAATGTTAGACAACACTTATTTTTAGCATTTAATTCTACAAAGATAATTTTATCTTCAATAAAAGAGATGAATTGTTTTGCAACAATTATTCAAACTACCAACCGAATATTTATTTAGAAAATTGGCAATTGATTTTACTTGAAGTATATTATCAGGTTAAGTATAGTTAGCACAAAGCCTGAACAGACTACAGAATATCAGAATTTTGTCAAATGAATACACAAACTTTGAAATTATTTCCTTTCACATTTGTGCTGTATTCATTTTACATTTCCACATGTGTTACTGAAGACTGACCTCCTGTTACTGAAAACGATCAGTACTAAGGCTGGAAAGTTAGCCTTGCATATCCTGGTCCTGCTCACACATTCTAAATAGATGTCAAACTTATTCACATCACTTGGGCTGGTCAAACTTGTTTATATCATTTAGATCTTCTCTGAATTTGACTTTCCAATGACTTTGAGAGTTTCACGCTGAAGAGCAGCTAAATTAAGCAGAACAAAACAAACAGCACCAGTAAAAAAAGAACACTGAAGTCCAAATCAACTCATTCACTAAGTGTATGCTGCTCTTCTCTCCAAACCTGAGCCACCTGATGTACGAAACAACAGGTACCAAGTACTGATGGCGAGGGACAAATGCAGAGGCTCAGAGCACTTCTTACAGGTATTCAGTGCCCTCAATCTCTGCACATCTCTACACTAATGCTAACCATTTCATAATCATTACAATTAAATTTTGTTATTCATCGTGAGTGAAAAAATAGAGCAGATTTGACTGCAAAAAAGAAGAGAATATAAGCTGAGGATTCACAAGAGAAAAGTTGACCTTCAGGTGAAAAAAAAAGATGAAATTACAAACTTAAAAGACACACAATACGTAAATACACAAATAAATAAACCCTACCAACTATTTCTCTTTAATTACTGTTTAACTAGAGCTAACATATAATTACTTGAAAGAGGATGGAAAATCAATTACAACATTTTTAATGTTTCCAGTACTTCCAGTGTTGATCAATTAACTGTACTATTTGTCTCTATGATACTCTTCTCACTGACTGGTACAAAAGTAAAAATTTGTATAAGCATAGAATGTAATGTATTCATAATATATGAATAGCCCCTGAACAATTTTTATACTTGTCCCAAGTTTCCCTTTTCATTTATTAATCTGTAATTTTTGGTGTCTAAATATTATCAAATCCTAATATGCCAACTGTCAAAAATCACAATGTGAAAGCAAAATGAATTTTTTTAATTATCATGATTACTACTCTATGGCAGAGGTTCTGGAACTTGGCTTCATGTCCTAATCACCTGGAGAGCTCTAAAATAAAAAACAAAACACATTTATATTGCCCACATCAAGTGCTGGGACTTACTGATTTGATTAAAGACCATTCATCTGTATGTTTCAAAATATCTCAGGTAGTTCTAAATAAACAGAAGAAATAAGAACCCTGTTCTAAGGTCTTAATCTTCTCAAATTTAGTTTATTTGTTGTTACTATGTTAATCATTGATTCTTCTCCTGATCACTACACCTGCAATTTTTACAGTCTTTCCAACCCACAGTAAAGAAATGCATTGTCTGATGTGACCCTACGAATACATTTGAACATATAAATCCATACATGTATATGTTTAACTAAAATAGAAGTTTCATAAAACTATAATTAATATACTTGTGTCTTTTTATTCTCTTCTATTTTTTAATGCTAGTCATAAACAAACTTTTAACATAACTTATTAATAGGTTACATTCTGCAGTTTGAAAATCATTGCTCAATTTTCATTTATATGGAACACATTATGCATGGACATAATGTACTCTAAGAAAATTAGAAAAATACAGGAGAGATTTTTGTCTGCTTGTAGACTCCAGAACATAGTCATCCATTCATTGTGTTGTTTCTGTACACATATTTCAAAAACTAAACTTCAATGAGCACGTGTATTTATCAGGTGGTTGTGAGCTTTGTAACTGATCACCCTATACACCATGTACTATCTGGACACAGCACATATTTTTTAAAGGCAGAAGTGGCAGAACATTAAGAATCTCCTTACATATTTATCATTTGACCTGATCAAGTATCGAAATAGATGTGTGAAGAAGTATACACAGGCACTGGCAATGCACAATTATCATTCACCTATTTATGTATATGTAAAAATAAAAGTACTCAAACTACTCAGAAAATAAAATTTCTTCAAAGAAAGAATTAAAGATGAGGCCAGCATGATCTAAGTTGTGTTATGTTCACATGAAATAAAGAAACACAAACAAAACAATGAAACCTAACTTTTTCCCATTAATTTTGAGGTAATGAAAAAAAAAACCTTAGCTTTACATTGTTCTTTATGTAGAACTGTAAAACCTGGTAGACATTTTTACAACCTGTCCTTAAACAGTGACATAAAAATTAATTCAACTATTTTGGCAATGCCTTTGATTTCCTGATCATGTTTTCTAAGAGCAGCAAGGTTATCCAGTTGCAGAAATACTTTAGATGATTGTTCCATTAAATAAATTTACTTAAAAACTTGTTACTCACTGATTTAAATATTTCTAGCAATCCACAGTATTCTTAATTCCACTACTTTCCGAATTGTTCATTTTCTGATATAAAGATATTTGAATAAATAAAAATATATTAGCAATATGATTAAATATGTGTCACTACTGTATCATCTAAAACTTGGGCTGGGAACATATCTGAGAAAAGCTAAATAACTTACACTTCTTGTAACAGAAAACATAAAAAAAAACTTTACTGTGATCTATATTCCCCTTTTAAAAAGTCACTTAAATAAATCCTCAAAAAGTTATACCATGAGGGAACAGAGGAAGTACTTTCTGTTGACATAAACAGTAATTGATAAGGTTTTCTTGAATACTTTCCGAGAAATGCTGATGTATTACACTTAGGATTACTAGTTAGCTCTCATTTCCTTTCAACTTTTGCCTCTGGATAAGCTCAACTATTCCCAGGAAGAAACACTGATCAAGTACATTTGTCATGTAAGCAACTATAATAAGGTAATTCATCATAGTCTGTCAGAGTTTTATTCTAGAAAGACTGCTGCATTTTTATCCTTACTTAAAAATCTGCTGTCACTCCTGCTGAAAATTTGGTAGACATTTTGGACATGTTTAAAAGCCCTTCCAAACTGATACTGGCAGATAATTAAGTTATCAGCTATCAAAGCTCCTTCTTTTCTTTTCCTTTTTCCTACAATATGTATGATACCACGAACCTATCTGGCTAGTTTAATCTGCCCTGTTCACAGAGCATGATCCCTTGTTCCCTTCCCTTTTTCCTCCTTAATAGTAGCCAATGACCAAAGAAATTCACAATGACAAATGAAGCCTTTCTCAAGAGTCTAACTGAGCAATTTTGCTTTCCTTTGCAAGACCTGAAATCCACAACATTCTGAACTTCATTCACTAAGGTGGCAAGAAATAGCAGTCACAAGGAAACTAGGTGGATTAAGGATATCTGAGGAATAAATAAATAAACTCTGCTTGGGTGCACCACATTATAACTCAATAATATTTGTCATTCAATTCATCTACTCAATTACTTACGCCATGTATGTCCTTTACCTGAAACCACTCTCCATGAAGTTTCATCCTGATGGGAATTTCATTGAGTCCTAAAGTCTTGGTTACGTCTCTCTCATTCTTTATTTTATAAGACTTCCTGTATCTTTCAGTGTTTAAATTTGCTTTTTTTAAAGGAAGAAATAGATCAACCTTTTGCCAAGTTTATGACATTTTTGTATACTATCTTAGAAACAGATTTTGTTCAGTTTAAGAAGGAGACTTCATAAACATGTAATAATTTGGCTTCCTTTTCAAACTCATTTACATTATTCTCATGTCATATACCTTTTATATAATTAGTTATCAAATCTAAGAACATACCATCATGATACCAAAGCACTGCCAAGGTAATTAAACATAGGAGATACACATATGTGCATGTATGTATATGTGTGCATACATACCTGCTAAATGTAAAAATAATGTAAATATAAAGGTAATAAATGTAAAAACCATAAATGATAGAAATACATTTTTATTCTCTTCTAGTAATTTGTATTTTTTCAAGCTAAAAATCAATGTAATTTTGAAAAGTTCATAGAGCTCTAATACTTTGATGATCCTTTCTTCTTTCACCGCCAAATATTTGAGTAATTGCTATAGTTCCAATACTATTTTTCATCTCAAGGAAAGCTTGGTAAGCTTCTTTGAAAAATATTATTGTTCCCAACTTAACAGGAGCAAAAGACATAGGTGAAACTGATTTCCTCTGCATCAGATAGTCATTCACATAGGATGTAAAGCATCATCATCATTCTGCTTATTTTCTTCTCCTATCCCTTAGAAAAGAATTTTCAAACTTTTTAAGCAGCTGGGATTGAATACGGACCTTCTCTAAAAAATTGATGCTAAATTACCATAACTATCACATTTTTATAAATCCTCAGCATTTGCTTTGCCCAAATGCTGAAGGCTTGATACAAAGTTTATTTATTTATTTATTTTTTCTGTTTTTCACTTGGAAAAAAAGTAAAACTGAACTGAAGTAACTGCATGGATACCTCAGATTTCTGGTTGATCCCCAATTCCATGAAGTATCATTTTCTGCTTAATCCCTCCAAATACATTTAAAATGTTTGAGAGTACCTAACCAAAGACCACATACAAATGTACAGAATTTTTTAAAAAGTGATACCATTATTTAATATTTAGTATTTTAATAAATTTAGATATTTAGTGTTATAATAATTTGTGAGAGCATATACAAATGTAGGCATTATTTTTTGCTTATAAATTTCTTGAAGTACGAATTGTAAAGAGGAATAAGCTCAGTAACATTTAGAAGGCAACCAAGTCCTCATTCTATTTTTTTTTCCTGCCCTTTGTTATTTTCCTTCCCGACTACCTGATACATCAGGCACTTTGATATTATTACAAGTGCTTAAATATTCACAGTATTTCATTATAACTCTAAGGTAGCAGGAAAAAATAATTTTGTCACTTATAATACTGCCCAAAATTTTCTCTTCCTCTTTTTTTCAAACTAGTATATACTGACATAAAAGTTAAACAAAAACCAGTGCCAGCCAAAAATGTGTTATTACAAAATACCATTTTATAAAACAATTCTAAAGCTAAACTGTAGCTGCTATGGAATATATTCCTGACTCTAAGTATTATTAAGACTTTGATAATATATCTGGAATTAGCATGAGGGAATCACCCATTTTTGGCTTTTACTAAGGACTGAACTGTGAAACTCCCTTTGAAGAAGCAAGACCTTGAGAAATGTAAATGATCACATGGCAAACAATCCCAATAATAGAAACTCAAGTCAACTCAAAAACATTTCTTCCAGTTATCAAAAATATGTCAGAAATGGAATTTACTTCACTGAAACAATAAGCCATCAATTATAAGACATATAGTAATTTTATGTATCACAACGAGAAGAAATTGCATCAATTAAACTACATTACACCATTATCAAACACATCCTAATTTCAGAGATGGAAAATGTACCTTAGAATTGATGAACTGTAACATATGATTTTCTGAGAAAAGGAATTCTTAATGATCCCTAAAGACTAAATCTTTTGCATTTTTACTGTCTGGAAAACATATTTTAAAAAGCACTGGATAGTTGGTACAAATTGTTCACCAAATTTGTCAGAGAATTAGGACAACTGAATTGGAAAAGTGTATACAGAAAAACAATCTCAAGGTGGGGCTAAACTTAAAGAAGAATCATTATATTAGCACTCTGTTCACAAAAATACTGACTGGTCACTGAATTAAAAATTGAGTCTATAGGCTAAGTCTATCAGAATATTTCTAAATAATATCAATAAAGCCTGATTAAAGAATTAAGAGGCATCCCACTCACTATATCAGTTTTTTAAAAACCTGAATTTTATCTGGTTTTCTGATAGATTTTAACAGTTCTACACAGAGTTTAATCTAAAGGACATATATTTTGGAAACCCCAGTAAAGACTTCCCAGATATCAGAAAAACTAGTCTTAATTTTGTAGCTTGCTTATAAGTTACAAAATAATGAAATTTTAAAGAGGCCCCAGAGATGCTCCATCAACAATGTCCCTACTACCATAACCATCAGGAAATAATTGTATAATTACACACAGTACTTTCTTTTCACAGAAGAATGTGAAAAAGCTATGTGAGCCCAGACCAAAAAACTACATTGCCTTTACGAGAAGTATGTTCATATTCAAATAAACTAAATTCAATGTTAATTTTCACATGCAGATAAGATGAATTTTCATTTCCAAGACTGCCAATGCGAATGCCAGATTGGAAAGTTGAGACAATTTGGGTCTTAAAACTGTCAATCTACCAAGGGAGCTATAGGATAGCTTAACCAGTAGGAGACCTTTAAATACTTGACCTCTTTGCCACAGACCAAAAATCATGGTGCCTGGAAAGCAAACATGGTCAGATTGTGAAATTTACTACAGAATAATTCAAAAATCCCATGAGAATGTTCCATCATTCCCTGTGATTATTTTTGACACTCTGTCACACTGTGTCTTTGGAGAAAAGCAGTGTGCTTTGTTGTTATCATAATTGTAACTGTTGTTAGTGTTTTTGTTGTTCTAGGAGGAAGTGACAAGAACATTCCAAAATTTGTGAGACAAATAAAATGTATAATTAACAGAAGTTCTCACTATATTCAAAACACGTAATTGCAGATACTGTGAGCTCAGAACTGGTTTTTGATATACATACATCAACACTGTTGCTTTAAAATAACATTTTAAACAAAATCTGATTCACAAATGTATCTGTAAAGACTAAGTTCCTAATATGTAAAACATTATGTACATGTCAGTTATTAACATTACTTCTTTTAAAGTGATATATTAGACTCTCAAAATAGTCACTAAAGTTGACTCTGAGTAAAAAATGTGTGTATGTGCATATAAATATCTATCTATATGTATGTATGTGTGTGCATGTGTAGTTAAAGCTCATTATTCATGGCAGTTATTTTGTACAGTCACCATGGACACTGAATTAGTGAATACTAAGCCAGTGCTCCTAGGGGAAATGCAGGGGTAGGTAGGTTCCTGAAAGCCTCTGGTAATAACATTTCTGTCAGCGACCAATACACAACATTTTGTTTTACATGTGTTTCTGTTTAAAGATAACTTACTTAATATGCATTTTTATACTATAATATATATTTTTATAATAATGTGCAGTGCTTACTTTTAATAAACCACTAGCTGTGAAGGGTTTAATGTTTTCCTGACTATGACTATGGGTACCATGAACATTCACTTCTTTGGCTTTCAGCCTAAGAACAGTGCCATCCACTGTGCAGTTTTCAGTATTTAAAGACCAATTATCTCAGCTGTTCTCCCAACTAATAGACCTTGGTCTTCCCCCTGTGTCTTTTCTAAGAGAAATAAAGTGTTTAATGTAAGAAAATGATTCATTTTTAGGAAATCCTACATGTTCATATATCAGTGTTTTTGAAGTTCTATCCCTAATACAATAATCATAAAATAAATAGAATTACAAAGCTTTTAAGAATTATAATAGCTTCTTAAACACATTATTTTTGCTTTTCCAGTATATTCAGAAATTAAATGAATACTTTAAAATATAGTTTTCTGTATTTCCTATATTAAGCTGAATGAAAATTTATTATTCCAATATGTAAACATAATAGTTTGTAATTTTTTGGAACTCTCTATTATTTTCCCAAATGGATGGAGAGACTAGAACCAAATAATTTAGCTTCATTTTCTACCAATTCTTCCTCATACTTCATGCCATAGTAGGGTGCTTTGAGTTCTTCACATTTTTGTACATGCTACTTGCTCTGATGAAAAATTTTATTCTCTTTCTTCACCAGATGCACAGGTTCATAAATGCTTCCTGGTTGCAGCCATTTTAATTGCCCTAAGAGCCAAAATAGATGTTCTGGAGATATTATCTATTTTGACTTAAAATAATAAAGTTGCTGAATATGTCAACCTGGGTCTTCTCATTCTTTGCACTGACCCACACAAACTGAAGTAAAAAATAATAAAAATAATAATAATTATTATATATTTATACTTACAATACTTCTTATTATTTATAATACTTATTTCACCACATAATATAGTGGAGTTTAAAAATAAACTAACTCTAAAGACAAAAAATTCTATGACATTTAAGACAAATTCTTAAAACATAATAAAGCATAATTTCAGAAGAAAATGTACTAAAGATTAATAAATATTTTAAGTAGACTTAGGTTTTATTCAACTTTGAATGTCTTGAACTTAAGTAAATAAAATCCCCAATGTTTGATAAACAAATTAGTTAAAGAGTTAGGGGTCCTATAGTTTTTAGAAGGTGCAGGATTAACAGATGAAAAAGAAAGCATTTTTATTTTGCTTTTATTTTCTCAAAGAGAGAATTTTAAGGTGGCAATAAGAGGGAAAATCATTTTTTAAAGGATAAGTTTGGTGCTAGAAATGTAGGAGAGCCCCCAGGAAATTCAAATACTTTTCAGTTTCCTTGTCCAAGTAAAGTGCAAACTTAATTGATAGTCCTTCAGAAACTAAGAAACATTTATGGTGAGAAATATTCCAGGTGAGATTTTTTTTCCATTTTTAAAATGGAAAAAAATCAAAAATCATGAATTTTAGGTACTCTGAAAATACCAACTACTTTGTATCATGTTAAATTATTCAAGAATGAGATATGCCCCAAACTAATTGTTTCACCTTTTGTTTGTTGTTTCACCTAATATATTTAAAGAGGATGCCATAAACCAAAGTACAATATCTCAACTTCTAAAAGTAATTGAATCAATTTTCTTTTGTTATCTTTGTGAATAAGATGAAGAAATATGTGTTGAAAGGTAGCAAAAAAATTCTACAAGCAATTAAAGAAAATTCTGCCCCCCCAAATAGTGAACTATTGTATCAATATAAATTTGAAGGGCATCCCTGTTTTCTTATTTTAACCAGTCTTCAACAAAAAAATTGAACATCAAATTTTTTTTCAAATTTTTTGAACATCAACATCAAATTTGCTTGGAAAATTCCAGAATAAGATAAAAAAGTGATATTAAAGTCAGTCCAGTCAGGCAAGATCCAAATGGGAACTTACAAATAGGTAACACTGATAGAGACTGGATGATTCAAATGTGAACAGCAGTGATGGTGAGGCTGTTGAATGTCTGAAGTCACTAGCTGCACTGAAGCACTAAATCTTTATACTTAGAGGAATGAAAGAATGCTGAAGTCTGGTGGTGTTAACCTTAAAAAGGAGAAAAATCAGAAGGAAATGAAAGCACCCTTCAAGAATCTGAAGTTCTCCAAGGAAGAATCAGGAGATAAAGTCCACTTTGTCCCTAAGGGTAAATAAGAAGGACAAACATTCCGAAGCTAATGAAAAGTAGATTTTTCTTCAACTTTAGAGAAGATTTCTAAGTCCAGCATGTCCAATAGGAATTGGGCAATTTGGCAGAGTAGTGAGCTATTTATCAGTAGATGGACAGAAGAAAAGTGAAATGACCTGTGTTTTAGATGGTTCAGAAAGAATTCCTCCCATGAGGGGGACGAGTTCTAAGCTCATTCCAATTCTCTTTTTGATTTTTTTTCTCTTAACATATAGTGGTTTCAACAAACAAATATCACTTCCAAAATACATACAATCCAAAATTATTCTATTGTTTAGTGAAATGTATTTCAGTTATGATTCACAATACGCACTTTCAAAAGAGTAGATAATTATTGGGAAAGCAGCTAGGTAACAATTCATACATTTCATAATGATAGCAACTATTATTATCCTACTAAATGCATTGGTAATACTTACATAATTTGGGAAGACTGATCTCTATTTAACAAATACACAATTATTGGTGGAACTAACTTTATTGATTACCAAACTGAGAGTCTAAGAAAATAATCTTTAAAATTTTTTTCTAATTAATGAAGAAGTAATTGCATCACATAAGAAGATTTCTGAGATAAATTATATGATTATTCATTTTTCACAAACATATAAAGAAAATCCTCATTTTTTTATGTATAAGACAACTAATATATCTACCTCCTTAGAGGGGGAACATGGTATGTTAAAATAAGCATATATTTAAAATCAAATCCAGAAATAAAATCTATCATTTTTATTTCCTGGCAAAGGATGAATGGGAAATGTGAAGAAATTTTGTAAGTTAGTGGTTATTATCCAACATTTAATTTAAACTAAAACAGAGAAAAAGAAAACTCCTATCTCCTTAAGAGATAAACAATTTCATCATGGCATGCGAGAGGTAGCCCTAAATGTTCCTGTACTGATTAGCAAAAGCGCACTACTGGTTTTAGACTTTTATTCAGTTTACTGGTTAGAAATCAAAAAGAAATTCTAAAGTTTTTAAAGAAAAATGTTTATTACATTTTGCATAACATGTTTCCAGAGGGACATTCAGACTAATGTTTGCCACGTTATTTAAGGATGACTCAAAAGAGTTCCTAGGCTACACTGACGTATATGGTCTTGGGCTAGGATAAATCAGCAGAATAATAGGGATCAAGTAGGCACTAGATTCTTAGCTAGAGGAAAAAAAAGCAAAATGACCTGAGACCAATTCACATATGTGTAATCTGAATTGATAATACTAGGACTTTCCCTTGTTAATTTGAATTCCTTTGGGATACCTCATATTGCACTTCAAGATAAATATAGAAATAATAAAAAAAAATGTGAATCTATCCTCGGTTCAAGTTTTATAAATCGTTTCAAGGTCATAAATCAATTATTTGGGGGGGGTCTGTTATTTTAAATTATCTGCCCCACCGATCCCTCACAAAAATGCAGCTCATCAGGCATGGACTGAATATATTCATGGAAGAACACAAAATTAACATTAGTTGTAACTCTGAAGAGCCTGTGACTGTCTGCTTTACCACAGCCATCACCCACTTCTTTTTAACTACTTGCAGGCTACTTGGTTGGAAGCATAATTTAAGCTTGTTTTGTTTAAACTCCTTTGAACGTCACCCACAGATTTACCTGACTGGGAAATGTGTCAGTTCATGCCACACACACAAGTCAGAAAAAAAGACACTATCAGTTGGCATGCATGATAGTAAAACAAGAAAACACAATATTTTCAAAAATATAAATCATGTGTAATGCCTTCTTTCTCTCTGTTCGTCCTCTAGTTGATTGGCGTTCTCATCAGCAGCGACCTACAAGGGAATTATAGCAATGCATTTTCCCTAGAGCTAGCATTTATACTATAAATTATGAATGTATTATTATGCTGCCACTTTGGTTTTGAAGAGCTTATGTTAATTAAAGGCTAAGAAAGCACACATGCAGCACAATTATTTTTAATTAAGACTAAAATAATTCAGTATGTCAATATAATCCTTAATGGGGATGATGGCTTAATGTGTCACCTCAGTTTCTTGTCTGTGTAGTACAGCCATGTCTAATGCTTGTTTTTAGTTTCTTACTTTTAAGTATATAAATCTCAAGGTCATCCAGAGATCAACTTCATGCTTGAGACAGTGCTGCATATAAGCAGTTATGGAGTGAATACTATATACTAAAAACTATCCTTTTTGAAACAAAAATGTAAAATGCAATTATTTTATATTTTAGGAATTTGGAAACATGTTTTAGGTGACCTCTGAATTTGTTAATAAAATGGAGGCTAATTATCTTGTATAAATTTAAATAACAAAACGGCATATAACAAATGAATGAGAAGCATATAAAAACAAATATATTTGACTGTGGTATTTTAAGAAGTGTGAAATTTCAGACTTTTTCCTGAAATTTAAAATGAAGGAACTGGGAGGTAGCTTTCTTTTGATTAAAAGTAAGCCCAATTAATTTCTTTTTAAATTGTTACAAAAATAAATATTACATAATTGAGTAAACTTTGTTTCCTTAATTTAGAATAACTCCAATTTCCCCATGTCTGCCAGGTTTATAAAACCCCCCCAAAAAAATTTGATTTTGCAATGTATTTAAAAATATTCTTATTCCAAAAAACACCAACACCTCCAACTCATGGCATTTCTAGGCAATAAAGAGTTCAGTCTTGCTGTTGTGTTGCTACATGTGAGGATTTGTTTTCCTCTGAAATGAGACTTGTCAGAAGTATTTAAATGGCAGTTTCTATAAAAATGGAACTTTTATAATCTATCAGTTAGGAGAAATCATACCCCACACAGGGATATGCTCAGGTAACATCTCTTTTATTCCTGCCAGAGGTACAAATCTTATAGCTGTCAAGAAATCTAAATGTTTAATATTGTCACAGCAGCAAACAAGTAGACAGGCAAAGCAGTGACCACATTCTTGATGACAGGTGAGCAACAGAGATTACTCAGAGAACTCAGGGGCCGAATCATTAGAGCAGCATGCCCAAATTGACACTGTTGTGACTCTGGCAGAGTGAAAAGACATAAAGTCAAAATGCAGAAAGTATAATTAAAATGTTCCTTTTGACAGTTTACTTCACTTTAATTGGCAACTTAACACCTGTGCTTGTTTCAGTGGCAAAGTTCTATTTTTAACAATGTTCCTTCAAAGATAACTCCAGTAAATTACTTAAGAGAAAAGAAAAGTGCAGTGTCTGAGGAAAAACAAGAAGTTCAATAAACACTGATATGTACGTTACAGAGTATTCATATTATTTAAATTAGGCATTTTCATAAGGATATAATTAATACTTGTGTCAGAACAAGAAGGGAAAACTGAACACAATGGGGAGTAACAGGGAATTAGAAGTATAGGAAAGGGGCTCTTTAAATTTCAGTTGGTAATCACAAAAATTTACTTGGAAAAACCTTACAACCAGTTTTCTGAAGTACATCTAAACTGATTCATTGTATGCTGCTTTTACTAGATACTAATACATATTGAAATGATACTAAAATGATTGTATTTGTGACTGATACTAACATTGCTGGCAAAAACACATTTTAGTATATGCAATAAAAGAGCAGAACCAACATTAAACAGTTGATTTTGATTTTTTATTGGATAGAATTGTTTTGCCTGGGTAGCCTCAAGCTGTAACTAATAACTTCCGTTCTAACCAACCTTCCCTCTAGGTCCTCCTTGATTGGTTAATATTTCTTAATTTATACAGATATTGAAATACTTATTAGTCTAGTATCAGAATAAATAAGAACCCACATGCTACCAATTCTGGTTTTCCTGTTCTCTCCTATAAAATATCTTGCACTTTGATGATGACTTTACTATCTGGCAAAATATAAGAAACTTCATTGTTACTTCTTTTTATGTTTTCAGATATAATCCCTTGTGGATAGTAGCTCTTAATTCAAATATAATTTTCAATAATGAAAATTATCTTCACTAGATTAGTAAAAATAATACACACACAATTTTATTCTGAATGAAATGTCTCTTTAACTAGAAACAATCAATTTACAAGGAGAAAGGCCTTGCTTACTTGGATGTTAAGGGGAGGAAAAACAGACCCATAAAGTGTATCGAGACATTTTTAGTAAGTTAAATAAATTACTAGTGAATTTTATTTTAATATTTCTGTTTCAAAAATGAGTATGTAGAGCACGTTTTTAGTTCTTAAAATATATGATAATAAGGACTGGTTGTCTTCAAATTTGGTTCCTAAAATCAGAATGCAATGAATGAATTAATTAAATGTTGAACTATGATTAAAAGAGTAACCTTCTCCATTTAGGGATGCCTGGTATCTTTTATGGAAGACATTAATGGAGTAATGCAAATGAAACCTTTGAGTGGCTAGAAGAATGGATGTGTGACCACAACTGGTATATTGCCAAGAAGAGATGAAGCAAAGGAGACATAATTAAGCTTTTCACACAATTTAAATAAATTCTCTAAAATGTTTTGAAATAACTTTCAAAACTTCAAATGTTCTTTATGCCATATATGCTCACAGGATGTTAAACTATATTTCTTGGTTGTTTTTATAGCTGTAATTTTACTGGAAAAAATTATCAAGCAAATTAATTCCCCATAAAACAGAAGCTATAATTCTGTGGAAACAAGTTAAAGTTAAGCCAAGTAAGCAACTCCCTTGACATTTTTATTATGCTTTTTTTTTCATTTTGACTTATTACTTAAAAATTTCAAATCCAAACAACTCTAACGTATCCATTCCATAGAGAATGACACAGGGTTCCATCTCACCTCTCATATAACTACAGGCACGTTTGCTCTATATTCCATACTTTTCACTGATCTAAGGCAAGAGTTTTCCATGTTTGCTTTGACAATGAGCAAAATATCACAACCATTGAACACATTTATCATCTGCACAAGGCAGTCTTCAAGTTTTAGGTTATATGGCACAATATACGCTCTAATGTTTTGACTTAACGTGACAAACGGTGAATGGGGTATTCTGAGAAAAAATAAATCAAAGAAAAATTTTATGTATTTTTTAAATATTAAAAACATTTTGAATAAAAATAAGTCTGTACCTGCCTAGATGTGGCCTAAGTTATTTTTAATTTTTTTTCCCTGCAGGTATCTTCATTCAAGGATATCTGTGCTGTGTTATTTTTCTCTTAAAACTAAGAGTTGATATTTTTCCTTGGTAAAGATAAATCACATATTACTGATTTAAGAACTGTGGATAGCAATTATTCTTGCAAGGTATTTATTGTGAAAACACCTCAGAAATGTTCAATTTTCTATGCTACATATCAGAAATAAGAGCAGGTCACTTAAACACAGCAGGCTTTTTATTAAGTAGAATACTGAGTGAAAGGAATACTGTGATTAATCAAATTTTCTTACTTAGAATTAAAAACATTTAGAAAACTTTTTTATTCTTGAAATTGATTTTTTTCCTAAAATGGTTCTTAGCACGTTTATTATAACTTGTGTAGCCAAACGTAGCGAGAACTATGAAGTCAAAGGACTTGAGTTTAGGTTTTGAGCCTATGACCTTAGGTGTGTGACCCTGAATCTATCACCTTAGGCAAATAACCTAGTCCATATGAGTTTAGTTTCTGCCTGTGTGTAATAGGAATATCAATACCTATTAAAATGATTTTTGTGTGAATTAAATAAGAAAATATAAGTAGAAGTAGCTTCTAAAAAGCAACGAATTTTAAGAAGCTAAGGTATCATAAAATTTGCTAATGGATATAATCAACTCTATTAGGTGACCCAATCTTTCTAGTATTTTAGAATTATGATTCAGAGTAAAATTGCATTATACAGGATTTCAGTGGTGAATATAAAAAGTATATGGCAGTTGTTTGATCATGTACTGACTCTAGGAAGACAGGGTTATTTTTGTACATAAAATCTACATATTAGCTTGGTTTGATATTGCTTGTTTCTTTTCTCTACATTTAGAATATATCCTCTTTAAAAAAGAAAGGTAAGTTTTAGGGATTATTTTACAGTTCCTTTTATCTAAATTACTAATGCTGATATATTACTTGATGTTATAGATCACAAACATATTTAAACAATAGTTTTAAAAGGAAATGTATGTTAAACTTGTGAATCTATTAAACTAGAAACTACTATCCTTACTGTAAATTTAAAGACTACTATGCTATCAAGATCTGACTAAACAGATACAACGTCACATAAATAAATGAATCCTTTCATTTGAGGAATTTTATTCTCCATTACTCTAATTATAAAAGAACAAGGTTAATTTTTTACTTGGCCATTTATAGTAAGATAGAATTTTATTTTATACTGCTATAAACACAGAATGCCTTCAGTCTTCAATTTCAAGTTATAAAAATCATATAGGAAGTAATGTAAGATAAGGTTTGTTATTTCTCTTTCTTAAAATGTTAGTATTAATTATTCTGAAATAATACTAAAATTGAAGTCTTTCATTTGTTGAATAGATATGACCCTTGAGAAGTACCTTTATGAGATTCTCAACATAGCAGCCATGGAAAGATGTAAATAAATAGGCGCAATATTCTAAACAAATTTAATAAATTTAATAGTGATGCATAGAAAAAAATTTTTGTCATTAAATTAAGGTCCATTTTAATTATTTTTTACTCTATCTTTCATGTATGAGGGACAAACACATCTCACCCTTGGTAATACTGAACAAAAGAAATAATAAAATCATCTACGTCATCTCATAATCCTCAGAAAGGGCTGCATCAAAAATACACCAAAAGCGGACTACTAAGTATTTCAAAATTCCAGTCATAGCTACTACATGTAGTATGTTTGAAGATGTTTCAGTACCTGTCCTAAAGACATGCCAACTATATAATCTTAATATAAAATATTTAATATAAATAAAAATTGCCTTTACCTTGTTTTATTCCTTGTGAAATAAAAGTACTTTGATTGGAAAAACTAATTTAACTTTTACCTGAATTTCTTTTCCTCATCTACCATCTATTCATACATTTGAACAGGGAAAACCTGAGAGACCCTCAGCGTTAGTAGATTCAACCTTACCTTCACTACTGTGTGTGTAATTTTTAACATCTTTAACAGAAGAAAGGATTCTGCATCATAAAAATACAGCAAATCACATTTTTATTACTTGTAGATAACTTTCTATAATTGTTCTATTACTGATGTATAAAGTTTTTTAAAATGTTTATACTGATGAGATTCTGGATAATATCTTCCTAAAATAAATGCAAATAAAATAGGTAAAATTAAAGAGATGCTCTATTCAGTGCAAAATGGGGTGTGTCATTTGGAGGGACAAAAGCAGTAAAATTTTACAGTAACTAAGAGACTGATGGGAAATTACACCTTACCATTGATGATGGAAGAAAAGAAAAAGGTGTCGTTTGTCAGATAGTTTTTGTTAGGCATTCAATGCCTCAGTTCCCTGATAGGTTTTTCTTTTGTTCATTCCCATGATGTACACGGACTTGTTCAAACACAGCTCAGGCATGCTAGAAGGATCAGAGTATTTTGGGAAGCCCATCGTGGTGTTAGCATTGACTACTAACACTGTATTAAGAAGAAATTAAGGTAAGAGTTGGAGAAATGGAAAAAGATTGAGGCCAAAAGGTTTGGTATTTCAGAAGAGATTTTCAGCTCTGTAAGTCAGTTACAGATCATTTTCCTGGCCTCAAGGAACATTCATTCAATGAAGTAGAAGGGGTGCTCCACTATGAATTTTTAACTAAAACTACTTGTATTCTATTTCCAAAGGAGGGGGAAAAAAACTTAAGGATAATGTTTTTATCTTACATTCCTTTGGATTTGACACATACCACAGAAAATCATGTTTGAGACTGGCATTTGTTAGTTTCTATTCTTTCAGGATTCAGTAAGCTACTTAGAATCAGACATAGTTTCCTCTGCCTACTGAGAGTCTTCTACCATAAAGTAACTTTAAAATATATGCATTCCAATTGGCCTCGCTATAGTACATATACATCTGAAGGATAATCAAACCTGCTGGAAATCTTTTTAATAGAATCTACTGAAAAGCATTTGCTATTCTGTAGTCAACTAGTAGGATACAGTTTGATATTACAAAATAGAGAATGAGAAGAAAAGAGCTTTTCCTCAATAACAGTTAGAATTTTCCAACTATTTAAAACAAAAGTGGAAATAAAATTTAGACTTTATCTAGTTAGGCATTTATGCCTAAACTAGATTAATTAACAATCTTTTTTTCTTAAGCTATTATAACACTTTTCAATGTGGAAATCAAACATATTTATGTATATAAGATTATAACAGACAATATAACTTTATATAAGTATTCCATTATTGCTCAAAAAACTTTCCATTTCTTATTATTGCCCCCTCCATAATTTCCTATAAAAATGCATACCTATGCAATGTAAATTACACAAACTATAAAAATTAAGATGGCATTCATTTTCACGATAATTCTTACAGATGAAAGAATAATATTTTTGAGAAACGATTTTCTGAAGATAGCATTTAATGTCTAGATCATTTAAATAATTTGCAATATAAAAAATTATAAATCATATGTTTCACTGAGGAGCAAATGAGTTTTACTTTAAATGTGCCTAAGTTACCTGCTGTGACCCTGATGTCACCATTTTCTACTCTGCTATTCTGTTCTTAACTCAGCAGCAATAAGTAAGAGCAAGTTTTGAAGGTCATCATTAACTTTAAATATGAATTCTACTGAATGTAAAACACTGTTCCTGATGTTAGCAGAGCCTTTGAATTCTGAAACAGTACATTATGAGATTTTGTATTACCACATACTCATCATCTTTTTCCATAAACATCACAGAATTTCCAATGAATTACCCATAGGCACAGAGTTAAACATGCCTCCTGGGGTAAAACCTTTCATTTCTTCTTCTTCTAAGAACTCTTAGAGAAGAGGGAAAAAAGTGAATCAGAGAGCTTTTTAATTTATAGGTTTTATATAATGCAATAAATGGTTACTTTTCACGTTAGTAAAATATAATTACGTTGACAAGAGGGTAGTTTATAGGCAATTAATCCTGATTTTGCTGATGGCCAATTTGAATTCTAGCGCCTCAATGAAATAGATGCCGCTGCTACACATAGCTGCTCAAACAACTGTGGGCTACCACACATGCAGGATGTTGATGTGTTTGATTTATTTCTATGGATATGGTTCTTTTTCCAGTTATCAATCACCTGCTGGGGTTCTTTAAGGAATAATTTGAAGCCTATGTCTGAATAGGTGCAGTGAACCACGAAGGAAAGAAGTTAACTATGCTTTGGGCTTGGGCTGATTTTCAAACATGAATTTATATATAGTGGCAAGTGCAAAGGGTTATAGAGTCAGAATGTCTTTTTTTCAAGTGCATAGTAATTTATTCTCAAAATATGGGATAATAGTTTTAATTTTTAAAATATGTGACTCTTGGCAATTTGCACAGCTGAATATAAGTGACATGGGTACCTGATATGCCTGATTCCTTTTTGTGTTTCTATACCTGTGATGGTGCTCAACATAGATTCTAAATATTTACTGGGTGTCAAGGCTTATCTTATTGTTAATTAGGAGCATAAACATACACATACGAATTATTAATCTTATATTGTATTTTGAAAAATGTAAATTATAATCTATTAAATTATTCTGGATTGCTATACAGGTTTTAAAAAGATGTTACTTTTTTTCTTTTTATTCTTTAAGTGTTACTGTACTGATAAGGATCTCTGAGTACTCAAGTATATACAATAATTGCTATACTATATTGGCAAATGGCAACAAATGACTTTCAGTAAAATATGAGTCAAAAATATGAAGTCTGTCATATGACTGTACGACTGTGGGAGATGGATGACTGTTAGATTAAATTTGAGTCTCTAAAAATAGTTTCACAGAGTATCTATGAGGCCAATGAAGAATTAAGGATAAAGAATGTAAGAGTAATTTATAGAAGTTGCATTTTTAAGATCTGAAATTTAACTTGTCCTAATGCTGACAAGGTCAGTGATAGGAGGCAGAGATGTGTATGGTTTTAAGGTATTGTAGTGAGAAGCAGAAGTTTTATTTGACTACAAACATGGAGGTTAAAAGGAAAGGTAGTTATTAGTCATATTATCAGACCCCCTCAAATAGAAAAATCTCATCAGCATGAATGTATCTGATGGCATTTCATAAATACAAATTAAAATAAAAAATAAGGAAGGTTGTAGAATTTGATTTGGTAAGAGGGCTGGTTTCTGGGAAAGGTTTCTGGGTTCTAGGAAAGGGGTGTTGACACTTTTCCTTTATCAAATACTTTCTGTTAAGGTTTATATAATTCTAAGAAAAACATACCATTAGTTTTACACATAAAGCAGAAGGCCTTCAACTTAGGGAAAGGGATGACAGGGTTTAATACTGAGCATAAGAGGCACAAACATCAAGAGAGCTTCAGTGCCTCCTTAGAAGCATTTTGAGCTGCACACTAGTATCTAATAACCAACTTAAAGTACCTTGCTCAAACACCTCCAGGAAAGCAGAACTTTGTAGCCTGGTTCTCTTTGTTAAAATAAAGTTGTAACTGCACAGAGAAAATCTGTATCTTATATATACACTGGATTTGCTTCCAAGCTACTACAGACCACTGGAGAAGAAACTCAGGTATTTTCAGAGCAGACATTTTAATGGAAGAGGGAAGAAAAAACTCAGGATACTGAATTGTTCAAAACAAAAATAGGAGGACCTAACAATAAGGAAGTAGACAAATTTAGTAGCTCATTCTTAGGAAATTATATACCTTAGAATTTTTAAAAAGAGAAAAGGCCAAGAGATAATGGTAACTTTTCTTACAAAGTTACAAAATAGCAATTAGGGGAGACTTTTAAAGTAAAAATACCATTTGTGTAAATGTAAGAATATCATTCGTTTCGAGCAGGGTATATTATTCCTTCTTCAAAGTTATTTAACATTACAGAAATTTCATTCTATTTTATATATATCAGAATATGACATCAGACATGGTCATATATACATATCTTTCCTGGCTTACAATAAGGTTGTACCCTGATAAACCCACTGTAAGTTTAAAATGTTACAAGCAAAAAATGTATTTAATAATCTAATGTCTTGAAAATCATAGCTTAGCCTAGCTTACCTTAAACACACTCAGAAAACTTGTATTTGCTCATAGTTGGGCAAAATCATCTAACACAAAGCCTACTTTATAATGAAGTGTTGAATATCTCCTATAGTTAATTGAATACGGTACTGAAAATGAAAAACAGATTGGTTGTAAGTGTACTGGTTTCCCACCTTGTGATTACATAGCTGGCTGGAGCCATGGCTCAGCATCAAGAGAGAGTATTGTGCCAGTTATCACTAGTCCAGGAAAAGATAAAAATCCAAAGTAGAGTTTCCACTAAATGTTTATCGCTTTCATGCCATTGTAAAGTTGAAAAATCTTGTTGATTTTCTATGTCTGAATCTGTTTCTGTTCTGTAAATAAGTTCATTTGAGTTATTTAATATAACAAATACAAATGATACATGATGTTTTTCTTTTTCTTTCTGGCTTACTCAGACGTTAAGTAAGACTTAGTATGACGATTTTCAGGTCCATCCATGCTGCTACAAATGGCATTATTTTATTCTTTTTTATGGCCGAGTACTATTCCATTGTACATGTGTATGTATGTGTGTGTGTATATATATATATATACTACAACTTCTTTATCCAATCATGTGACAATGGACATGTAGGTTGCTTCTGTATCTTGGCTACTGTAAATACTGCTGCTATGAACATTGGGGTTACTGGGGAAAAGAGGGTGGGAGGATAAATTGGGAGTTCAGGATTTGCAGATACTAACTACTATATACAAAACAGACAAACAACAAAGCCCTACTGTATAGCACAGGGAACTATGTTCAATACCGTGTAATGGCCTATAAAGAAAAAGAGTATGAAAAGAAATATATACATATATATATGTGCATAACTGACTCACTATGCTGTACACCAGAAATTAACACAGCACTGTGAACTAACTATACTTCAATTTAAAAAGACCTATTTAAAGAAAGGAAAGAAAAATCTTGAGTCGAAACATTATAAGTTGGGGACCATCTATATAAAATATACACATTATACATACATAGTGTGTGCATATATATACATACACACACAACTATATGCCAGTACTATGTATATACAAGTTGAGCATATTAAAATGTACATATGAAATCAGAATCAATTTATAATGTGTGTCTATGTCTGATGTACTTAAAAATATGTACATCACTGATACACTATATGATCAACATGTGGGTAAAAAACTGTTTACACTATATGATCAACTTGGATAAAAAATTTGTTTCTTGGTATATATATGCACACATACATATATCTATATACATGTACATACATATACATATGAAAAAGCAAAGAAGAAATAATTATTTCTATATACTTAAAACTATATACAATTACATTTTACAAATTCAAAAAATATATTTTAAATCTTACTATGGGACTATTTAATGAGTAGAGATTTTTTGTTTAGGGTGATAAAAAAGCTTTGGAAATAAATAGTGATGGTTGCACATTATAAATGCATTTAAAGACTACATTTTACTCTTAAACTGGTTAAAGTGGCAAATTTTATATTATACACATTTTATCAAAATTGATAAAACATAAACATGAGTTTAAAAAAATACTATGCTCTATCACCTTCAGGGCAAATCATGTTTAAGGGAATGCAGAAAGGGCAGTTTTATAACTGCTTGTTAGTCAAGACTGAGTGAATATGTTTGTGTTTAGATTCTAACAGTGAAGTCAAGGGAATGATGTAACAATTGTAATTTCCTAAAATATTTATGTATCCGTAAAATACTTCTAAAAACTTGCTAGGACATACATAAGTTGTCTCAATATATCTTTAACATTATTTTCAAATAAAAATTAAATTTAAATATCAAAATTTAAAAATTGAATATTTCCACTTACATTACTGTTTCATACAAAGTATGCATGTTTTCTACATTAAAAGCTATAGAGTATAAGAATTGGAAATGTGCTCTCTAGTTTATAATACCCCTTACATAATAATAGTCTCATGAGTGTTAATCCAAGATGGGATCCTTTCTTTTATTATGAACCATCAACAAAAATGCGCTAAATTCTCTTTGAAAAATATCAAGCTAAACCTCACACACAACTTGTTTAAACAGATCTATAATATATAAATACCTCACAGCTGTAGGTTGCCTTACTCTAGGCACATGTCCAGTACAGTAATATGCTTTTCAAATATAAAATTACGCATTGCAATCAAGGGGAGAAGGTCAAGGAGATTGTTAAGTAGAGCAAGGCCTTCAAGATTAACTTAAACTAAGAAATGGTTTTAATTGTTCCACTATTTTTGGAAGTCTCTGAAAAATTCCCCAAAACTATTATGGAATATTCAGACCTCCCAGAAATATGACTGTAACCAAAATAAACCCAAGATGTTTCATTAAACTTAGACTTGAAACTCTTAACTAATTGACTTCCGTTTTTCTCTTCAGGAGAAAGGCAGGGTTATTGTGCTTTCTTCTGAGTAGTGGGGATGCCACAGAGAATTTCCCATATCCACAGAGAAGAGTTACAGACTCAGTAAATCAGCATAGAGAATATTAACTGTGCACTAAGAATAAAAGAAATATTTTGAATTTCAATAAACATTTACAAAAATGAAGTCTTTTTTTCTAATATGTATTCGAGTAAGTCAAATCATCTTGTACACTTTCCCCTTTTACATCTGTAACACACGAAATTGCCCAGCAGGAAGGAGAACAGCACACATAGTTTCACTGATCTGTGTTTATTGTTTTGCATTTTCAATTCTTTCTGATTTCTTTTGAGGTACCACTTTCTACCCAATGCACAAAGAACACTAATAACATCAATAGAGTGTTCATCAGGGTATTTATATTTTAAGAGTAGGAAAGAAAAAAATAAGTTCTTCTGAATATCTGAAAGAAGAAAGTTTCACTTTGATTGTTATCTTGTGCTGACAGAAATCCTAGCACAAGAATTTAAATACACTTGAAACAAACTGACTTTGTGCTAAGGGATATTAAATCTTTCCCCCCTAAAATCTCAGTGGTAATTCTCTTTATTATTATAGAGCAAAACCTTCTTACCCCCTACCTCCCATGTTTATGGGTGGAAGTCACAAAAGCTTTACCAAGTTGGAAACAAATAAAAGTGCCCTTTCTGACTTGTTAATGAAATGGTTCCAACATTTTTATTCACCATCTTAATAGTCATGCTGTTAGGAGATTATATCCAACTAAGAAAGTTGTTCATTTAAATAAGAATATATTCACTCTTGCAGAATTCACAGAAGAGGCTTAAGCAATATGAATAAAAGAAGAATTTACTTGTCTGTCAATATGGGAGTACCTAACTAGATCACTGGTGATAAATTAACCACTTAAGTATGTACTTTGAGTTATTTTGATCACACATATAAATACTAAACACTGTGGCTCGATTCTACGTCAAACACAAAACATAAAAATATAACATAACCATTATATACATATATGCTATATATATGTATGAGACATTAAAAATATTGTTTATATATTTAAAATTTGCAAAGAAAGAGTAAACTGAGAAAAAAAACATAGCTACATTTGTTTCTATTTTGCTACCTCCTCTTGTATGCAAATACAGGCCTTAGAGCTTAAGATGAAAGATGAACCAAGTTCAGACTCCAATTGTACTGAGCGAGAAAAGTGCACTTATACTTTATGAGGAAAAAAATGTATTCTTACCACAAATAAAGGAGAGCACTGCTGATATAAATACTTTGAGAAAAAATAAAAATACAACAATACAAGCGATGTTAGACTTCTTTGCTTTTTAAAAAAATTTATTCCTGTGTCCTAAAAGGCTGCTACTGTATATCTTGTCCATCATATAACTGAGGATATGAAGTGAATAACCTATAGTAAATTGCCTATATCATTATCCTTCTCTCCAAAGACAGAACGACTTGGTCATGAGTTTCTGCACCGGATGCAGCATACATTACATGATGTGGAGGATTGGGTAAAAAATAATGTAATTAAATTTTCTTTTTGACAAATGCAATGAAAGTTGGAAAGATCCAGTGGTAGAAACAATGACCAAAATAACTTTATCTATTAATCTTAGCAGTTTGGTTGCCTCTACTATCAAAGTGGTAAAATTACTTTTCGCTCAAATCCATGAACTCATATTAGGACTATCTTTGAATGCTCTACTTTCTATGCAGAGTTTTTAAATTAGAATAAAATATATAAATATTCTCTAAAATGATGTACCTCCAAACCAAAAAGTTACATAATAAACCGAAAATAGCAAGACTCCAAATCAAGTAACTCGACAACTTAATCATTGTTTACATCCTAAATTTAACTGTACTTTGATCAGAAATTTGAGAATTTGAAGTAAAAGAAATCATCTTTTAACCAAAGTTTAGGAGTCGAGATTGACAGTAAAGTTTGCTTTAGTAAGTTACTCCCTAATACCGTGCCACTCAGATTAGTAATTAGGACAGATCTACCATAGAGAGAGCCTTGACAAGTATGAGCCTTAGACTGAAGTATAATTTAGAAACTCAGCATTTCAGATAAATGACATCAGAGGTCAATCTAAGGGGAAAGCTGTGGTGAGGATACATTGAGGTGTGAGGAAATTACACGGGTTTGTAGAGCAGCCAAATTTGGATTAGAATACCTGCTCCAGTACTATCTTGCTATGTGACCTAAGGGAAGTTATTTCACCTCTTTGGGTCTATTATTTTTCTCATCTGTAAAATCACCTCAGAGCCAATATCACCTTAGAAAGACTGTTGCCAGGATTTGATGTAATAACATTATATGGAGCAGTTAATAGAGGATGGCATGTCATAGCAGTTCAGTTCCCCTGTATCACTCCACTTACATGAAACTTCTCTTGATGCTTGGACTCTAGATGGGAGTTTCCCCAACCAACAGCTACCTTTTCACAGTGCAATAGTTAAAATACTTCATATTTTATATATGTGGTCCAAGAAGTAAGAGATAAATGCCTATGAAAAACATGGCATAAGGCTGAGCACACTGCAAGTGTGTAATAGCTTCAATAACAACAATACACTACATCCTACTGCCAGTGTCTCCTTGGCCATGTCCAATGGCTCCTTTTTATCCATCTCCTGCCTCCCCTCCACCCTGCTTCTTTAGCTTTACAATTCACCAGATTTCAATGAAGTCTCAAGACATTATTAGGTCAAGGAAAGAGTTCCATTTCAATAAAACATTATACAGCTTATCCCTTATTAAACTTATTTCTGCAATAATCAAATTCCCTAGGTTGCTTCCTACCCTAGGAAATGGTAAGTTTCCATTTTTTGTTTGTTTGTTTCATTTTCTGGTCAATTCTTCCAACCAATTGTGAAGGTGAAATGAAGAGCCAAATCTCATTGCCACTTAATCCAACAAAACTTCTTTATCACTCAAAGCACCTTGTTCAATCACTATATTACCACATTTATATTTTCAGACATATTATAGATGTATACAATGACTCAGATTTAAAAATAAAATCACTGATAACAAGGACTCAATTCTCTTATAAGGTAAGCCAAAAGTGTTTCATGTTCCCTAACACATCACTGTTGTTGTTGAATAATCTCAATTTTCAACATCATTACGAATATTTCACATTTAGTAAATAGATTTCAAAACAGAAAACTTTATATTAACATTTGCCTTTAGACTGTTATATATAACATGCTGTGGAAAAGCCTTATCAAATTCGTGAAAACAGTTTTATAAAAAACTAATTTATGAAAGGTCTCCATGGTCAGGAAATGATTCTAAACTAATCATACTATCTACAGCTTTCATTTCAAATTGTTACATAATTAAAGAAGATATTAAAGCCTTATTAGAAAGACCATATTACGGTTCAATTTAATATTTCACAATAACTCTTATTTTGAATTATGGTAGCCTGTTAATAGTTTTCCAACCATGTTTTTAAAATAAATAAAACCTTAAAATAGCTAAGAATTTTAATACTTCGCTAGTAACTGGAGTGATTTAAGGGACAGAGCCAGATGGAGCTGCTATTAAATTATTCAGGGTTCAAGACTATCTGACCTGTTCATTGTACTCATAGCCCAGGGTTCCTTCATTATCCTTGCAGAAGGCAAGAGGATGGTCCAGTACAATATCTAGATAACCCAGAAGATATCATTAAAAGAATTGTTAGAGAAAGATAAATGCTTCAGAAAATGTTGACCTCAATCATTTTAGCTCACTCTACTCTTTTATCATCATAACACTTAACACTGTACATCACCTTGTTCCTTAGTTTTTTCTTCTCTTCTAAATGTAAGCTCCATGAGAACACAGAAAATAATATATACATGAGAAGAGGATCTAATCTACTCTTCTATAATCTATAAAAGGTGCTATATAAACTCTAAACTACCTTTAGTTACAGTTCACAGAGTATTTAGAACCACTACTAAAAATTTTAACACATTCTTCTTTTTTCCTTATATTCACCTTCTGCTTAAATCTCTCCCTTCTTTGGATATATAAGGATGTTGAAAAGCCAGGTGTTAAAGTAAAGGACTATTAATAGAGAATTTTCTATAAATAACTAATACTGGTATATTTTTTTTAAAAAAGGATGAGATCACTTAACCATTGAAAAGTGAACTTTTAAAGTTTTTTTAGTCAGTAAGAGTAAGAGAAAAGAAACAGATGACTTTTTGACCGTATGGTATTCTTGTCTCTTGAAGTTTGGAAAACATATACCTAATGGTTATGTCTTCAGGCAAAATTTTAACTAATCACGGTACTAATCTGCTGCCCAATGTTAACATGCTGCAAATCATGTGAGCTGAAAATAGAATGCCATCAAAGAGGTTTCCTATATGTCATGATGAATACTGAAATAGAGAGGAAATGATTATCTCTCAGGAATGTTTTAACTGCCCCCATAATAGATGGGTGGGTGAATGTGTCCATAATCTTTGCTTTTACAAAAGTATATCCAAACTCCCAAGGTTTTACTGTCATGTTCATAGATAGGTGAGTAGATGGACAAAACTAGCATAGTGTACTTTTTAAGGATACAGAGTTTTAAAGTAGATTCTGCTCCTGCGTCTCTAAATTATTTTGCAAGCTAAGTATTAAGAATAATAGTTTACTCTGTGCATGGCAATTGATTATTAAAAATGAAAGGATAGATTTTAACAGGTTGAGTAGTTTGCACAATCTGCTTTTCTCAGCTCTGTAGCGCACTGGCAAATCGTTGATCTTGCACTGCAATAGATAACGCGTATGCAACATGAAAAAATCTCAAAGAGTGAACAAGAAGCAAAACAAGCTGAGTTTATTCATCTACCCTCTTCAATTTGACATTTCTATACTATTCCCTGAAAACTTCCTTTATTTTTTTTAATATTACTTTTTAAGTGAAGAAATATTTTCTTCAAAATGTATATTATTAAAAAAAGATGGAGGAGAAAATTCTTAAGCATATACAAATAGCTTAATACTGAAAAATGTTTACATGTAATTGTAAGGCTAGAATAAAAGTTCAAATTGTTCTACTTGTCTCTTCCCCATTTTATTAAGTTTTATGAAGAAGCTCACTCTTTATAACAGTTCTCAAAACTTTGTGCATCAACATACTGATACAACTTTACCCAACAGATGCAATTTATTTTTCAGTATGTCAGGTCTTCTGAGGCAAATCTCTTTTTGAAAAAAACAGATATCTCAATAGATTGGTGAATCATCTGAGACAGTGTATAATTAGATTGAAATAAAGACAACCCGCAGACAATTCTCCTTCAGTGATTCATTATTCTGTCTTATTTAGATGATAGGCAGGAACTCAGTTTTCTGTTATTTTTTTCCCTTTCTAAGTACCTGTGTACAATTAATGTAACAGACATTCTAATCTGAATATTTTGAATATTTCTAGCTCTGCAAAATAATAAATGCTTTCAACTGATTTTAATCAAAATAATGAAATAATAATAATAATCCATTTAGAAAATTAAAACAACTAGAAACAGTGCCTGGTCCTTAAAATTTCTTTCATAGATTTAAATTTCCATTAATTTTAGAAGTTAAATTTTTTTTAAAATCTGAGCAGTTTAAATAATTAAATAAGCATATTCTTTTGCTGCAAAATATTCATAATTAGGTAGGTCTGTATTTACAGACTGACATAGTCCTTAGACTCCAATGCATTATTACATAAAATCCATGACAGCTTAGCAAAAACTACTACCTATTTAGACACATAAGAAATGATTACATTGTAAGAATATAACCAAATCAGATAAATGTAGACGCTATGTGGGTCCTCAATACAAAGGAGGAAAGAGAAAAGATGAAAGTCTTTAAAATCTCTTCTCATTACAATGATTATTTATAATTTAACATTATTGCAAGAACTGAATATCATATTGTTCAACATAAAATTTAGCATAATGCAATATACCAATTGGTAAAATTAACAGAGCTGAAAAGGATAGATACTGGCCAGGTTCACATTAGCCAAAAGCCGGGCAATGCCTAAGCACACATTTGTTTCTTCGTACTGCAATCAGATTAATTGAAGCAAATCTCAATTGAAAAGGTCTGAATACCTAAATTCAACTTTCTCTGAGTTCTATA